>NC_056564.1:21802578-21877251 GCF_013358625.1 Macadamia integrifolia
AAGGAAAAATTCACATGATATCCTGAACTCTTGGTTGATGTTCAAAATGCATGGCGTGGGAAGGATTGCTGATATAATTGATAACGTCACTACAATTAGATTCTATCAAAATTTGAGTAAAGCCTGCTTGGTACACTTTAGCTTCCTGAAGATAGTCTTGCAATCATGCCAAGGCCCCTTTATATGAGTCATGATCAAAAGCCACATCACAACTAACCCTTGCTAAGGAACAAATGGATCTGACTCTAATATAATATTAAGTATTAAGTATTAATTAGCGACAGATAACTTAGCCTAATAGTGGCAGTTTCGACTTGAAGAGTCGTAGCTCAGGGGAAAAGGTTGTGAGATCGAACCCTATCGTACGCTTGTGAATAAATGTGTATGTAAGAGTAGATTGGCCATTGGCCCTACTAGTGCCCAGTAATCTGGCCAATGGCCAGCCACACTCAATAGGATAATAGTTTAGGAAAAAAATAAAATAAAATAAAGAGAGGAATTATTAAGAAACGAAGCAAATGTCAACTGGTTGACTTTTAAATAAACGGCTCTGATTCTCTCCAAATTATCAAAGGGAACTCTTTCTTTGTTAAGACAGAGTGGAAATCAATGACTTTTAAATAAACGGCTCTGATTCTATCTATCAAACTCTCAAAGGAGAGTTCTTCCTTAAAGACAAATTGGGAAGCCAATGTCAACTAGTTGACTTTTAAAGAAACGGCTCTGATTCTCTCAATCAAACTATGGAAGGAGACGACTCTTTCATCCGCAGAATGTACGGAAAACGTGGTATCCATGAACTCCAAACTCTTTCCATTTTAATGTCCTTTCTTCCCAACGGATCCTCCTCCTTTATAAGAGGAGATATCGACACAATTCACAAGCCTTCTCCTCATCTGTAAAGACTTAAAAGGAGTAGAAGAGAGTTCCAAGTTCAATAACTAGAGAGAGAGAGAGAGAGAGAGAGAGAGAGAGAGAAGAATGGCGCTTCGGCTATGCCTTTGGTGGTTCATCTTTGTTGCCTGTTCTGTGGTGATCTGTTCTGCTCGAAACACCATTTCCTTATCAGCTTCAGGTTAGCTTTCTTTCTCTCTCTCTCTCTATCTTCCTAACCCTAAGAGGGGAGACGGGGGGTTTTGTCCATTGGTGAATTATTATGATTAAATCGCTTTAGGAAATGTCTTACCTAACCCCAAGGTGTAACCGAGTTAGCAAGTGATCTTTTCCTCAAGAAGTCTGTACTTCTAAGTTCGACTCCTTTTACCTACTTAGGATCATTCATAAGGGATATTTAGTGTTCTTCACCGACTCTTCCTTACTTGCTGTTCACCTTTGTGTTGGCCTCATAGATTGTCTCTAATACGTGACGGAGTGCGGTTTCAGTCCTGTTGGGCTTGGGATTGACATCTCAATTCTCAGGTCCAGTCCAGTAGTACTAAGGAAACTGTGTTCACAAATTGGACTGGCATGTATACACCATTCTGGGCCAAAGTATCAGGAGGATCCAATCAATGATCTGGAATCTGGATCAATCAATTGAAAATTTAGAACTCCTTTTGGCTCTGTTTGGTTGCAATAGGAATTTAAAGGAAAGGGAAGGGAAGGGAAATTTTTATACTTTAAAAATAAATATTTATAATCATTACCTCATATGATTATATAAACTATTTAATTTTTTAATCATATTTAGTAATGATATATTTTACATGTAAATTTTATTTTAAATATTATAGCAAAGGACTTTGAATGCAAAGTAAAGTGAAATTTTATAACCAAATATGAAATGATTTGAACTTAATGTTAAAGTCACATAGGTAATGATTACATACATTTCTTTTTTATAAGTATGAAAATTTCACTTCCCTTCTCTTTAATTCCCTTATAACCAAACATAGCCATTAGATAATTATAGAACACTATAGAAATAAAAATTTTAAGGGTCTCCAGGACCGACCAGCTAGCCTAAAGTCCTCTATTTGCTGGGCTTAATATGCTATACTAGTTTGTAGCCCAATCCCACCTAGATAGAGTCATTGATTAGTGATATAAAATTAACATCAAGGCCTAGTCCGGGGGTTTATCTTTCACTGAAAGCAGTGAAGAATACTTAACAACCCTATGTGAGTGGCCCCAAAAAGATAAGAGGAGTCGAACTCAAAACCACACGCTTCCTGAGCAAAGATCCCTTGCCAACTTATCTACCCCTGGTTTTTTTTTTTTCATTATTTCCTTCTTTTAATAAATGAAAATTACTTTTATGACTAATTCTATAAGACTTTGAATAACAAATTCCAAAAAAGTTGAAGTTCTATAACATTACTTTATTTTAATTTTTTTTCCCAAAAATTCTATATTCTTAGGGTTTTGGTTGATTCTGATTAATTTAAAAAAGAATTTAATTGAATTTAAATATCATAATCAATGGAGACCATTTCTGATTAAGCTCCTTTCCAACAACTGTTTCCTCCAATTAAATATATATGCACATATCCCAATATCTTGAGGACACATCTTTGATTGCATGCCTATGTCTAATTGGAGCATCTGTCGTTAGATAGGATCCAAATCCGACGTCAGATTTGAGTTACAAAACATTGAATATTCTTGTTGATTGTAGGGCTGAGACATGACATGGTGGTATACCGACGTGCTTTGGTGGTGAGAACCGATGACTACAACTACCCTTCGGCCAACAATGATAATGATCCGATGAGGAAAATAGGCTCCAGCAGCATTCGCCGTTTCCGTCGCCATTGCCATCGCCATCACCACCAAAGGAACAGGTGAAATCGTACATGATCCATTGAAGACTTGAAGTTTCCAAGTATTTGGTCACTAATGATCAAAGGAATATAACCGTGCATGTATTTGTTAATTTGGATATGTAAAGGGAGCTATCAATACCACTTAGTATGTGGAACCAATCCCAACTCTGTGGTCAGAGACAAAATTCAAAGAAAAAGAGAACATGTTCTACAAGACAATCACTTCTTATGTTGAAAAAAGAGTCATGCATTCATAATCAAAAGAAGAAAGAAAATAGAAGGTGAAAGTTAATTATGGGATTAGTTGACTGGTGTTGATGCATTACCTCTGTCAATGTCTCCTAGGGTTTACCAAAAAAAAGTCTCTTTAAGGTATTGATATGTTGATGGATCTCCATTATCAACCACAATGGAAAGCTATCTAATTTGTCCATGTCTCCATAAGAAGTGGGATAGGTATATGGAGATGTCTAAGTTCGAAATATGACCTTGGTGTGTACACATGAATATAATAGATGATCCATGTTGGTGTTGTAACCCGGAAGTCACTGAGAGGGGGGGTGAATCAGTGAGTCCAATTCCGATCCTCAAAAATTTGTCTGATGTCTAACAAAAAAAAACTTGATATACCTGTCCCTGTTTGCACACAGTCGTATGCACACTCAGCCTCTCATAGGTACTTCCAATTGTGCACACCCATTTCACATTCCAAGCACTTCGATATAAAATGCAAACAACAAGCACCCACAATGCACGATTTTTACGAGGTTTGACAATTTACCTACATCTCCGGAGTAGTGCCTGCAAAGGCTTCGTACCTACTTAATACACTACTTTTGACTGCACCCACAGTCGGGAGCACCCACACTCAATTTTTTCAAATCGAAGCTGAGATGACACTCGTAGTGCTAGTACAATGTGTAGCACCCACTACACGGGAGCACCCACTCTCAATGCTTAGCACCCACTAAGCACACAATAAAGAATACAATTAAATTGGACTTATATCAATGTCCCACAGTCAAGCTCTGCCTAACATATACATCCACAACTAGCTAGTATGCTTATAGTTTATCTACAGCTAACCTAGCATATATACATTAATCTACAACTAACCCTAACATACATTCATGCATATAATGTAAATTAAAGGTTAGAGAATCTCACAACCGATTGCCTGGGATGACTGAAAACTTGTACTGACAAGTTTGGTGCTTACACCTTCTTTCTCCTTGGCTTCTTGCTCTTCAAAGCAAACATATCCTTGCTTTCTTCTCTTCCTCCTTGGCATTGAGTTAATGTATCATTAACACACCTCAACCACCTTTTTTACCTCATTTAATGGCCTAAGAACATTTATCATCAAGTATTCATGTTCATTCAAGGACCAACAAAGTGGGAGAAGCTTCTCTTATCAAAACCATAGTCTTACTTCACTCAAAACTCATTTGTCTTACTTCCATGGTGTAGGGCTTGAAAAAACAAAGAAGCTGCAATTTGGTTCACCCAAATCCGAGTTAAAATGAGGGAGATATGACCATTTGAAGTTGGAGCAATGAGATAGCCTGAAATAGAATCTTCGTAGGAGTGGCGTAGGCTACACTGGTGGCATGCGCAACAGGGGCGCAAATCTGGCTATAGAACTCATCAAGGAGAATCTCTTAATCTAGACAGTCCAATTAAAATAATGGATAGTAAATCTCAACCACAAGATTTGAATAAGATAGTCAACTGATGACGTCAACGGTCAGCTAGTATTTTTTGTTGTCGATCTTTAATTGGTTGTTTTTTCGGATTTTAAGGGAGCTTGTCTCCTACTCACAAAGTGAAAGGCTTATCGACCATTGGATCCGTATCTTTCATGATGGCTTTAATCAGATCTCATGAGATCCTTAAGATCAGAATCCTTTTTATACTTTCTATGCACGCGCGAAACACCACAACATACCTTGATAAGGTGTAGCACCAGTGCATCAAGGATTATGCACTTAACCAATCAAATCCTATGCATAAGCATCTATTTCGTCCATTTCAATGCAAAATATCAGCAGCTTTTAGATGGGCATCAAGCCTACGTGGTCGAATCTAGACCATCCATTTCACTTCCCTTTACTCCTCTTTATTACAATCAAGCCCCTGCCTCCATATATTTCAATGCTTAAAGATCCCCTGCAACTCAAACCTTCAAAATCTTGAAATTACACAAAATCCCTTCAAATTTCAAAAATAAATTATGAAAAATCCACCCAACACGGAGAGCAACTGATGGATTTTCGGTTTGGATTTTTGAACCGGCTTTACGGAAACACTTATAACTTTTTTATACGATATCCGATCGAGATGAAATGAAGTGCATTGGAACCGTAACTGGACACTCTACAACTTTTCAGAAGACTCAATCCATGTAAAAGACCAAAATGCCCCTAGACCTTTCCAATGACGTATCTTTCTCATACAGAATCAGAACACATTGAAATCAGAACCACTGGAAATATTGGATTTTTGTCGTATTGTTACATGGAGAACACTTCTTTTAAAAAATTCATCTTCAATGCCGAAACTACCCTTGACTACCACAAATGCCGTAACTTCTTCATACGGTATCGGAATGCGACAAAATCAGATGCACTAGACTAGATAAATTACAATCTATATTTTTTATGAAGAAATGATCTTTCAAAAATGTCATTTTCACTGTAAAAAATATCCCTGATAGTATATAAGCCAATTTAACAAGTTTTGACCCAGAAACCCACACCACATACTAAGGATGTATTAAAACATTCCATGCATACCAAGGAATTTTGTTATCTCATTAATGACACTAGACACTATCATGTCATCATTTTCATCCACGTCACCCAAACTGGTCACGCCATCATCGCCATGTGGTCGAGTTGCTAACAAGGACAACCATAAAACAACAATCTCCCCCTTTGGAGTTGTTGGCAACCACTTCATCACTAATACACTCCAAATGTCCAATGAGTAACTCTCTCCCCCTTTGACAACAAGTACAAAGGGTGAAACTAATGGACTCCCCCTGAGTCCAAAATGGGGGAAGCAACATCAAGCAACTTGCTCCCCCTCTCCCAATACCACTAGTGCTTTGAAAGAACCACCACTCCTTGTCTATGGAACTCAAACTGATCTTTGGGAAGCGGTTTAGTGAAGATATCAACCACCTACTCTACTGTGGGAACAAACACTATCCTTTCTTCACCTTTCATCACCTTGTCTCTTAAGAAATGATACCAGATAACAATGTGCTTTGTTCTAGAATGCATCACCGGGTTCTTGGAGATATTGATAGCATTAGTATTGTCACAATATAGTGGCACTGCCTGCTTAACCTCCACACTCAGATCCTTCAACATCTGCTTCATCCACAACACTTGTGTACAACAAGATATAGCTGCAATGTATTCTACCTCTGCAGTTGAAAGAGAGACTGACTCTTGCTTCTTACTATGCCATGCCACCAAGCTACTCCCCAAATAGAATGCACCACAACTGGTGCTCTTCCTATCATCTACACATCCAGCCCAATCTGCATCTAAAAAAGTTGACAAACTAAAGCTCTTGACCTTCGGATACCATAACCCAAACTCACTGGTCCCTTTCAGATATCTGAAAATTCTCTTCACTGCTGCCATGTGTGTCTCTTTTGGTCCTGCTTGGAATCTGGCTATCATACACACAGCTTGTAAGATGTTAGGCCTACTAGCTGTCAGATATAATAGGCTACCAATCATTGACCTATATGAGGTGTGGTCAACTGATGGAGAGTCATCTTCCTTGCTCAACTTATACCCTGTCATCATAGGTGTACTAACTGGCTTGCAATCCTCCATGGTGAATCTCTTTAAAATCTCCCTCACATATTTAGACTGAGATATGAATATACCTTCTTTCTTCTGACTGATCTGCAAACCTAAGAAGAATGAAAGTTCACCCAACATGAACATCTCAAACTCATTTTACATCCTCATTGTAAAATCTTTGCACATCTCATCTTTGTGACCCCCAAAGATGATATCATCTATATACACAATCACCGCAAGCTGACTACTTTCTTTAGTTCAGATGTAGAGATTACTGTCCACTAAGTCTTTCTTGAAACCCAACTTGCACAAGTAAGAGTCCAATCTAGAGTACCATGCCCTTGGAGCTTGTTTCAAATCATACAATACCTTCTTCAATCTACACACAAGAGTGGGGTCCTCACTCAGCTGAAACCCATCAGGCTGCTCTATGTAAATCCCCTCTTCCAAGTTTTCATTTAGAAAAGTTGATTTGACATCCATCTGATAGACCTTGAACCCCTTGTACACTGACAACGTCAAGAACATTCTGATAGCCTCAAGTCTTGCCACTGGAGCAAAAGTTTCCTTAAAATCAATGCCTTCCACTTGAGCATACCTCTTGCATACAAGTCTTGCTTTGTTCCTCACCACTTGACCATCTTCATTGAGTTTGCTTCTGAAAACCTATTTAGTACCAATCACATTCTTGTCAACTAGCCTAGGGACTAGATCCCAAGTGTGATTCCTCTCTATCTGATCAAGTTTTTCATTCATGGCCTTCATCCAACTCTCATCATTGCTTGCCTCATCAACAATTTTTGGCTCAATCTTCGAAAGAAGAGAGTAGGTGTTGGTCTTCATTCTTCTAGTCTAAACACCTACAGTGGGGTCACCAATGATTAACTCATCTATTTCCTATTGATTAACTCTGTTGTGTCTCCTCTGCTCATCTGAATCTACCTTAGCTTGTTCAACATCAATCTCATCTTTGCTTTTGGGTCTGCTATCAACCAAGTCATTCTCATCATTAAGATCTTCAAATTCTAGAAGATCATTTCATGAGCCAGAAGGAATAACCCTTTTTTCATCAACTGTGACATCATCACTCTCTATAATTTTTTCAAGTCTGTTGTTATAGCATCTATAGGCCTTACTTGAAGTAGAATAACCTAAAAATATACCCTCATCAGCCCTATCATCAAACTTACCCAAATCTTGGGTTGTGTTCTTGATGTAACACTTGCTACCAAAGACATTGAAGTGTCTTGCTGTAGCCCTTCTTCCAAACCAGATTTCATATGGAGTCTTATTTTCATGAGGTCTCAACATACATCTGTTATGGATGTACACTGCAGTTAAAATTGCCTCATTCCAGAACTTTTTACCCATGTCATTCTCTGCCAACATTGTTCTAGCCATGTCTTGCACTATTCTATTCTTTCTCTCTACAACACCATTCTGTTGGGGTGTTCTTGGAGTTGAAGTTTGTTTTCTGATACCATACTCATAATAGTATTCTTCAAAATCATTCCAACTGTACTCACCACCTCTGTCAGATCTCAGACACTTTATCTTCTTCCCTGTCTGATTCTCAACTTGCTTCTTAAAGATCTTAAATCTTTCTAAAGCCTCTAACTTATGTTTCAAGAACATCACCCACACCATTCTTGAATGATCATCAACAAACAACATGATGTATTTCTCTCTTGAGGTGTTAGGTGTCCTCATAGAATCACATAGGTCTGTGTGAATCAACTGCAATGAAAAATTGGAATAGTACTCCTTAGACTTGTAGGAAATTCTAGTTTGCTTTCCCTTTTGACAAGATTCACATATAGGATTGGAGAGCTTTTTCAACTCAGAAACATCTCTCACTGCCTTCTTTGAAGAAATCTTAGCAAGGTTCTTGAAACCAATATGTCCAAGTCTTTTGTGCCACAAACATGTCTCCTCATCTATGCTGACCATGTAAGAATCTTTCTCTAACTCTGTCAAGGTGTACAAGTTTCCTGAAGTTTTTTGTCCAGTAGCTATAACCTTTCCACTGCTTGATCTTCTTATCTCACACCCTTTACTAGTGAAAGTTACTTCATGCCCTTTGTCACAAATTTTACTGATGCTGAGAAGATTGTGTTTGAGCCCTTCAACATACAAGACATCAAGGGATTTCACCTTCCCATGGTTTATACTTATGGACCCCTTCCCTGTAATTCTGGCACCATTATTGTTGCCAAATTTCACAGATCCACCTTCAAAGTCATGTAATTGTTCAAACCTTTCCTTATCTCCTGTCATGTGGCTTGAGCAACCACTATTAAGAATCCATGGAGTAGAGTCTCCTTGAGTCTTAAAAGCTCTTTGAATAATAAATGTTGCTGCATCTTCTTCATATTCTACTCTCTCTCTCTCTGAACCCAGACTTTCTTGACAGATTGAGATTTCTTTGCTTTCTTCTGTCTTGAGAACTGTCTCTCCATTTCATCATCTTCTATGTTTCTGAAAACTCTCTGTTTACCTCTATTCTCTTGTCTTTGTCGGGGAAATGCAGTTTTACAATTCCTTGCAATATGTCCAAGGTTGTTGCATCTGTAACCTTTACCTATTTTCTCCATAAGGGGTGCAAAAGGATTTCTATCCACATAACTCCTTGGACTACTGTTGAACTTGCAATCTGAGATCTTGTGTCCAAAAGAGTTGCATTTGTAATAATAACCTTTAAAGGTGTGCCTCTGCATCACAGGTTCCATCTGCCATCTGTAAGGAGCTCTGAAGTTGTCAAATGCTCTAAGTCTCTGTTGAGGACCTTGACTGTATCCATAGCTCTTTTTTCTCCTGCTTGGCCTTGCCAACTGTGGTTTTCTAGCATAGTTAGTTTTATGGAATATAGATAGATTTCCTCTTCTGATTGAACTAGTCTACACTTTATCTTTTTGTACTGCTCTCTTGACATTGTCAATAGTAGTAACATGTGTCTTTTCTCTTTGAGCATTCATGTCATTGACTTTGATAGGATTATGTATTGTTCCCTTACCATTTGCTTTGGTATTTTTGAAAGATTCCCTAACAAATCCAAGCCCAAATTTGATCTAAGTCGATCTTTGAGTATTGATGACATCATTAAGATTCTTACTGTTGAGATGCTCTTTTGGAGTAGAGTCATCTTCAACATCTTCATTTTCTAAGTCTTCTCTCTCAATCTCAGTTCTCCTATAGTCTTTAACCTTAGCCTTTAATAAGGCTAGCTCATCTGTATTACCATCAAATTGTACAAGAATCTCATATTGCTCCTCTAGTTGTGCTTTCAAAGCCACTTTCTCTGACTCAAGAGTGTTGCAGTCAATGGTCTTCTATGAGAGTTGATACTTAAGATCATCTAAGGTCTTCCTTGACTTATTGGCTTGATTACTCAACTCAAGAACTATTTGTTCTTGCCCCTTAAGGTCTTGCGTGACCTTTTTTACTTTCTTCCTTTCTTTTTTAAGCTCTCTAAGGGTAACTGTGAGCTCAGCCTCTAGATGTGATTTTTCATCTTCCTCTTCTTCTTCTGTAAAATCTTTCTTATTAGAAGAATCTTCTTTTTTTTCTTCCATATCTATTGAAACCATGAACATAGCCTCATCATCTTCATCATTAGATGATTCTTCAGACTCTTCATCAGATGTGTCACTGCATTTCTACAAAACCAAACTTTTCTTCTTGTCCTTGCCTTTCTTGTATATATTTGAGAAGAATTTTTTCTTTCCCTTGAAATGAATTTTCTTTTCACTTTCATCTTCATCACTTTCTATTTTTCCTTGGTTAGGACACTTGGCTGCAAAATGTCCAACCCTTCCACAGTTGAAGCATTTGAAAGGTAACTTGTCCTTATATTATTCTATTCCCCTTTTCAACTTTCTGGTGAAATGAGTTGTAACCTCAGCTTCACTCTCATCAGTATCCTCCACAGACTGCTTCTTCTTCTCCTTGATTTTTAAATTTTTCATTGCCATGAAAACAACTTGTTTGTCAGTGGACTTGCCCTTTTTTCATCTCATTTCAAGAGCTGTGAAAGTGTCAGGCACTTGATCAAGAGTGATGGTGTCTAGGTCCTTTGCCTCTTCAATAGCTAATAACTTGAAGTCATACTTGGGAAACAAAGATCTCAAGATTTTTTCACAAACAACTGAATCCTCTAGATTGGCTCCCAGACCCCTAATAGAGTTGACCACTTTATTTACCCTGGTCATATAGGTGTCAATATTCTCTCCCTCTTGCATTAGTAGACTTTCAAACTGGCCTCTGAAGGTCTGAAACTTTGCTTTCCTTATCTTTTCATCTCCTTCATAAATGCTCTTCAGTCTTCCCCAGATATCCTTGGCTGAGTCACAATCCATTACCTTAGCCATCACACTCTTATCCAATGCTGAGAATATTATATTCACAGCCTTTTGATTGTAACAATAAGCATTCTTAGCTTCATTGTCAACTGTACCCAATCAAAACTGATACCCAAACATCATAACCTAGTGAACTTAGGTACGACTGCATTCTCCTCTTCCACAAGATAAAATCAGATCTATCAAACTTTGGTGTATGTCCTGAATAGCCTTCACTTTCCATATTGTCACTACCACTGCCACTGCCTTTGGATCACTCAGCTGTTGATCAAACTGTCACTGAGTATAGGCTCTGATACCAATTGTTGTAATCCGGTAGTCACTGAGAGGGGGGGTGAATCAGTGAGTCCAATTCCGATTCCCAAAAATCTATATAATGTCTGTCCAAGAAAAACCTGATATACCTGTCCCTATTTACACACAGTCGTATGCACACTCAGCCTCTCATAGGCACTTCCAAGTGTGTACACCTATTCCACATTCCACGCACTTTAATATAAAATACAAACAATAAGCACCCACAACACAGGGTTTTTATAAGGTTCGATAATTTTTCTACATCCCCGGAGTAGTGCCTGTAAAGGCTTCGTACCTACTCAATACACTACTTTTGACTGCACCCACAGTCGGGAGCACCCACACTCAATTTTCTCAAGCTGAAGTTGAGATGGCACTTGCAATACAGGTACAATGTGTAGTACCCACTACATGAGAGCACCCACTCTCAATGCTTAGCACCCACTAAGCACACAATAAAGAATACAATTAAATTGGACTTATATCAATGCCCCACAGTCAGCTCTGCTTAACATATACATCCACAACTAGCTAGCATGCTTACAGTTCATCCACAACTAACCTAGCATGTATACATTCATCCACAACTAATCCTAACATACATACATGCATATAATATAAATCAAATGTTAGAGAATCTCATAACCGATTGCCTGGGATGACTGAAAACTTGTACTGACAATTTTAGCGCTTACACCTTCTCTTTCCTTGGCTTCTTACTCTTCAAAGTAAACACATCCTTACTTTCTTCTCTTCCTCCTTGGCTTTGAGTTAATGTATCATTAACACATCTCAACCACCTCTTTTACCCCTTTTAATGACCTAAAAACATTTATCATCAAGTATTCATGTTCATTCAAGGATGAACAAAGAGGAAGAAGCTTCTCTTATCAAAACTATAACCTTAATTTACTTAAAACTCATTTTTCTTGCTTTTATGGTGTAGGACTTGAAAAAACGAAGAAGCTGCAACTTGGTTCACCCAAATCCGAGTTAAAATGAGGGAGATATGACCATTTGAAGTTGGAGCAATGAGACAGCTTGAAATAGAATCTTCGTAGGAGTGGCGTAGGCTACACTGGTGGCGCGCGCAACAGGGGTGCAAATCTGGCTGTAGATCTCATCAAGAAGAATCTCTTAATCTAGATCATCCGATTAAAATAACGGATAATAAATCTCAACCACAAGATTTGAATAAGATAGTCAACTGATGACGTCAACGGTTAGCTGGCACTTTTTGTTGTCGATCTTTGATTGGTTGCTTTTCTGGATTTTAAGGGAGCTTGTCTCCCACCCACAAAGTGAAAGGCTTATCGACCATTGGATCCGAATCTTTCATGATGGATTTAATCAGATCTCATGAGATCCTTAAGATCGGAATCCTTTTTATACCTTCTATGCATGCGCGAAACACCACAACATACCTTAATAAGGTGTAGCGTCAGTGCATCAAGGATTATGCACCTAACCAATCAAATCCTACGCGTAAGCATCTATCTCATCGATGTCAGTGTAAAATCTCAGCAGCCTTTGGATGGGCATCAAGCCTACGTGGTCGAATCTAGACCATCTATTTCACTTCCCTTTACTCCTCTTTATTACAATCAAGCCCCTGCCTCCATATATTTCAGTGCTTAAAGTCCCCCTAGACCTTTCCAATGACGTATCTTTCTCATACGGAATCACAATGCAATAAAATCAGAACCGTTGGAAAGATTGGATTTTTTTCGTATTGTTACATGGAGAACACTTCTTTTAAAAAATTCATCTTTAATGTCGAAACTGTCCTCGACTGCCACAAATGCTGTAACTTCTTCATACGGTATCGGAATGCGACAAAATCAGATGCACTGGACTAGATAAATTACAATATATCTTTTTTTATGAAGAAATAATCTTCCAAAAATGTCATATTCACTGCCAAAAATGCCCCTGATCGTAAATAAGCAAATTTTACCAGTTTTGACCCAGAAACCTGCACCATATACTAAGGATGTATCAAACCATTCCATGCATATCAAGGAGTTCTGTTATCTAATCGATAGCACTAGACACTATCATGTCATCATTTTCATCCACATCACCCAAACTGGCCACGTCATCATTGCCACATGGCCGAGTTACCAACAAGGACAACCATAAAAGAACAATTGGATAAAGAGATGCTCTAATATCTTGTTAAAGAAGTGAGAATTCGTGAAATTAAGAATGTAACCCCCAAACTAAAATTATTAGGGGGAGATTATCCAAGAATATATAGATAGATATCCAAGATCCTAAACTTAATTGATGTGAGATTATTCGATCACCATTTGTTATTTTGGCGTATCGGATCTAGAAGGAAAGAAGGCATAGGTGGAAGTAGGGCTGAAAACAAGATGAGTAGGGTTGGGTTGCGCGGGCTTTTTAAAACTTCAGCCCAACCTTGAGTCTCCATAATTGGGCTCAGTCCTGCCCTAGGTCAGGAGACTCAGGACTCAGGACCGAGCTGGGCTAACCCTGTTTGGCCCTGACCATGGGTAGAGGTAGGGGTGTCAACCATTTCGTTCGGCCCGGTTTCGATGCTGATTGCATCAGTTTCGGTGTGGGAATGGTGAAACCGAAATCGAATCAATTAATAAGGAGATTTTGGTTTCAGTGCGGTTTGGTTTCGATTCCTTGTATCGGGTTGGTTCTGTTTTTTGACCGATTTGGATTTGATTTTCGACACAAAACTATGCAAATTTTGATTTTTTTTTTTTTTTTTTAATGAATTTTGGGCTATTCTCGATTTCTTACCTTTGATTCGGTTTCGATCTAGTTTTTAAATTGGTTTCGGTTTTTCGTGTGGTTCAATTTGTTAAGGGGGTTACATATGCCAAACCGAAATAGGCCCAATAAGGATTCGATTCGATTTGGCCTAGGTTCAATCGACTCGGTCCAAGGCAGTTTTATTGGTTCGATTTAGGTATCGACACCCCTAAATAGAGGGAAGGGAGATGCATGTGTTGGGACGTGCTGGCAAGAAAACCATCAATTTTACATTATAACACTTATTATCTCAAATCAATATATGTTGTACAATATAACTTAAAATAGGATCAGATTGGCTCGATAGAGTCAGGTCAAACATAGCTTGATGTCTCAACCCTAATCTGACTTAGGATCAGACATTTCCAATCTTGACCTGCACTCGGGGCATGTTATCTCCGACTCTATTCAGACTTAGATCAGGCCAAGGTAGGTTCAGCCGACAATGCCAAACTTACATCCCTAAGTGAAAGGATCCACCAGCCACTCCCCTTGAGTTGGAAGATGATGCACGGCAGCCTTACTCAGAAATGCAAGTGGGAAGAGATATGACTTATCCATAGTCATCGTCATCATCAAGTACTTATACAGTATTGTTACTGCAGTAAGAGTAATAAGAATGGGTTGAAGTGAATCTACTATAAGAAAAGAAACAACTTTGGCCCATTGAAGGGACGGCGGAGATTCCCTCTCTCTCTCTCTATACGTGTATAATGGATGGATGGATGACGTGGTATCCACTTTTAACATTTGTCAACTCTTACGTCTGAATCTAGTATATGGTTCCTTTGACAAGCGTCCACTTACCAGCAAATCTAAGGTCTCTCTATTCTCTATAAATAGGAAGTAATTGGCTGAGGCTTCAGATCAGGAAGGAAGAGAGAGAGAGAGAGATCAGAGAATGCTATGGCGGCAGTTAGGCTTGGGGTATGGTGGTGGTGCCTCCTCTTCGCCGTTGTGATAAGTACCACCTCAGGTCGGAACATCAACATGATCCATACATATCCCTTCTCAGGTATAATTCTCTCTCTCTCTCTCTGTCTCTCTCTCTCTAGGGTTTGGTTTCACCATATACTGATCGATCAACTTGCAGGGCAAGATGAGATGACGGAATTGGCGACGGTGGAAGGAAGGGTCTTGATGAGACTGAGTTTAGATGATTACCGTCCCCCATCGGCAAGCGATGCTCACGACCCTGGTAAAAATAAAGGCGGTGGTGGTGGCGGTGGCACTGGACGGAACTAGCCAGGACAATCCAGGAATCTTTTCCTTAATTTCCGTCAGCTTCATTAATTAAGCACACGCATCAATATCTCTGTTCATTAGTTCTTAATTAATGTTTAGACTTATTAGTAATGCAAGAGCTTGAAGTGATTGCATTTACTATCTCCGTGGGCTTCCATCTACCTTAAAATAAGGAAGCTGTAGTGTAACGTTAGTCGTTCATGATACTCTATTATAAATAGAAAAGGTGAACAGATTGGATTGATAATCCTTTTGAGATGTTATCTTGTTCCCTCTTAATTCGCCCTCATAACTCCAATTATCAATTGGTTTGACACTAATTACTCACAACATGTCTAATTAATTAAATTAATACGTGAGTGTTAAACACCACAAAACTACGAATCCCTGATGATTTCCTTATCAAAGTGACAAACCAATAATATCGAAAGGCTATCATCATAACTATGGTTCTAAAAAATCGGAATGAAACTATCATTATCGGTCGGTATCATCCTTAATCGATCTTGGATCCTGAATTTTTCGATTTCGATCTACATGAATGGTCCAAAGGTAGAATCATAATAAAAAAATTAATTTAGAAAGAGATAGATCTGCTCGATACAATCCGATATAGGTTAGTCTAGATCGATATCAGAATACCATCGACCTTGATTGATCCCATGACTATTCCCAAGTTTTAGAACCTTGATCATAGCACAAATTGAATCTTATAAAGGACAAATCTTTCCTCTTTTGCCGAGGTTGGGGGGTGGGTGGGGGTGGTTTATCCGTCATTATCCTAGGATCTTAAAGCATACCCTATTACCTTGGTCCCTCGTGGAGAGCTATTCCGGACTCCAAGCACTGTTCAAGCAATCTCTCATCCATGTGAAATGTAGAAACGTAACCTTAAAACGATGCAGAAGATAATGGAAAAACAAGAATAATCAATTCACACATGTTTACGAGGTTCGGCAAGATTGTCTATGTCCTTAGTGAGATGAGATCCTGCTTCACTATCAATGAAGAATAGGGTTATAATCGTCCTGCCTGCACCAGTACTCTCTTGACTAAACTATGACGGAATACAAAACATCGTACACCAACAGTGAAAGTCATGGTCAAGGCTCTCTCCCTCATATCCACCCTTATTGAGGAATAGTTTCTTGCCCTTCCCATTGAAAGACTTTGGATCCAACCCTTTAATTCAACAAACACTATCCTTTAGTGATTATATTTTGGGAGAAAAAACATTATTAACCTGGTGTAGGCAACACCAGTATCCGAGGCAAATGGAAATATGTATGGGAGTATCTTCAGCTCATAGGGCGGGAGGCAACATGGTCTTTTCACATTTGACTGTGCCTGGACGTTGGCAACAACAAATTATAAGGGTTTTTTTTTTTTTTTTTTCTCTTCTTTATACTTTTTAGATGTATTATTTTTTGGGGCAAAAGATCTATACATTGTCTGTGTGCGAATTCTTGTACACGTTTTTTCACAAAAAGTGAGGGTCTGCACATATTTTTTATTTGAGCAATTTACATCTCCCTCCCCTGTATTTTGCTTTTATTCCACCCCTTCCCTTGTTTTCAAATATTATGCAAACCTCCCCTGTTAGTTGACACTGTTAGTAGACTATTAGTTTTGGATGTTAAAATACGATTTTACCCTTTTGTCGTTAACCACTTATTCTTTTTCCCATTTTACCCTTTATCTTTATCCCTACCCTCATAACCCCCGATATGAAACCCCTTACAATTGTTTCACTCAACTCCATCACCGGCGATAAGGAGGAGTTTGAACCAAGCGGGTACGATCGATGGCGATGAGAGTGTTTAACCTGTGCAACGATTTTGGATACTCTGTTTTTTGTTTATTGTGCTAATAAATGTTTAATGAAGCAACTTTTTTTTCTCTCTCTTTTGTATGGTCTCTTTCTTTTATAATGATGGATTAAGTTTTGTCTTTTTACTAACTTGTAGAAAAAAAAATTGATGGTTTTTACGGTAAATTTGGATGCATTTGGTCGGTCTTACTTTGCATTCTGGGTCTTAATTTAAATGTGATTGTTGGTTTTTTCTGCTGATTGAT
Organism: Macadamia integrifolia; assembly: GCF_013358625.1. Classification (NCBI taxonomy): domain Eukaryota; kingdom Viridiplantae; phylum Streptophyta; class Magnoliopsida; order Proteales; family Proteaceae; genus Macadamia; species Macadamia integrifolia. The sequence goes on from NC_056564.1 coordinate 21,819,934, forward strand.
TATTTGTTTTAGATGAATGGCACGCACATGTTCTTCATTTTTTTTTTTTTTTTTTTTAAATTTCTGGTAAATTTGAGAAGAAATAGTTCGTTTGACAGAGATATAGAAGTTCAATGAAGACGGAAAGGAAATGACTTTTTGATTAACGTGCGAAGAGCAACACGGTTCACTAGGTTTGTCGTAGTCTCCAATCGCCGTCCGCCGCTCGTTGCTCTACTTGCCGCTCATTGCCATCGATCTCTCATCGTCGTTCGCCATTCGTTGTGCTGTTTGCCCCAGTCTAGGCTTGGTATCCTTGCAAGTGAGAGACAACGTGGAAGATGAGTTCTTCACTCATCATAGGATGGGTATAATAGGCAATTTACATTTAACAGGGGTGATTTGGGTATTAAAAAAATTAGAAATTTTAATTGACAAAAGATGACAGAGTCACAATTTTTGTCAAATTTGTCAAAAGACAGGGGAGGTTTGCGTAATATTTGAATACACAAGGGATGGGGTGGAATAAAAGCAAAATACAGGGGAGGGGATGTAAATTGCTCTTTTTATTTTCTTCATCTATTTTAAAAATATTAACTCCAAATGGATGATACCTTTTTTAGAGCATTAGTTGGTGTGGCATGCAGACCCTAACGAGATTAGTGTAGTCTCATCCCCAGACTCTGAGATTCGCTATACATTATGGGATTGAGGTAACTGGTTTTCATTTTTTCCTTTGTTTTGGTAGAGAAAATAACTTATATTAAAAAGAAGAATTATGTACAAAACGGGGCGAGCAATTGGTTGAATATCAGCTGTCAAAAATGGGGACACAAAAGAGGGAGAGGAGGATTCTCAAACAACAGAAGTACCAGAATTACAACCATAAGAAGCTAAATAGTCGGCAGCAAAAATAGCTTCACGATAGACATGTGGGAAAGCAATATACCAAATCGAGATTTAAGCTAAATGCCGTAAAAAATAATTCCTGCGATTTTCTAGGGATCCATCTGAAAATTGCCACAAAGAAGTTGTATGATCATCCCATTATCTCCCTCCAGAATGAGGTTAATGAGGAGAACTCGCCCAACTACATGCCAATGCTTCTGCAACATAGGAATAGGTAAAGCCAGTGTACTCAGAGAAGACCCATAAAAAGTTTCCATTCCAATCCTGAACCAACCCACCAATGCCTGCTGGCCCAGGAGTATCTAAACATTCCCCATCCACATTGGCCTTGTAGAAATTGATAGGAGGAAGATGCCATGAAATATACATAATAGTGGGTTGAAAAGCTGGGGTTTGTTACAAGACAAATATTCTTCGGCAAAGTATTTACTAGAGATGACCACAAAGGATGGAGTGTTGCAAGCATTTCTATGGATTTTATCGAGCCAACAGGTGCCATCCTATGGTGGAATTATTTTTTTCTGTATTTTTCATTTTTTTAACTTTCTAAACATACCGTGCACAACTCTTCTAACTTCTTCCCTCCTGATCTGACAACCATGGATTTAGTTTCAAGATCTATTTGATCTGTATTGATGTTGGTTGTGATTGATACAGATACCAACGAACACTAGCTTAGCCTGATTGTGGCTGTTTCAACTTGAAGAGTTGGCACCTGGGAGGAAGTTGGATCAAACCTTGTCGCATACATATGTGAGTGGGAGGTAGCTGGCTATTGACACTACTAGCGCCTAGTGGACTAGCCATTGGCCAGCGATGCTTTTATATATATATATATATATATATATATATATCAACCCACTACCGGATTGATGGTGAGAAGCTTGCGAGGGCGAACCAGGGAAAGAAAATACCATTGAAATCTTGGGAGGCAAAAGCGTTCATCAACATGAATAATTAATATCAATCGGTGGCTGTTAATACTAGCACTTGTATCATAAAATAAATCCTAACCGATTTACAAGGAGTAAGGGGGTCAAATTGAAACCGGAACCAAAATAAAAGTGAATAACTGAACCAGATCAAATAAATTCGGTCAAAAATCGGTTTTGGAATTAATACCCTAATTCAATTATGGTTTAACTTATGAAATATTTGAACTAAAACCGAATTGAATTAAAATACTAATATATTATAGTATGTATTATTAAGGAAAACGAAGTCTCTCTAATTGTGAGATTGCACCCAAACATAGAGGAGGCAAAATGATGTCCACACCACCCCCTTATTGATGTCCATGTGCTATTCTTCATTTACCCCCGAGCAACAGAATCAGGAAGCATTTTTTTTTCCTATATTATTGATGTTAATGTTGAATTTATAATACTAATACATTATATTATATTATATAGGAAATATGTTGGGTATGCCGTCGATATCAAGTATGCTAACACTCATTGTGTCTATCTCTCTCTTCCCTTTTTTTGTAGTGACCCTTTTATCATTTCTGAATGATACTTCATCATGTGATCCTATTACACCCCTTGTGTCTATCTCTCTCTTTCCTTTTTCTGAAATGACCCTCATATTTTTCTTGAATGATACTCCATCATGTGATCCTATTAGTGCTATCCGATAATATACTTAATATTGACAACATACTATCCTTCTACTATCTTTCTCTATATTATATATATATGGGAAAATGTTGGGTATACCGTGGATATCAAGTATGTTAGCACCCATTGTGTCTATCTCTCTCTCTTTTCTTTTTCTGAAAAGACCCTCATATCATTCCCAAATGATACTTTATCGTGTGTTCTTATTGATGCTATCTGCTAACACACTTGATATCGGTGATATATCTATCCCTCTCCCAATATATATAATATATATAAAAAACTATATATTTTTTTATCCTAAAATGTAGAAACTACGCCCCAGACATTGAATGTGGGAAATGGCCTCGCCCATGACATGAAAGGTGGAAAAGCAAATGGTTAGTTTCTACCCTCAAAAAGAAATAGATGGTAAGGCGGTTCATAAAAGTTTTAGCGTGGCAGTTTCTAAATGAGCACTCAGCACCGAATGAATTTGTCAGCTAAGTCAACGGTCAACCACTAATCACACGTCCCCACCTGATGACCCCAAATGACTCACCTGTCCCCAGAATAGTTGACAAAAAAACCCATCCTTTTGAGACGTGATGATCGCTTTTTAGACTTTAGGACTTCAGTTGTCAGACTCAAAGTCTGTGTGTTAACCGTTTAAATAAATGTGCGGTGCACCACAAACGCCGACTGTTTAAACCAAGAGAAGAGTAGTTGCTACTCCCAGGTCCCGAACAAAGGCTTTTCCATCAACAACAATTTTCCCAACTAGAGGATTTGCAATTTTTTTTTCCCTTTTTTAGAGGATTCCCTTAGAAAGGTCGTTAGGCTTTATTTTTAATCACCACGCTCAATTGAAACACATGCAAAAACATTAATATCAATAGAATTTATATTTTTCATGAGGTTAGGATGGTCACTTTACTTTTAGATCACATTGTTCTTTTTTTTTTTTTTTTAAATCCACGATGCACTCACTCTTACACTAGTACCCATGTGTCTATTCCTCTCTTCTTTTCTATAAAATGACATCTCTATCTCCCATCGTTTGAATCAAAATGGAGATCTTGATTAGATCTTGAGCAGGTGTAGATGTGCGCTTTCTATAAAAAGATAATTTTTCTTAAGTAAATAAATATAGCGGCCCAACGTTTAGGGTAATGAATCTCATTTTTAATTACAAAGAAAGATGGTTCCAGACATGATTCTAAAATATGGAATGAAACGATCAATATCAACATGAATCCCAAAATACAGGTACACACCCTTGAGATGCTCAGACAGTTAGATGTGCTTTGCACCCTTACTACGCAGCTGACGGGTAAAAAACATATGCATACATTTTATTAGAGGTTTTTTTCATTTACAATATAAAAAAAAATAAATAAAAATAATCTCACCTCGCTTGACCATTTGTGGAAGTATGGTGTAAATCCGGTAAGGCTCCAGCCGAAGGGTGAGAAGCGATCGACTCCTTATTCCTAACAACCCACCCGCTAAGTAATGTAGCTAGACATTTAATAATTATAGTATAATAAAAAAGTGGCCCCTTATTGGACCTTTCATGCCCTCAATGGGTCTTCCACCCATTAAACAAAACAAAAATTGAGATATTTCCATCTAGAATTGATCATATGGTTCCATTTATTAATGCATTTCTAATTTAATAGGCGAATCAAATTCCAATTCTTAATGGGCCGGATCAATCTGATTCTAATTATTATCCTCAATTTATACCAAGATAAAAGCTCCAAAAGCTAAACAAAAGTCTCTATATACTCCAGGCATGATCTTGTGATGCACCGCCACTTTTGAATTTTTTGAATTTATTGGTAGCATAATAATGAATTTTTTTTAAAAATTATTTTCTTCATATTTTTATTTATATACTTAGATGGATATTTAATTGTTTATATGCTTAAAAATTGATATTTGTCTCATTACCAAAAAAAAAAAAAAAATTGATATTTGTTTATTTTGGATTGATGTTGCTTTCATTCTAAGGTGCAAAAGTCACTTGCCATCTCATATGTAATCGAATTCTGGTTAGAGGGTCTTATCTTACTATTTCCTTGCGTTAAGTATTATCGGAACGCTTTGAAGTCTCGCAAACTCAGATCATTCTACCCATTCTTAAACATTCTATATTTTTTATTTCAAACCTAGAATCTGGATTAGGTTTACGTACGAGAATAATCTCGTATGTTTTTGGTCTCTGGATTTAGAACCCATTAATTGCAGAGAGAGAAAATAGATTCTAATTCACGAACCAAGGACTTACGAGATTATTCTCTTATGTGCACTTGATCTGGTCTCTTAAATAAGGGAAAAATGTGACCTCTGTACCCATACAAATGGGAGGGCAAGATGATCGATCCACCCCCTATGAAAAGGGCAATGACTCTTCTATAGATGCCTTCTTATGCACTCCTATAAACCCTCATATATAAGAATCACATCTCTCCCTAAGAAATTTTAAGAACAAATTAGATTTTGATATAAGAACCATAATACAATACAGATCCATACACATAGAATCTACACAAGAAAAAGCTCACCATTAGATAAATAGATCGGTTTGATCCTAACCTTTAGAACAGGAATTATTCAAAACCAGATCAATTGACATCCCTACCGCCATATTGTAACCGCCTCAATAAGTTCCGTGAACTTTGCAAAACAGACAAACTCCAGCCACTGTCACTGACAAGTGGAGAAAACATAAGCCTGACTGATTACACCTTCTCCTTCCACGTCGCAGCAGCAGAAGAGAAAAAAAAAAACAGAAAACTTACCCCGGCGTCTCTCTCCGTGAGTGACTGGTTCTCTTTGGTGTCAGCTTAGATCTCATCTACATCCTCTCTGCTGGCCCAAGCGGAAACCTTAAAGAGGAATGCAAGAGCCTTCCCTCCCCTAGGGCGGTTGTCAGAGTTCTGATTCAGACTATATAAGCTGGAAACCTAATTCTTACCCATGAAGAAAACAAACCCAGTAAGCAACAAATTAAAAAAAATAATAAATCTAGACCAACCCATGAAGCAATCTTCCCATTTGGCGGTTAACTAATCTCCTATAAATTTTGTTACTCCACCACCATCGTCCCTTCCTGGTCTCCTGATCTTCAAAGAAGCTATTCATGGCTTACCATACTACTGGGAGGACTAGCAATATTGTGAGTCGCTTCGAGAGCTTTTATGAAGGGTGGTTAGTGCGACAAGAGCACTACCTCGACGAGCTTCTCTCAGCTCAAAACAACCCTTGTGATAGTGCACGAAGAGAAGAAGAGTTAAGAGAACTCATCACCCGAGTCCTCTCTCACTACCAACAATACTTCGAAGAGAAATCCACGGTGGCCAACGCTGACGTGTTTCTACTCTTCTCGCCCGCCTGGTTCAGTCCCTTTGAGCGCACGTTCCTTTGGATCGCCGGGTTCAAACCCGGTATGATTGTTCGACTCGTTGAAAATTCGGTTAAGGACATGTCTGAGGAGCAAAAGCAGCGATTGGATATGGTGAGAGCGGAGACGAAGGCGCAGGAAAAGCAACTGTCGGATGAGCTCGCTCGAGTGCAAGAGTCGTTGGCGGCGCCACCACTTTTGGAATTGATGAGACGGGGGAGGAGGTTAGTAGATGGGGAGCTGAGACAGACGGACCGAGTTCTTGAAATACTGAGTTCGTCAATGGAGACTTTGGTGGGGAATGCTGACTTTCTGAGGCTGGCAACTGTGAAGGAAGTTACTGATCTACTGAACCCATTTCAGACTGTGAAGTTCTTAGCTTCTGTTACTCAACTTCAGCTTAGAGTTCGAACATGGGGTAGACAGAGAGAAGCTGAGAGGCCCAGGCGAGTCCAGTGAGAAGACAGAGTAGTAGTAGTAGTCGTCGTTAGGATGGAATAAGAAGTGATCCAGGAACCGTTGGGCTCAAGTTTGCCGGAGAAATCAATCAATGGTGGGTTGAGCTTGAAAAGTTAAGTAGTTTCCCAGTAGTTCTATTTCCCTTTGGTTTATTGTGTGGGTTCGAACAAGTGAAGTTTTGTCTCTTTCGTATGAGAACAAATGGTTTTGTGAGTCAAAACTCAAAACAACTTTTTACTAAAACGGAAAATGACAATTTTTTGTTTCTATTTTGTTCGATGGGAAAAGGATAGTATACTAGCGCATTATTTAGGAATAATGTATGCTAACAGGATTTTAACCATTAGATGAAACAAATAAAATCTCATTCGTTCATGTGACAAGGTCTTACAGAACCTGCCCAATATAGCCGCTCCACGATACCCTTTGGCATCATACCGTGACTGTGATGCCAAAGAACTTCTTTGGTGAGTTTACGCTGGCGAAAAACTTGACCATGGGCGTCCCTTTGATCCGTCAGAACCGCCTCTGACCACCACCTTGCTTCTGGTCCTGCCCAACTCCATCTTCGGAAGAAGAGGAAGCGAACTCCACTACCCAGATCTTCCAACGGCAGGAACGATGAGACCCATCGAGAGGCTTGTAGTCTTTTCTATTCCACTTCCCCCTAATCCCTTTGTACAAACTTGATGAGATTCCTTCCATTATCATCATCCATTTCTTCTACTTTTGTTCCTATTCGAATAACTCAAATCTTCATTTCTTCCTTTTTAGCATATATATATATATATATAGAGAGAGAGAGAGAGAGAGAGAGAGAGAGAGGGGGGTTGGTGTTTCATCCATTCGAATAACTCAAATCTTTATCAATTGATGACAATCCATTATCGTCATCATTTTCTTGCCCTCCAAGATGTTCATCTCTAGCTACGGCGGTGATAGAACTAGGTTTGAGATGCAAGTAATTTCAGCCGCCTTGGCAGAGTCCCAAGCTTCGCGAAATTCTCCATAAAATCTGGGATTTCATCTGAGGTTTGGTTTAATTTAAGGAGAGAGAGGAAGAGATCAATTTCTTCGGAGATCTTGGGAAGGTTGGAATCGAGATCGGAAATGGATGAAGAGTCTTCCGTGGTTTCGGGGTTCTCTAGGGTGGCTGTGTCCTTGTTATTCTTGTCGTCGTTGGTGGTGGTGGTGATGGCCTCTGTAGAGTTGTCAAGAGCTTTGGATTCGGATTCATCGGCTAAGGATTCAGATGCCGAAAAAATAAGGTGTAGCAACGATGGATTGGCTTTGGACCTTTTCTCTCCATCCAACAGTTACATTCAAGATGAATAAATCCTACGGCTAATACTCCATTAGCATTCTAATTCCTAGGTACTACGCTAACATACTTATCCCTCTCCCTTTGTTCGATAGTTATTTAAAACTATTTAAAATTCAAACCCTGTTACATGTGTTCTAGGATATACAAGACATGATCTTGTTGTTTTATGGTTGTCCTTGTTGGCAACTCGGCCACGTGGCGGTGATGACGTGGCCAGTTTTGGGTGACGTGGATGAAAATGATGACATGACAGTGTCCAGTGTCACTGATGAGATAACAGAGCAGCTTGGCATGCATGGAGTGGTTTAATACATCATTAATAGGTGGTGCGGGTTTCTGGGTCAAAACTGGAAAAATTGGCCTATTTACAATCAAGGGCATTTTCGGCAGTGAAAATGACATTTTTGAAAGATCGGTTCTTCATGAAAAAGATAGATTGTAATTTACCCAGTCCAGTGCATTTGATTTTGTCACATTCCGATACCGTATGAAGAAGTTACGGCATTTGTGGAAATCGAGGGCAGTTTCGGCATTGAAGATGAATTTTTTAAAGGAAGTGTTCTACATATAACAATACGAAAAAAATACAATCTTTCCAAAGGTTCTGATTTCATCACGTTCCGATTCTGTATGAGAAAGTTACGTCATTAGAAATGTGTAGGGGCATTTTGGTCTTTTTACATGGATGATTCAGATGATTGAGTCTTCTGAAAAGTCGTAGAACATCCAGTTACGATTCCAACGCACTTTGTTTCATCTCGATCGGATATCGTATGAAAAAGTTATAAGTGTTTCCGTAAAGTCGGTTCGAAAATCCATCAGTTGCTCTCGGTGTTGGGTGGATTTTTCGGAATTTATTTTTGAAATTAGAAGGGATTTTATGTAATTTAAATATTTTGAAGGTCTGAGTTGCAAGGGGTCTTTAAGCACTGAAACATATGGAGGCAGGGGCTTGATTGTAATAAATAGGAGTAAAGGGAAGTGAAATGGATGGCCAAGATTCGACCACGTAGGCTTGATGCCCATCCAAAGGCTGCTGAGATTTTGGTGTGATATGGACGAGATAGATGCTTGCGCCTAGGATTTGATTGGTTAGGTGCATAATTCTTGATGCACTGGCGCTACACTTTATCAAATAATGTTAGTGTGTTTCGCGCATGTATAGAAGATATAAAGAAGATTCCAATCTTAATGATATCATGAAATCATATTAAGGCCAACATGGAGGATTCGGATCCAACGGTCAATAATCCTTTTCACTTTTGTGAGTGGGAGACAAACTCCCTTAAAATCCGGGAAAGCAACCAATCATAGATCGACAACACTTCTGACGATGTCAGCGCCTACGTCATGATGACGTCATCAAGATTCAAATCTAACGGTTTGGATCTGTTGTCCGTTGGTTTAATCGGACGGCTTGGATTATAAGATCTTTTATATGAGATCTACGGTCAGATTTCGCCCCCGTTGCGCGCGCTGCCGGTGTAGCCTACGCCACCCATACGAAGATTCCATTTCAGGCTAGCTCATTGCTCCAATTTCAAAAAGTCATATCTCCCTCATTTTAAGTCGGATTTGGGTGAACCAAGTTGCAGCTTCTTCGTTTTTTCAAGCCCTACACCATGGAAGCAAGAAAAATGGGTTTTGAGTGAAAGAGGGCTACGTTTTTGGTAGGAGAAGCTTCCCCCTCTTTGTTGGTCCTTGAATGAACATACATTCTTGATGATAAATGTTCTTAGACCATTAAAGGAGGTAAAAGAGGTGGTTGAAGTGTGTTAATGGTATATTAACTCAAAGCCAAGGAAGAAGAGAAGAAAGCAAGGATGTGTTTGCTTTGAAGAGCAAGAAGCCAAGGAGAGAGAATGTGTGAGCACCAAACTTGTCAGTACAAGTTTCCAGTCATCCCAGACAATCGGTTGTGAGATTCTCTAACCTTGGATTTTACATTACATGTATGTATGTATGTTAGGGTTAGTTGTGGATGAATGTATACATGCTAGGTTAGTTGTGGATGAACTGTAAGCATATTAGCTAGTTGTGGATGCATATGCTAGGCAGAGCTTGACTGTAGGGCATTGATATAAGCCCAATTTAATTGTATTATTTATTGTGTGCTTAGTGGGTGCTACACATTGTATCGGCACTATGAATGCCATCTCAGCTTCGGCATGAGAAAATTGGGTGTGGGTGCTCCCGACTGTGGATGCAGTCAAAAGTAGTGTATTGAGTAGGTACGAAGCCTTTACAGGCACTACTCCGGGGATGTAGGCAAATTGCCGAACCTCGTAAAAACCCTGTGTTGTGGGTGCTTGTTGTTTGCATTTGATATTGAAGTACGTGGAATGTGGAATGGGTGTGCATACTTGGAAGTGCCTATGAGAGGCTGAGTGTGCATACGACTGTGTACAAACAGGGACAGGTATATCAGGTTTTTCTTGGCCAGACATCAGACAAGTTTTTTGGGGATCGGAATTGGACTCACTGATTCACCCCCCTTCTCAGTGACTGTCGGGTTACAACAGGTCTGACTACCCAGTTCTTGGTCTTAGGTTCCTCAATTTACCTTGTGAGGCACTTCTCCCTGTGGAGGGCTTGAACAGCTCTCATTGTAGAGGCCTTAATGATTGGACCAGTTAAAAAAAAAAATAAACAAGAATTATCGCCCACCGTGGGGCTCGAACCCACGACCACAAGGTTAAGAGCCTTGCGCTCTACCAACTGAGCTAGACGGGCTACTGATGTTAGAATTCAAATTTCATAGTAAGTATAAATAGTCACAGTACAGACGAGTTCGAAAGAGCACAAGGATGAGAGTTGAGATAGTGTTGTGGGGCTACCTTGGTTAGAATAACTGTATACCTCATCTCATTCAATTTTATAAGATCCCCACGGCCAAGCAAAACTCCTCCTGCGCACATCCTCATCAAAATAGATATAGGCGAGGAGGCCTACATAGTAAGAGAAAATGTTAGATATGAGTGAGGTGTAGAAACGTTAGATGGGTGAGCTGCAGGAGAAGAGGGGGGGGGGATGGGGCTATGGGAGATAAAGCGAAATATGCTGAGCGAATGATGATAGAGGACGAGGGTGGGGAGCAGAGATGATGGAGCAACCGGTTATGAATTTAGGGAGTATCAAGACAAAGGGGTATTGTGGAGATTTTGAAATTGTAGGGGAGAAGGGAGGATGAAATTTTGTTTTTCTGGGCAAATCAAAAAAGAAGTTCAGAGTAAGGGATTTCCAGTAAATATAAGGAAGTTACAATAATTACCCTATAAGAAAAAAATAAAGGAAAAGATTAGGCACACCTGCAAGTTAATCTTCTTTTCATTTTTTCTTTCAAAAATTCTCTTTGCTCTTCTTGCATTCCAAAGATAGCCTAAACATCCATTGGCCTAAAAATCGCTCCCTATTTTTTTTTTTTTTGGGGGGTGGGGGTGGGGAGTGTTTGGGGGACAAACAGCAAAAGAAAGATGCTTCACCAGGATAACGTTAAGCAGCTGGTGCAAATGAGAGCACTGTACAGTGGAAAATCCAAGAGGGACCTCCAATAGAAAGGCGGCGTGACGCTGGCATTTTAGCCCTTACAATCGGCAAAAAGAGCCTGTTGTTGATGCCTTCACTAAATCATCAGGAAAAATAACATTATGCTTTGACACCAAGCTTTCCATTTTGGCTTATTTGCGATTTTGCTTTACTGTGACCGAGTCATGACTCAAGATCCCACTACATTTAATTGCTTGATTTCAATAATATCAATCTCACAAAGTTTGGGTACTGAAACATGATTTAACTATGAAATTACAACAGAAAAAAAAAAAATCCCTAGACCATGTCACAACAATGAAGCAACAGCAGTTAAACACCCCCCCCCCTGCCCACACCACTAAAGCATTTAAAACTTTTTTTACTCACTAATAATAGTGGACAATGCTTTGACCTTTGTTCAGATGTGGGATTATATCAACTTGGAAAACTGATGCAGAAAATTCACGCTCCAATGAGAAACAGAATGCATTGGGCACTGAAGTTCCACACCTACTCCAATTTGTGTTCTTGTTCGGTGCTGTTTCTCCATTTCTCCTTGAACTAATCATGAATCAACAATGGTTAGAACAGCCTATGCAATACAATCCTCAGTGATGCAGCATAGCAAGGCAAAGTAGCAAGTTAAACTTCAAAATGCAATATGTGATGCCTCATATTTATAGAAATAGTCCTGCCCACCCTACCCATAACAAACAAGTGAAAGTTGGACCCACCATGATTAAGTTTCATCTCCAGTTGACTTCTTGTTGAAAAAGTTAACCTGATTTGGTCAATGTGCTAATCAAAAAAGTAAACCAAACCATCATCTTTACCAGATGGAAAATGGTTTATTTCCCAGCCGATCAGTCAACCTTCTCACCAAGGAGATCTCTCATGAAAAGCATTTTGACTTTGAGAAAGTTAAAACTGATTTGGTAAATGTGTTAATCAAGTAAGTAAACTATCACCTACACCTCTTTTTTAAGAGCAAAGAGCAACCCAGTGCACAAGGCTCCCGCTACTGCAGGGTTGGGGAGGGGCAAATGTATGCAGCCTTACCCCCTGCTTCGAAGGAGAGGCTGTTTCCAAGTTTTGAGCCTGTGACCAACATGTTAACCATTGCACTATTGCAACATCAGTCAACCTACACCTCTTTTTAACCAGATGGAAAATGGTTATTTTATCTGCCAATCAGTCAACCTTCTCACCAAAGAGATATCTCTTGAAAAGCAATTTGACTTTGAGGAAGTTAACCCGGGTTGGTAGATGTGCTAATCAAATAAGTAAACTATCACCCACACCTCTTTTTTACCAGATGGAAAATGGTTGTTTTATCTGCCAATCAGTCAACCTCCTCACTAAGGAGATCTCTCATGAAAGGCATTTTGACTTGGATCTCTTCAACCTTCACATATTTAACAAAAGAAGGGTTGAGAGATGCAATATGCACAGTCGAGAAGTATTCTTCTATTTCATTTTACCACCACACACACAATTGCAGCACCCAAAGACCCTTCCACATGCAACATGAAAGACATGCACGAGACACGAATATCTGATTTGAGAAAGATGCACAAGAAGGGTGCAGGCTTACCTGTCCGAGGTGCTTCTTCTGAAACCGGTAGCCCTGAAAAAAAGCATTAATTATTGACACCATTTGCACTCCAACACGCAACAAGAGCTTAGACTGATCTACCCCCCCCCCCAACCCCCAACAAAAAAGGAATGGCTAAGACTAGAATTCTTATTAACTAACCTTATCAGTTCCATAAATGTAGTCGCAGTAGGTGAACACTGAAGCAAAGTTGCTTTGGCTTTGGCCCCCGACGTAGTGATGGTAATCATGGTACTCTGCACCTCCATAGAAGGGGATATACTTTGTGGGACTCCAAGGAAAGTCATACCTGCATTGAGATACAGGTTAATCACATTCAAATCATCAATTAAATCTTGATGAAAGAACGACATTGTAAAGCAAAAATTAAATAAATAGATAGACAAATTAAAGAGTTGGGTGAAAAGCAAGTTAGAAGTAATTAAATCTTGACCATTGAAATGATTTTGATGTCTGGGTGCTTCTAGCGTAACAGTCTCTCATATCCAATGTTTTAAAACTCTCCTACCCAATGTTTAAAACCTGATAGGATTTTGCTAAAAAAAAAAAAAATCTTAAAGCCTGACCTGGGCACAGAACCGGAAAAGGCCAGTCGGTTCAATCCAGTCCAACTGTGCACCTAGGGTCCACCCAATGATGCCAACAAATAAGTTACACATATATTTCTTAATTCTCATGTTACTTATTGATAACTAGTTCAAAGCAATCACATCTTTTAGGGAAGAGAACTAATAAACTATAAATAATTAAATAATTATAGTAATTACCACAATAATTACTTCACAATTTTTCTCATTAAAGCATGCAATGCAGTCTTAATGTCCTAAAAGGAGTTAGAATTTTCAAAGTTTTGAAACAAGCCATTATAAAAAAGCTAATTAATACTCATCAGTCCATGGCAGATTAGTATACTGATCTCATAGGCCTTCAAAGAAATAAGATAGAAAACTAATCGCATGGGAATTAAAGCAGAGGTGGGATTATTACATTCTTGATCTTGTTAATATAAAGAGACATATAGCAATGGTTCACACCTTTGTTGGATGTACTTTTGACAAAACAACCTCGAGTGTAATATGGGATCTGTCTTGGGGTATAGCTCAGCACAACACGTAGGGCTGTGGGCTAATAAAAGTTCACATGGGAGTAGCCACTACGCTGTATTTCAATCCTTTGCGATTTGAGAGTCAAGAAAGTAGGGTGCCCATTATGGCTACTATTGATTACAGAATAGAGGAGTAAATTCCCATTACAATGAAGTAATTCCCACCATTATTTAGAGTTCAGAGTCTTAATTCATGTGGTCGGAGAGAATCGTAGTTGGAAGATAAAGGAAGGGACTCCAAGTTCATGAATAAGGTTTTGAGGAGTGGAAATGGTAAATAACTCAAATTTCAAATAATTATATACCTGCAGATTGATATTTGGGTTCTAAGTCGGACATACTGAACCAAACTCATAATCAAACACTTCCAACAGTTGGTTGTCAAAGGAAAATTTAAGGATAGTATATTTTTTCTTCTAAAGTGATTGATACTATCCATAATCTACTTGAAATTAAATATCTTGTTCACTACAATGGAAAGGTTTATAGATGGACATATTCTTATCTTGAACTGAATATGCTAGGAGTAAGAGTGAATCACAAGCATTTGATACCCACTATCTCTAAAGGGACATATAGAAAGATTAAGCACTTTGGAGAGATTTACCTAGAAAACAGATATCCATTAGAGTTATTTTTTCCAATTCCTAAATTTTCCGAGAACCTATTTATTTAAAAAAGGAGTTCTGAAACCATCATCTCCTTAAGTAAATGTCCTTCACTACAAAGGGTGGTTGGGAGCCGATGAGCAGAAGGATTTATTGATATAAAATCTCAATCAGAACTCTTCATATCCTTGGTTTTCTTGCGGTTTGGAAAGATTTCAAGAGACTGCAATGGACCTTCTGCACTTTATGTACAATGATGTAAGATACTAAGATCTGTAGCTAAAATGACGATGGCAGATAAAATTGCATCACTAGATGATAAAACAAACTCATTTGACATGGCTTTGTTATGTGCAACAAAGATCACTGATAGTATTAGTCATAGCCTATCAGGTATCGTATCAAAGGTGTGATTTTAAGAGACGAATTGTATCATATAGGAGATACGCTAAAGATATGCATGAAAATGGTCAAGAAATCCATGGACGTGCCTATGATACATATAAAATACAGTTTTAAAGCATAAAACACTTTATTATGGAATATGTAAATATATCAGGTTGATGCAAGGATTTGAATTGTTTTCACCTTCTAGTGATGCATAACAAAAACAAAAAGAGGAAAGGGTTAGCTGGAATAAGTCTATCTTACTCCGTCAAATTTACAAAAGACAAATTCTAATTGCACATCTTCTTTCGACAGGTTCTCTGCCCCTGCGGCGATGCAGCGACAGAAGTTTTGAAAATCCAAGAAAAGGTCACCGTTTCAAAGGTGCTGTTGATCGAAGGTCCCATCCCTGGGGGTATGACGTAAAAAAGCCATAGCCCACTGCCGGAAGGTGACCCCAAGGTCCAAGGATTTGCAGGTTTGTGCTCCAGATGAAAGCATTGCTAAGGGGCATGGAGCGGCAAAGAAAGTTCCGCCAACTCACGGAATGATTCTTTCCCTCCTTCCCTAGCACCAAAAAAAAAAAAAAGAGATCTGCAACTTTACCATTTTTGAGCACAAACCTATTTCAATCCATGAATTGAACCTCCAAAACTTGTTGAAATGGTGAAGATTATAGTCATTTTTTATATTAGATGATTTCCTTTATAACTCATATCAAAGAGGAAAACAAGTTTCGAAGTCTCTTCACCGACAAAAAAAAGTCCCTCAATTGCTCTCAGTTTCGTTTCTCACTCACAGTTTCTGTTTCGCAGGTTTAAAGGAGGTGTATCGTAACTGTATCCAACTGTATTGGTCCCATGTCGGTCGATACATGCACTTTTTGAACAATGTATTGTATCGATACTAATCAATACCGATATGATACGGTACGATATTTTAACCCTGCCACCAAGAAAATTAAAAGTCTCCAGAAGGGGGGTAGATTACCTGAAAAAAAAATACATGAATAAGGGTATTGACTGAATGCAGACATGATTTTGGTATGGAACCAAACTTAATTGAGTAATGTCTTGAAAACTGGGGTTTAGAGGGAATTAGTGAGAACAGCATGGAATTGCAAAAGGTTACATCAAAGCAGAGAAGAAGAAAGGTATTACATGTCAGTGGCTTACCAGGGATTAGAGTTTCTGAGCAATCACTCTTAGAAGTTGTGAGTAGCAGAAGCAGGGATGAAGAACAAGAAGAATACACAGAATTACACATAGGGTGGCCAAGCATACTTAGAATTTCTGGGTCACACTTTAGAATTTGATAGCCAAATTTCTAGGTAGTCACTCTTTAGCTGTTAAAAGCCATCCATTCATCATCACAAGTCAAAGTACAAGAGAGGGCCCTGACTTAATATGACCATGAAAATAGAGAAAATATCATAGCTAACCAGGCTAGGATTTTGGCCATAACCTTTTAAAGTCAACTCAAGTGTGAGATCTTAGTCTCCTTGAAAAGTTAATTGAATAGCTTAACTGAATAGCCTTTCAAATGATGCTAAAACTGAGTTATAGATTTTGATTCATGAAAAGTTGGCCAAAATGAATGTCATTAAAATGGTACCTATACAACTTAAAGTGTAAAAAATAAAAGAGACAAACAATAATGCCCCTAAAAAATATACCAGAAAAATTCTGAAATTGCCTGCAACATGCGGCCTAAGTCCTAGAGAAGCTTCCACATAGGCCACACAAAAAATTAATTCCTTTCTATTGTCCCTACTCTGCATCAGTATGTATTCAACTTGTCGACCATCCAATCCACTCAGGATCATTGAGCAACCAGGTTGGTCAGCTATGACAAGCAGCTAATTACTAATATTTTACGACAATAAATCACCAAAGTGAAGTGGACAACCCCACTGAGTTAATGGAAAATTAGGTAATCTGCTTGTCACAATGACTTCCTGTTTTAGTCAGTAGATATAAACATGGTTTGTCTCTTGTGAACTAAGACCCACACTTGGTAGAACAGAAACCCCTTTGAAACAACTCCACGATCAAGAAAAAAATAGCCAGATCAACAATAAGATGCTTCCCAATAATAAAAATAAAGCAAGTTCAGGTTTTCCCAACACTTTATCATCATTCTTTGCAGTAATTTATCTTGTTTGAGTATTGGGGTAAAAGTTAGCCCATGTGTTCTGCTTATAACAGGGCGAAAACTGGAATCTCTTCTTTGTGATTTAAGGGGGACGCATCTCAAGATTTTGGCAGGTTCTTTCCCATAGTATGTTTTGAAGGGCAATCGTGATTGCATTAGATGATTTCTCTTCTACTTCGCAAGATAAGTTCGATTCCAGTGAAAACCTGCATTGTTTGATTCAGTATTTCAAAGAAAAACTAGGTTGCGCAACATTATTTAACTCAGCCGGTAAAATTCCATATTTGAATAATTTAAGCTATTTTCCACTTTTTTCTTTTCCTTCCCAAGATTTCAAACAAGCTTAAACCCCACGATCTACATCATTTTCTGAAGCATAATTCAAGTATGGAAATAAAGAGAAGAGATTGGAACAGTACCCGCTGTGCGTGTCAATAGCCTCGATCTGTCGCAGAGCAATCCAAAGCCAAAATGTAATAATATGTCCCGGAACCATTGCCGGGCCAACAAAAGACGGAATGCCAAGGATCAAAATCTCAGCCCAGTGAGCGTAAGGAGCAGCGAAACCAATCGGAGCAGTATACTCGTGATGGACGCGGTGAATTTTCTCGTACCCCCATTTACCGTGTAGCAACCGATGGATCCAATAATTCCCAAAATCCTCAATAATAAAATACACCACCAACTGCATAAGAATTTCCCAACCCGATGGCAGAGGCAAACCCGTCCTGATTCCAATAAACTGCAATAACAACGAAAGAACTATAGATTTAAACAAAAGCAGCACCAGATGTCATTTGTCAACTCAGGAACGCTCAATTCAGAAACAAAACAACAAATGTAGCACCTTAACAGTAGGGTAAGAGACTAGTTGCAGAGGACCAACGACGAGTATGAACATCCGCATGACTTCTTTGTAGCAGCTAAAAGTTTCGGAGACAGAGAGCCTCACTTTGGGTTGAATCTTGTACTTATCGATTTTCTTGGATCGCTTCAGTTCCATGAATACCAATGGCAGAGGAGCCAAAGAGAAGATACAGAACAAGAAGAGAATGTTGTGACAGTAAAGATAGTAATCCGACTTCTTGGCTGAGTAATTGAACCATAGCTTCTCAGCGAATGTCAGCTCTCTGGCGAAAGCTACCTCCGCTTCTTGTATGGTCTGATAAGGCAGCATTGTCGATCCCCTTGGTCCTTACTCCTCTTGCAGGCAAGGAGATCAATCCGACCAAGACGAACAAGGAAAAAACATCCAGAGAGAGAGAGAGGGAGATTTGTTAGGGTTTTGTTCGCGAAAAGGAAGAGGGGAGGAACGAGAGTGCGCGCACAACGGAGGTGGAATCGAATAAAAATCCACTGAAACAGGTTTTATGCCACGTCAGTATGCGGGGTCGGGGACCCGGGGACGACAGTTCAGTTCTTCTGTTTTATGCGGACTGTAAAGGAGAGATTTGAAGTGTGAAGCAGATGTACCTTAAGGAAAATGGTCGTAAGCTCAAATTCCGACCCGTGTTTAATCATTAATTTTGTGTTCCACTTGATTGGTATCATGTTGATGGATCCCGATCCTACAAAGATTAGAGAAGCTCCGGATGAGGTAAGAACTAGGAACCCATGCGGGCTCGAGGAAAACCCGGTACAGGTAAATTGATAGATCTCTACGGATGGTGCGCCGCAAACGTTTGAAAAGCAATGTGGGTCCAACCTCCACGAGTACAGTTGTCAAATGTTAACTGAACAGCTTGCCTATGAGGAGAGGGGTGATGTACAAAGGTGTCAAATCAGAATTCAAACCAAAAATGGGATTCAGTTGCAGACCAAATACCTTGAATCGAGTCTAACCTATTATAATATGATTAAATTTTAAATCTAAAATAAACATTTATAATTCTGTTCAATTTGGATTTAGAAGAACCATCACATTTAACCGAAATCAGATCGAACAACTTAATATCACTTTTTCCTCTTTAACTACAAATTTGACTTAATTTATATGGAATTCCAACATAATTAATCACATTAATGATTAATTATTTTATAGAGTTACAATTATAGTCCAAATATAAAACCTTTTTTTTTTTTTATAGTTTTTGTTGTAGGACTCATGAACCATGAGTTAAATAATTTACTTAAGTGTAACTCTGCAAGTTTGAAATGTTCTATTCTTTCTCTTTTCATGATTAGTATAGTAGCGACTCTTTGTCTTAAACAAAATTGCAATGGTTGAAAACGTCCCTTCTCCCTTTTCTCACAATTTTCTGACGGCTAATCGATCGATTCTTCTCAACAACATTACAACTTGTCAGTTTTCCATCTCCAACAATGTTGCACTTGTTTGATTTTCAATCTCCAATAGCATTACGGATTTTTGTATGAGCGTTCTTATCTTTCTAATGTATGTCTTTTTTCTTAAAATAGAACCTGAAAATTATTGTTGTTTATTTACAGATAATTGGGTGTTTGAGACAAATCTCAATGGATCGTTGAGCTAGGGATCTTTGCCCTTGTTTATTGCTTGTTCCCGAATAGGAACCAAAATCGGACCGGAACCAGATAGGTTGGGTATGAGTACCAATTTTCAGAATCGAGACGGGACTTGTTTCGGTTATGGATCACATTAACAGTCCTTGGAACCAAAATCGGAACTGGACAGAATACTTGGTTCCGGACCAATTGACACCCTTAGTGATGTACAAATGCTCCTTGGGAGGCTGGGACTAGGGGTGTCAATCCTGAGCCCACACCAGTAGGCCCGACCGAGCCCAACTTGAATCGGCCTGTTTAATAAACGTGTCGGGCCTTACGATGCAGGCTACTAGCCCATCGGGCACTCGACCGGCCTGACTCGTTTAAGAACAGCACTTGAACCAAGCCACTTAGCCCGACCGACCTGACCCCCTTTAAAACTTCCTAAAACCTATTTTATCACTACTAATACAAAATAATAATAAAAGACTTTGTAATAAAAAAGCAATGATAGATGATGTTGAATACAGTATTATATCAAACTTTGTAATAAAATAAAATAGGGTCTTTTGAGATGTTTTAATAGGGAGTGAATGAAGGGCAAACAATTCTTGTGGAGAACAATCACTTTGGTACTTGTCATAATCTCTCTATTTTTTTTTTTTTTTTTTTTGTAAGAACCAACCATGATCTCATATATGATTAACTGTGGAGAGTTTTTGGGTGACCTTTACTATGTTCAAATGGAAGATTTCAGGACATTTAATCCACTTAAAAAAGGATTTAAGGGGGAGCCCATGTAGATTTAAATAGGTCCATAGCCTGTTTAAGGCCCATTTAAGATAACTCAATAAAAGCCCGACACCGATTGACTTGATTACAAACCTTACCATGCCCCCCAAACCTTTGTCCATTTAAGTAAACTAGTGTTTACGGTGCGAGGGTTTCACACCGCTAGGCCGGACCGATTGATACCCCTAGCTGGGACCATGGTTGGAAAATTATTTGTTTATTTATTTTTAAAACAAAGGATGCAACGCAACTCACTCCAACCAACCATGATATTGCCTTGGACCAATGGGCAGGTGGCATGGGGACTTGGAAGGGCAGGCTGGCCCTTTTTGTTGTGGCAACATGTGTTTACCATTGGAAGCATGCCACCTGGACCACGTAGGGCAGTATGAGCAAGTATAGATGACTTCAATTCAAGCCTCAATTGTCGACCTAGTCCTAGTTGAGCTACATTTCCGGTCTGCAACTACTATCTAGTTACGATATAGCTCAATCGATTGACATTCGTGATTGGACCAATTACTGAGCAATTGGTCTATGCCAGTAGCGTAAGAAGAGCAAATGTGTGTGGGCATCTGCGTCATATTTGAACTACAACTAGTAGCTTGGGATAATATCAGAACTACGACCATCGGTTGGCAGCCTAAAGTCGAGTCCTAAGTCTAGCAACAATATACCATCAAGCGCTCGGGATGAGTGGGTCAGCAACAGAGTCACTGAATCCGGGTAGTTCAGATAAATAGGTAGGCAACCGAGCCACCGAATCTAGGTCAGTCGGTACTTGATGTTCGTGGGACTCCTCGACGGAATACGCCCCTCATAAGAGACATTCCTAATCCAATACGTAATCTTCAAGCAAGGAGTAGATTTTCCATAATCGGGAAAAGATATTCAAGAGGACTCCAAACCTCGCTAGATGGAAGGATATCTTCCGGGATACGTGGGGTACGTGGAGCTACCATAACTGGGATGTCCTCCTGATTCACTCTCCTAATACAACTCTTGCTATGTATGGACTCTTACCAGCACTAGGAAGCATGCCAAATTGGGATTCTCTCTCTATTGCCACTATTCCTCAACTATAAATATGTGGGTAAACATCTTTTCTAGGAAATCGACACTTCTCCATTTTTACTCAATTTTTTGTTTGTAGACCGATCTGACTTAGGCATTGGAGAGTCCCCCGTCAGATCAACTCAGCATTCACTCTCTTATGATTGTCCAACTATGCAGGTTCTAAGAGCAACCTATGACGATGTCCCATTGCAACACTTTCCAAGGGGTGCTGGAGAGAGGGATGCAACTTGGGCACCCTGGTAGCGTGCCCATATTTTCCCCTCTTTTTCTAATATCTTCCTCTTCTCTATTAGGTGACTGAGGCAATTTTTTTTTTAATAGAAAAACTATAGTTACATGTTAAAACTTAAAGAAAAATAAGGGATTAATGTTGAAGACGAAAAAATAAAAGTAAAAATTGGGGAAATAAAAACTTAGAAGGTAGTGTGATCTCCACACCCAGACACAAGGAGGGATGAAATGATCACTACACCCCTATGAAAAATGGAAATCCCCCAGCTATTGATGCTTCTACTTGAGCTCCCATTGGTCCCAGTACTAGTGCAGAGACCACGTTGCCTTTAGAGAATTCTCTCTAACAAATATTAGGATTTTGTTCAATTGTAAACCAAAAATAAGATTTACAAATAGCTTATGACCCAATGAAAATAAAAAGACAAAAGCATTTGTACATACATAGTCATGCACACAACCGTTAGATGAGGGATAAGGGTCTACGGTGTACCCTTTTATCCTCATCCGATGGTTGTGTGCATAATCCTGCATAAACCTCTACAAATAAAAAAATAAAAAAGAATTAGTGAATTTTACATGACTCAAACAAAAACATGGAATCAATAAAAACTAGAACATGTACAAATCAGGTCTAGTGATTTCTTAAAGGGCGAGGTTTAAGCATGCTTAACACGTTATCTAAGAATTAAGATTAAGAGAGGGAGAAATACTAGCAAATACTCTACGATTTTCTTGGAAAGAGGGAAAGACTCCATATCTTGTTGATATGTCATTGGCCTTTTTTTTTTTTTTTTTAATATTTAATTTAAGAAGTGGGACCTACACCTTTCTCTCCCTCTTCGTCGTCTCTTCTTCTTCCTCCTCCAACGGTGGCGACGACGAAGTAACACAATGCAACCCCAACTGCTTATTTTCTAAATAGAACCCGATCTCTCTCCTCCCATCTACTCCCTTCTCGGCCCTCACCATGCCCCACCCTACCCCAGCATCTGCAACTCACACCTCCACGTCTTCTCTCACGCCATTCTTCCTATCTCTCTGATCCCTCTCTTTTCTTTCATTTATCCCCACTCGCACTCTCACCCTCACCCTCTGATTCTCCCCTTCGAAGGGGTTTTTCTTGGTCAAAATCAATTAAATATTGTTAGGTTTCAGCCACGATTAATTTCAATATCAATTTGAATTTCTGATTGTAGTTTCAGCCATGTATAATGAGGCTTGGGATAAGTTGTTAACAACCCCATTTCTGCAGCGCCCCATCCCGGTTTAATAAGTATGAAATTAGCAAAGAAAAGGAAAAGAGAATAGTAGATTAGTGTTGGTTGCAGAGGCAGGGGTTGGGATCGGGTTGGTTGCAGAGGGGGTTTAGGAGTTGGTTGACCTGTGACAGGGGCGCTGAAGGTCAAGTTAGAGGAGGAGCTAGAGGGAGGGTGGAAGTTGGAGTGGGTCAGGTTCCTTCCAGAATAGATGGGCTAAGGGGTGGGACATTCCGATTTGCAACGAAGGCGTAGACAGGTGACAATGGTGTTCTTAGAAGAAAAAGTAGAAGAAGAATAGGAGCGCGGATGTTCTGAGAAGGAGAAGAAGAAGAAAATACCAACATGGGTGGACGACCAAGTTTGTATTTCGTATTTTCCCGTTTATATCATGTACATTGAAATCCGACGATAAACATTTCAATTTTATCATCTAACGGTCAATACTAACATGCCTTATTCCTAGATAATCCGTTAGCATACTACATGTTCACCCTTTTTCCTTTCTTAAATTAGGAAGAATTACTATTTTCATTTTTCCCCCCTCCCCCCTCCCCCGTCCCCCCGTAAACTTGGCTGCTGCCTATGTTTGCAGGGTACCAACTAGGGGAATAGAATCTTAAGAGTAAGAGTGGAAAAATTCACTAGGTAGGTATTTTCAAATCTATCCCCAAGGGGACTGTTACCACGGGGTTGGAGTCAACACTATAGAAATTTTTTTCGAAGTTAGGTGTGTACATACATGGTTGTAATTAAAAATCATGCCTTCTAACGCAATGATGCCTTGGTTTTTGGAATGTATATATGTAAATGAAATTTAAACTTTTGTTATTGTCAAACCTTTTAAATAAATGACCCTAGAAATTAGACCAGTCAAAATTCGGGTCCAATTCTTGATCCATAGGGATCAGACCCATTTTAGTCCCTCAAAGTTTCAAATTTATTCCATGAACAAAAGAAAGAAATAGAGCAAATCAACAAGAAGATTGTATACAAACTTTTTTTTTTTTTTTTTGATAAAAGTATAGAAAGATTAAAAAAAAAAAAAATCGATTCTTAAGCAAAATTCTAGCTAATTCCTAACCTCTATATTCCCTCCCCGCCCCCACAAAAAAAAAAAAAAAAAAAAAACCCACCATAGCAGAAGAACTTTGAGCTTTCAGTAAAACTTTATTCAGATCCAACAATTAAGATTTCCATCAAAAAACAGTTGGTGAAGTCTCTTTCTCTCTCCTCTTTGAACCCCATCACAGTGAAGAAACTATACAGGATAATTAATTAATCAAATCAGGCTTCCAAAGAAGAAGAGTTGGTGGTGGAGAGACTCATCTCTTTAAGCAAGGGATTGACCGGAGAAGCTACAGGGCGTGTTGAAACTAAGAATCCAAGAGTGTGACCGGCGACGGCAGCAAGAAATATACCAGCGTTGTAAGACACAACAGATAGCATAACCATATAAATAAGACCCACTCGAAGCATGTGTACACCACTTTGGATCAACCAAGTTTTTCTCGGATCATTTCCCCTCCTCTGCTGCTGCTTTCCACCCTCTGTTGTAGCCTTCAAGACCTCAACGGCGGCTGCAAGCATAGCCACAAAGAAGAGAGATAATACATACAAGCCAAGGTTCTGGTCAGGGAAACCAGGGAAGAGGATCTCCACTTGTTTACCCCAGAAGAAGGTTGTCATGTGGATGGTAGAGTTGGGTTGAGGAGTTGTGGTGCCTTTACCAGGTTGATCCATGTTTTGTAAAGGAAATGAAAATGGTGAAGAGAGTGAAAGATGCAAGGCTTTGCAGAAAAGGTAGAAAAGGAGGGTTGTGTACACACGACTATAGATCGGACAGCGTGGGATCGAGAGTTGTCTTTAAGTGGGGAAGGTGGAGTTAGGTTTGTTTTGGTGGGACCGGAGGAAAGTGGAGAGAAGTAGAAGATTACGAGATTTTCGGATCATTTTCTTCTTACTCCACAAGTCTTTTCTGTAACGGAGGTCGGTGATTAAATTATAGAATTTGGTAGCTATTCTATACGTAAGATGATGACTTATTGACGTATGATTCACAAAGAAATGCTTCCTCTGGTGTGCATGAGTGCCAATGGGATCATTTTCTTCTTACTCCACAAGTCTTTTCTGTAACGGAGGTCGGTGATTAAATTATAGAATTTGGTAGCTATTCTATACGTAAGATGATGACTTATTGACGTATGATTCACAAAGAAATGCTTCCTCTGGTGTGCATGAGTGCCAATGGGATCATTTTCTTCTTACTCCACAAGTCTTTTCTGTAACGGAGGTCGGTGATTAAATTATAGAATTTGGTAGCTATTCTATACGTAAGATGATGACTTATTGACGTATGATTCACAAAGAAATGCTTCCTCTGGTGTGCATGAGTGCCAATGGGAGCACGATTGAGTCTTTTGAAAAGTCGTAGAGTGTCTAGTTACAGTTCCAACGCACTTTTTTTCATCTCGATCGGATATCGTATGAAAAAGTTATAAGTGTTTCCATAAAGCTGGTTCAAAAATTCAAACCGAAAATTCATTAGTATGCTCTCGGTGTTGGGTGGATTTTTTAGAATTTATTTTTGAAATTTGAAGGACTTTTATGTAATTTTGAGATTTTGAAGGTCATAGTTGATAAGGGGTGTTTGTCACTAGAAATATGAAGGCAGGGGCTTATGTGTATATAAGAGAATCATAGGGATCCTTAATACACGACTCAGATTGAGCCACGTCGGTTAGATTTAGATCTAACGTCTAGTGCAAGAGCTAGCGTTGAAGATGCTTATATGAGGCTTCTCATTGGTGGAGTGTATATAATGGATTGGCGCTTCACCTAATCAAGTTTGCTATAGTGTTATGCATGTGCAAAAAGGGATGCAGATAGATGCCATTTAATTTGATCTCATGAGATCTAGATTAAAAAAGATCTAAAGATCTTGATCCAACGGCTGTAATCTATTTCAACCTTCATGAGAGATAGCCGATAGCCACCGTATTTTGTGCTGACGTAGCCAATGGCGCGTCGACAACGTATCTAACGATGTCAACGCCCGCGTCACGCTGACATCATCAGTTGATTCGATTATTCTAATCTTACGGCTAATATTTATTAGCCGTTTGAATAATTTAACGGCTAAGATTAAAAGTGGATTTTGGATTAATCCGATGGCCCAAATTTTGCCCTGAGTGATTCAAGTTGGAGATTCTTCATCTCTCTAAGATCTACACACCAGAGGGAAGAAATCAGGCAGAGGGGTTGCTGAGTTGGTCAAAAAAATGAGTTGAAGTTCGTGAAAGGCTAAGGATTTGAATGAAAGACTTTCATCCTCTTGCACTTGACTCATAGCCCCCATTAGAGGCTTAGGAAGCTACTGGAAACCAAGGCAGCAAGCTCTATTGGTTGTTGCTAAGAGAAAGAAAAAGAAAATGGAAGAGAAGAGAAGAAGAGGGAAATAGAGAAGAAGTTTTTTCCTCTCTTTGTGTGTGTGAATGTGAATGTCATTGTTGCTCAATGAAAGTAAAGACAAGGAGAAAAGAAATAAGAAGAAGAAGAACCTAGAGTTTGGTTATTGTGAATTGCTTCAAGAAACCCAAGTCCCAACTGGGGTTGAAGTATTGGCGGCACCGAGACAACGTGGTTGTGGTCCGCATCAAGTGGAGATCGACATTATTGCATCTACGACGGTTATTCCTTGCCAAGGTACCTCACTTTTGCCAAATTTTTATTATTATAAATCATTGTAAGCAAAATGTTTGATATAATGCCTAAGTGATAGTTGTAGTATATTTAGGAGAAATTTGCATGTATGAGTGCTTCATTATAGGGCATTGTTATAAGCCCAACTTTATTTTTTTATTGGTGTTTAGTGGGTGCTGGACACAGGGGCTGTTTTCCTTGATAGTTACAACTACTTAAACCTATTTGCCATAGTTGTGGCCTCTCAGATCATTCTGAGAAAACTAGGGTGAAGACCTAGCCATTGTATGATATTGGTGGAAACTGAGAATGTGTTCCCTTGCCTGTGGATGCAGTCATAATTAGTATTGAGTAAATACTGAGCCTGACAGTGGGCATTACTCCATGTATGTAGGCAACTGGTCAAAGCACGTATTTCTTGTGTTGTGGATGTGTATGCTAGTATTTGTATTGTGGATTGGAGTGCTTGGCTGCAGAATGGGTGTGTACATCTGGTAGACCTGACCACTTGGTGGTGCAGTGTGGATGTGCATATGACTGTGTATGTATGTGATAGTGATTACCGTCTAAGGTTTATGAGACAGCTCTGGGCAGCAATACAGGTTATGTGAGTAAGTTTCGTGCAACAGTAAGAATAGTTAATAGTATATATAGCAGCTCTGGGCAGCATCAGTAGACTGTGCTATTGAAGTGCAAATAGTGATTGCCATCTCAGGGGTACAGCTGAAAAATAAAAAAATATTTGGCATACTGATTCACCCCCCTCTCAGTGTCAATCGGGACCCAACAAGCATTTCGTTTGAATATGAGACATTATCACAAACCTGTTAAAATGCATCTATAGACATATAAGTTTTCCATATCACAAACCTGTTAAAGTGCATCCATAGAGTTTACCAAATAAACATCCATATTCCAAAACTCAAATAAACATCATTATTCTGAAACCCAAATAAACAAACAATTTGTTCCACAACACAACTAAACATCATTGTTCCAACATATAAGGAAACAAACAAATAGTTTCATAACCCAATAAACATCTATCATAACAACTTTCTCATCCCATAAAAAAGAAAAAAAAGCTTGTTTCTGTTGGGTCCCGATTGACACTGAGAGGGGGGGGGTGAATCAGTGTGCCAAATATTTTTTCACTTTCCAACTGTACCCCTGATGTGGCAATCACTATTTGCACTTCAATAGCATAGTCTATTGATGCTGCCCAGAGCTACTATGTATACTACTGACCATTCTTACTGTTGCATGAAACTTACTCACATAATCTGTATTGCTGCCCAGAGCTGTCCCATAAACCTCACACGGTAATCATTGTCACATACATACACAGTCGTATGCACATCCACACTGCACCACCAAGTGGTCAGGTCTACCAGATGTACACACCCATTCTGCAGCCAAGCACTCCAATCCACAATACAAATACGAACATACACATCCACAACACAAGAAATACGTGCTTCGGCCAGTTGCCTACATGCACGGAGTAATGCCCACTGTCGGGCTCAGCATTTACTCAATACTAATTATGACTGCACCCACAGCCAAGGGAACACATTCCCAGTTTCCACCAATGACATACAATGGCTAGGTCTTCACCCTAGTTTTCTCAGAATGATCTGAGAGGCCGCACCCACGACAAATAGGTTTAGGTAGTTGTACCTACCAAGGAACACATAGCCCCTGTGTCCAGCACCCACTGAACACCAATAAAATAAAGTCGGACTTATAACAATGCCCTATAGTGAAGCACTCATACATGCAAATTTCCCCCAAATAGACTACAACTATCACTTAGGCATTTTATCAAACATCTTGCCTACAATGATTTATAATAATGAAAATTTGGAAAAAGTGAGGTTACCTTGACAAGGAGTAACCATCGGAGATGCAATAATGTCGATCTCCACTTGATGCGGACCACAATCACGTTGTCTCGGTGCCGCCAATGCTTCAACCCCGGTTGGTACTTGGGTTTCTTGAAGCAACTCACAAGAACCAAATTCTAGGTTCTTCTTCTTCTTTCTTTTCTCCTTGTCTTTACTTTCATGGAGTAACAATGGCATTCACATTCACATTCACACACACACAAAGAGAGGAAACAACTTCTTCTCTATTTCCCTCTTCTTCTCTTCTCTTCTATTTTCTTTTCTTTTCTCTTGACAACAACTAGTAGAACACGCTACCTTGGTTTCCAGCAACTTCCTAAGCCTCTAATGGGGGCTATGGATGAAGTGCAAGAGGATGGAAGTCTTTCATTCAAACCTTTAGCCTTCTACGAGCTTCAACTCGTTTTTCCGACCACCTTAGCAACCCCTCTGTCGGATTTCTTCCCTCCTCTGATGTGTAGAGCTCGGAGAGATGAAGAATCTCCAACTTGAATCACTCAAATCCGACTTAAAATGAGGGAGTTATGACTTTTTGAAGTTGGAGCAATGAGATAGCCTGAAATGGAATCTTCGTACGGCTGGCGTAGGCTACACCGGCGGCGCGCGCAACAGGGGCGAAATCTGACCGTAGATCTCATATAAGAGATCTTATAATCCAAACCGTCTGATTAAACCAACGGACAACAGATCCAAACCGTTAGATTTGAATCTTGATGACGTCATCATGACGTAGGCGCTGACATCGTCAGAAGTGTTGTCGATCTATGATTGGCTGCTTTTCCGGATTTTAAGGGAGCTTGTCTCCCACTCACAAAAGTGAAAATGCATATTGACCGTTGGATCCGAATCTTCCATGATGGCTTTAATCAGATTTCATGAGATCATTAAGATCGGAATCCTTTTTATACCTTCTATACACGCGCGAAACACAATAACATACCTTGATATAGTGTAGCGCCAGTGCATCAATAATTATGCATCTAACCAATCAAATCCCACGCGCAAGCATCTATCTCGTCCATATCACACCAAAATCTCAGCAGCCTTTGGATGGGCATCAAGCCTACGTGGTCGAATCTTGTCCGTCCATTTCACTTCCCTTTACTCCTCTTTATTACAATCAAGCCCCTGCCTCCATATGTTTCAGTGCTTAAAGACCCCTTGCAACTCAGACCTTCAAAATCTTTAAATTACACAAAAACCCCTCGAATTTCAAAAATAAATTCTGAAAAATCCACCCAACACCGAGAGCAACTGATGGATTTTCGGTTTGGATTTTCGAACCGACTTTACGGAAACACTTATAACTTTTTCATACGATATCCGATCGAGATGAAACGAAGTGCGTTGGAATCGTAACTGGATGCTCTACGACTTTTCAGAAGACTCAATCATCTGAATCATCCATATAAAAAGACCAAAATGCCCCTACACCTTTCCAATGACGTATCTTTCTCATACGGAATCGGAATGCGATGAAATTAGAACCGTTGGAAAGATTGTATTTTTTTTCGTATTGTTACATGCAGAACGCTTCCTTTAAAAAATTCATCTTCAATGTCGAAATTGCCCTCGACTACCAAAAATGCCGTAACTTCTTCATACGGTATCGGAATGTGACGAAATCAAATGCACTGGACTAGGTAAATTACAATCTTTCTTTTTCATGAAGAACTGATCTTCCAAAAATGTCATTTTCACTACCGAAAATGCCCTCGATCGTAAATAGGCCAATTTTACCAGTTTTGACCCAGAAACCCGCACCACCTATTAATGATGTATTAAACCACTCCATGCATATCAATCTGCTCTGTTATCTCATCGGTGACACTGGACACTGTCATGTCATCATTTTCATCCACGTCACCCAAACTGGCCACGTCATCACCGCCACGTGGCCGAGTTGCCAACAAGGACAACCATAAAACAACAGTTTCATATCCCAATTGCTCTCTCCCATCACCAATTCCATATCACAGCTGCTCTTTTCTATCACCAATTCCATATCCGAGTTGCTCTCTCCCATCACCAACATACATTTGCCTACTTCTTAGCATATTTGGTCCTCCATTTCGAGTTCTTGATAGCACGCTGGGCTAAAGCTCTATCCTGAATTGTTTGTTGTGTAGGCTGAGATGTTGCTTGTGACCTTGTTAATACTTGGGAGCTACTACCTTCATACTGAATCTCATTCCCTTGCTTTCTCTACACAAACACAGAAAGTAAATTACAAAAGTGATATCAGTCATGTAAGTTAAGTAAGTAATGATCAATTGTAAATTACATGTGAGGAGTCATACCTTCTTTCCTGTTTTGTTCTTTTTCTTCGGTTTTTCATCACCGTGAGGACATGTTCTCCTGTTGTGGCTAGGTATGTTGCAGATATCACATCTCACACTTGAAGATTTATTCTTAGTAGGACCCTCATCGAATTTCTTTTTCTTACTTTTTCGAGGTCTACCAGGTCTTCTCTTAAGTAGTGGAGGTTGGACAATCTTAGAGCTGGTATCAATCACCAAATCAGCCAATGCTGGTAGTGGTTCGATGAACTCATTATATGCCTTGAGATACATGTTGACACTAAAGTATCAGTTGCAATAAGCTTGAAGTGACCCCCTATTGTGTGTGATAGCTGTTGTTGCATGTTTGCATGGCAACCTCGTACAGTCCCAAAGCTTATAACCACATATATTAGCTGATAGATTCACCACAACCCTGCCACCATGCATATTTACCACCTCAAATGAATGTGAATTGGCTTGGTGTACAATGCATTCTCTTGCTTTCTGTTGTATATTGTCTAAACTTGTCTTCATATCCAGTGTGATTGGACTAGATACTGAATAACTGTAACCATTCTCAGAATGCTTAAACATCCTATTCATTATCTTTAACCTAATCTCATATAGAAGCACCATAATAGGCTTGTCTCTCACTTCTGCTATCCAATTGTTGAATGACTCAGTCATGTTATTGGTTAGTTGTGGACTCTTAGCAGCAAAATCAAAGGCATGTCTTGACCAGTACTTTGTAGGATTTTCCATCATCCAATCATATACATCATTGGATATATCTTTAATGTCTTTTATTTCTTTCTCAAATTAGATGACTGTTGTTGAAGAGGTTGTTGACCAGAAGTGTTTACTAAGCAACTGTCCTGAATGGCCTGCTGACTTGAAGTTTTGGTATAAATGTCTGACACAGCACCTTTGGTGCACATCAGGGAATACTCTACTGATGGCATCCGATAAACCCTAAGCATTTTAAAAAAGAAAAAAGTCAAATATTTGTCATTGATTGATAGGAACAAATAAATAGGGTGATTAACAGATTGGTAACATACCTTTTGTTTGTCTGACATAAAAGTCAGAGCCATATCATCAGATGTCGTACCAAAACCTTCATGTAGACATTCAAGGAAAAAAAGACAACTGTTTTTGCATTCAACTTCAACTACAACATATGCCACATGGAACATTTCATTATTCCCATCATACGAGACCGCTGACAAAAGAATGCCTTTATATTAGAGCTTTAAGTGGCAGCAATCTACACCAATTAATGGTCTGCATCCCTTTATGAACCCTGAAACATATGCTTTGAAACTAACAAACACTCTCTTGAAGATAGGATTCCCTGACAAGTCACGCATCTTCTGGTACTGGATCTTGAACAGACTATCTGGCATCTTAGCCACACCATTCTACCATATATAGGTAGATAGGAGTATGAATCCTTATGACTATCTTGATTCATTTTCAGAGCAAGCACGCGTGCTCGGTACAACTTCATATAAGGGGGCCGAACCATGTAAGCTTGATGTAAAAAGGTATGCACCGACTTTATTGACATATCTGACTGAACTCTCAAGTAAAGAGCAAGTTTTTCTGTAATCTATTGTGATGTAACACTCTTCTGTTGGGTTGAAAAAATACATGCATGCTTGGGATTGTACGACTTTATCATAAATGTCGTAGAATGCTTAACACACTTATCCTCATCAATTGGTGAAGCATGTACTCGTCAAGTACAACTAGAAGCCTTTCACACTGTAGTAACTCTAGTTTTCTCATTTTTAATCTTTAATATGTCAATACCCTCTTGGATCACATACTGTTGGAGGACAACCCTGAAATAATTGACATCGTCATATATAGCTCCTATGACTAACTGTATCATACCATCATCAATACCATCATCATCATAATCAGCAACATCATCATCATCATAACTAAAGTTCATACCTGGATACCCCTATATATCATCAGCATCTGTCTCAACTTCATCAGTGAGGCTTCCTTCACTTTCACTGGAGTCTTCCATAGACTCATGTTGTTCTACCCATTCTTCATCACTTGTAGAAGACTGGAGCATCTGAGGCAATGTAGCTCGTGTATCTTCAACATGATTAACAGAGTTAGGTACCATGCCAGAATATGACTGAATTACCTGCAAAGACTCATCATATAAACTGTCATTAATGCTTTGAATTTCCCTTTCAGCTCTACTAGTATCTCATCTCCGGGGTGAACCGTCTGTACTAGCAGAACAATTGCTAACAGCATTCAACCCACTGGTTTGAGCAACACTTGTACCAATTGATCTACTAGGAGTAGCAATAGCAGTAGCATTGGCTCTAGCCTTACCCTTATCTGGAGCATTAACTGTAGCATTAGCAGTGGCATTGTCTTGCCTATCACTGCAATCACTAGAAGCACTGGTGGCAGCTTTATATAGCTCATCACTTCTCTTGAAAAGAATCTTTTCCCTCCTTTTACTCCCTAAATCATGATTCAGCTTCCCACTATTTTGGCCAACTACATTAGTTTTTGGGGCAGATTTATTATGATCTTTTGTATCTCTAAAAACCACATCACTAGAATATTGGTTTACTTTTCACTTTCCTTCTACATCACTAGGATTATCTTCAAGGTCATAAATCACTATTTTGATAATATCGATCCCATCTAAACCAAATAAATTGAGTGTACTGGCACCATCTATCACTTCCACATGTACTTCATCAGAAATCTCACATCTAACTTTAAACCTCACATTACGGCCTTCAGGGATATGGTCGATGATTGAATCGTATATATCACATATAATATCCAAGTGAGAGTAAAAATCAGGGTCAACAAGCTTTGTGTGGACTCTCCCGCACCAATTAAACTGTATAGGACATTTCACAACCATTGCTGCAAAATTTTAAGGTTAGATTGAAACATATATCAACACAAGCATGAGGCATGACAAATTCATAAGAACACCAGAAGTGAAAAATTCAAAATAATTTTAAAAAACATAGAGTTTCTGAGATTGGCTGATTTCTAAGACTTTCTAATACACATGTGTTGTAGAGAAGAAAGCACAAACAAATGCAAACACACATTTAAGAATTACTGTGTTCCTATCTCCCCTAGACTATATGTACCTTCACAGTAGTTCTAAGATTGGCCTACTTCGTTTACTCCTGTGCATGTGTAAATGTTAACAAATCTATGATTTTTTGTCTTAGAAAAAACTATTTCAAAGGAGGACAAAGCTTTCTAATGTATCCAAACTCATTCCTACTTCCAACACAAGGTCAGTAATCCTTTTACACCATGTGAACATAAGGTTGGTAATCCTGTTACACCATGTGGGTAGGGTGGTAGAGATTTCACATGCCTTTAATGGTGGCCGATTGTTATGAGGATTTTTGATTAGGAGAGAAAGCAGATGTAACGGCAAAGAACTCAATTGGTTGGCCTGGAAACTTAATAATACTGGCTATAATTAAAAATAGATCGGCTAGATTGACAAACCAATAAAAAATTAAAAACATGGTTAATTATTAAAACTACTGACTTTCTCCTTAATCTATGATTAGTTATTAATAACTCAGGAATCCCAATTAAATGCAAGAGTTCTGTATTTTATGAAGGAAACCATGACTACAAGTAGAGAACCTAGCATATAAACAAATCAACATGACTATCACCAATGGGAACAACAGATGTCTAGACCCCCTAGATCTTATTATACATGTATTGAAAAGAGAACCAATTTTCCCCGGCAACTGGAAACAATGGACCGAAATGTTGATGTTGCATTTGTTGCAATGAATATTCAAAGACAAATAAAGGCAAGTCATAGGTTGAATAGAACTTCCAAGAAGAAACCAAGATAAATTTTAGAATGATCAACTAAAACAGCTAAATGATCTTTAAAGAATAAGGCTGATAAACCGAATTACCTTATCTTGACTTAGGAGTGTTCTTCACGGATGAAATGTAGATGGTAATTAGCAGCAATGAAGGTAATAATCAAACCCTGTTGAATGGTCTCTAACCCTGCAATTTTTAATGGAGATCTCATAAGAAAATTGAGGAAATTTCAAACCTAGGGCAAATTGCAGGGTATGAAATTACCTAAAATCCTTCGTTCCTTCTCTTCTCGATTGTTGAATACACACATATATGAGGGGAAGCCAAGTAGTCGTCGCTCGTTGCCCGTCGGATTGCTCAGTATCTCATCGCCAATCGGATTGCTCAATACCTCGTCGCCTGGGGCAACTTCCATCTCAAAATAAGGGGAAGCCAAGTAGTCGTCAATCGTTGTCCTTTGCGTTCCGAGTAACCATCGTCGGAGAGGAGGACCTTCGCCGGAGAGGAGAACCTTCATCAGAGAGTTCGTCTTCGTTGCTCGCGGCTTGCAGACCCAAAACTGAAAGATTGAAAGGGGAAGATAGGG
The DNA here is from genome assembly GCF_013358625.1 of Macadamia integrifolia. NCBI lineage: Eukaryota > Viridiplantae > Streptophyta > Magnoliopsida > Proteales > Proteaceae > Macadamia > Macadamia integrifolia. Next base: position 21,855,178 of record NC_056564.1, read on the forward strand.
TTTTTTGGAATAAAGGTATGAGGGCTTTTTCGGGTTTTCAATTTGTTTCAATGAAACTAACGGTTTAAGCCAAATAAGATGCTAACGGTGTGAACTTTTTGGGTTTAATTGTAATTTTTTGATTTCTAGGGGGGATTATGTAATTACGGCAAACGACAGTGGAGGTAGATGTAAAAAATCCGAAAATATTTTCCCATGTTCACACAGGCGAAAACCGCAATTTAAGTGATTTAAGGGGTACACATCTCATGAAAGCCATCCAGAGAACTACCAAACTGCAATTTAACCCCCTTCTGTGAGCTAATATGAATAGCATAACAAGAGAAAGTGCTCCTTTGAAAAGAGTACAAAAATCAATTAAATTGAGAACTTCAAATCCTGATATAAGTGAGCCCCTTCGTTGACAAGGGCAATCAAAGGAAAAAAAAAAAGGATATGGATAATTTTCTGCTCTTGCAAAATCCAAATTATTTCTTTTTCATTCCACCTTTCCCAGATTTGGAAGGTCCTGCTGTTGAAGTAGGTGCAGGTTCCTGTTTCTTTGTCCCGCCATAGTGCCATGGTGTCTGGGGACCATCTCTGCAACCTGGAGCATCAATTGTTTCCCTGCAATATAATCATCAGAGAATAGTCACTAAGTAGAAGAAAGAAAGATGGTGTTCATATTGAATAAAATAATAAATAAACAAAAGATCAAAAAGTTAGATACTATGTCACACTGTCGAAACACAAAACTTGTGCAATCACACAGTACTGAGGAAATAGTTGTAGGGCAGTAGGGATTGCATCTAAGGGAGTATCCTATCTTTAAACATTTAGTATCCTATCTAGTCTATATCTAGGGGAGTCTATAAATGGAAAGATACCATCAATGCTTTCCCTCCTTTGTCAATGAAATTTCAGGGTTTTTTTTTAATTCCTTTCTTTATTCTTTTCCTCTTTGAACAAGCCAAAAGATTTCATTAAGGGGAGACAGAAACCTAAAGAATTGGTGGGGGGATCTCCCTGGAGGAGTGAAAATACCATAGAATGCAGGCCACAAAACCTATAAAAATGCACAAAATTACAAAATGTTGACCCAGACCCACAGTAAAAAATGCAAACAAAGCTGGCAGTTGGCCATTGCTATGTTCCAGAAGAAGAAGAAATGAAGATCAATAAGAAAGCCAACAAACATCGGGAGAGCAAATTGAAAATTCCAGAAAGAGATGAGATCTCTTGCTTTCGGAGCAAAGCAGTCATCTATGCTGGCTAGCAACATTCCTCAAAGATCCAACATTTCCTTTCTGAAATAATTTGAGGGCAACAAAAATCAAAATCCCCTCAGCTTTCTCCCTTGTTCAGCCCAACCCTTACTACTAACTCACGTAGAACTTGAATGCCATTTTGGAAAGATCCAACATATACCATGGAAAGACAGCTCTGACCAGGAGTCCAGACTCCTGTACTTGTGGCAATGAAGGAAGCTATGCTCTACTGACCAAACATGGCTGACATATTAGATAGGAGGATATCTCTTGCTATAAGCTTCAACAGTCATTTCCGAGGATTAGTCGAGGTGCGCGTAAGTTGGCCTGAACACCTTAATTAACAAAAAAAAAGGCTTGAGCAGTCGTGAGCTAACTTGCAATTAGAATGCAACCCAAATGTATCATGAGGAGCCTAACTTTAACCCAAATCATGGGCCAAGTACATCCATTTCTTGCACCATAGCGAGAAATGAACTTGCCTCAATTAATTAGCACCATATTTTGGAACCTTCAGTGTCACAAGTAATCAAAGCACTACCAAAAGTAGTCGGTGAGTTCACCAGGTGGGCCACCTCCAAGCCATTAGATGCTGAGGAAATATGAGTCCACATTCCAAATTAGCTGCTTTTATGCAGTGGGAACTTGATTCATAGCAAGCCAGCAGGTTCACCAGACCTGTTTTTAAGCTGAAATTCTCCTGGTAAGATGGGTGTAAAGACCTCTATCACATGACAAATCTACACCCACACCCACTAAACTTTGCCACATGGCAAATAGCAACTGACAAGGTTCAAAGTATTGGTATCGTGTATTGTATTGATACCAATCGCTACTGATATGATACGATGCAGACCGATACTTTAAACATATCTTATAACAACCCTTTTTAAGATATCGATACAATACATCTCGTATCAATACCCATCATACGGATATGATATGATACAATACAAACCGATACTTAAATCATGGTGACAGGCACCAACATAAGGAGGGCTGTCATTCCCATGCACAACAAATTCATCAATCTACCATCACAATTCCCACACTTTCACATAGGCGATTTCAGCTTAGTTCAAGAACTTATAACAGAATCTATTATAACCTGAGAGAAACCAGAGAAACCATTCCCTCTTTAGCCAAACTTAAAACAACCCCATAAAAGTCATTTTTCATTCCATATGGATTCTTACTTTTTACCCCATTTTCCTGAAACTCTATATTAAAATAGAGCCTAAAATTCATTTGTTTTTAACAGCCTTAAAGAAACCCTGGGGATCAACCATATACTCGAAAGTAGAGACAATTTATATACTCTATAGACATTACAGGGAATGGACCAGGTTCACGTATGAGAATATTCTCGTACACTCCTGATCCCTGGATATAGAATCTATTAAATGAAGAGAGAAAATTGATTCTCTATCCACAGATCAGGACCATTCTCGTACGTGAACCTGATCCGCTCTTGACATTACAGATGTACTAGCTACTTGATGATGAAAGTTTTCCTGCATCAGTGAACATGACGCCTTGGTACATACCACATTAATTTTTTGAGAGATGACTATAAACTAATGAGATATCCAAATTGTTAAGTGTATAATCTCAACCCCAATGTTAGGAGCAGAATTATTATTATTATTATTATTATCATTATTTGGATCAGAAACATATATATCTACTAGGCATAGAATATCAGAGAACTCCTCATACAACAGCCAGTCAAAACACCATCTGTCCTTACAGAAGTTTACCTCATCTACCTTCCAACCCATATGCTAATGTTTCACAGTATGTGTCAGCCAGCTTCAAATACTCTTCCACAGACCAACCCTGCGGAACATCCAGGATAACCAGAAAACATTGTCCCCAAGGAAAACTCAAACACAAAAATGGCACCTCTCTTCCTTTAGACCAAGCTTGGAGATATCCTCCATAGGAAGTGGTCCATTTTGCATGATAAGAATGACAAGAAGTGGACCATTTCATCTAGACATGAGTCCAAAATAAGAAAACACTAAAGTGGCAGTTAATATTCATTAAAATATCACGTGCAATATATAAAGACAATTGAATTTAAGATTATAAGAAAGTAAGAACTTTAGGCTTCCATTCCCAATGGGTAAAGCTGATAAGAATCAAAGGATAAAAACATCCCACCTGAAAGGGGTCGGCTACAGGGATCTTTGACCTCTAAACAATTCTATTTGGGGTCATACTAAAGTCAAGACCTAAACTTTACAAGTCTTTCTTTATTATTACTCCTATAATCATTTTAGGCTTACCCCTTAGCTCTTTTATCTCCTTCCATCTGAGTCTGACCATTCTTTTTTACTAGTGCATCCATGAGTCTCCAAACATGGCCATACCACCTTAGATGGCTTTCACGAAGCTTATTCTAAATCGAGGCTACTCCCAAATCAGCTCTGATACAGTAATTCCTTATTCTATCTCTCCTAGTTTTTTCGATTATCCATCTCGACTTTCTCATCTTTGTTAAATCAAGTTTTATCTATGTTACTCTTCTTAAATGCCCAACATTCCACCCCCATATGTCATAACCGGTCCTACGACTGTCATGAAGATCCTTGTAGCTTTACAAGAATGTGTCAGTCACAGAACACTTCAAATGCACCTCTCCATTTCATCCATCATACTTTAATTCTCTGAGAAACATCATCCTCTATATCACTCTTTTTGTTTATGACTATGTTTTCTTCATATGGACCAAAATGTTGGTGCTTAATATTCCCCGTTCTTAATAAGGATATTGAAGTTAACTCACAGTCATTGGCAATGTGACCTATTACAATGGAAAAAGGGCATCCCACAAAGTCCTCATTTATTGACTGATATAATTTAAGACAGACAAAATGTAATGTAAAGACAACCATTAGCTCTATTGATGGGATAAGGAGAACCTCTAGAAATTAGTCGAATGCAATGATTAAACACGACAGAGCACCATCTAGCACACAGGGAAATTATATGAAGATCAGCTTCGTGAAGGCCAAGGACTTATCCTGTTCTTTATGAGGATCGATCCCCAAGAATTCACCTATCCCAAAAAAAAAAAAAAAAAAAAAAAAAAAACCTGACTTGAATGATCCTGTATTAAGAGCTAAATTGGCTAAAGGGATGGGTCATAATTATTACGGCGAACCCATCCAGGAAAGTCATCTCTTTCTCAACAATGTCTTTGTCATTTGGTCCAATAGTGTTCCGTTAGATAGGAAAAGACTTGATAAAAAAACACTGTTTTAAATTAGATGTTAATGTGAATGAACCATAACTATGTAACCCTATTCCTAATAGATAGACTCCAAAATAGCACAACGGATTTGCCTTTTCTATTGATTCCTATGGATTGGATAAAAAAAAAACTCTTGAATAAGGTTTTCACGTGGATATGCTTTATCAATCTGTAAGTATAAAGCACCATGATTTGTATATATAAGTTGGCAACCTTATTTCACATACCCATGCCATTTTCATTAAGCAGTTACAAGGTGTCTAAGGGAAAGTAGGGAACCACACAGAGAATTGAAAATTTAATAAAAGAATGCAAGGGGACCATCAACAAAAATAAAATTACAGAAAATTACTAAAAGACCTCGATTACAGATGGTAGCTTAAGATAGTTGCAGCAATCACCGATCTCAACACAAGAGGGATTTTCACATGCTTTAATAGTGCTAATTCTCCGTCCTTCAGCTATAGTTTTCTTTGAATTTATATAGATGGGATAAAGCACAATCCACTTCTTTGTATTAGGCAATGCTCCATCCATACGTGATATAGAAAGCAGCCAACAATATATTATAGAGCTGAAGTCATCAAAGTTGAAGACTGAAACAATTCTTGGATTCAACACACCACAAAGCAACATCAAATGAGAGTGTTGAATGGAAACCTCGGTTAGTTCTTTAGGATTTGTGATCTATGTAAGTTGAATCGTGATCAACTCATTGGCTTCGGGTAGGTAGTGGCATGCGAGTTGACTGACTAGTCACAAACTTCAGTAAAATTCAAGACCACAGAGATCATCATGAAAATCTGATGATTCAATTCACTCACTTACTGAAACTTTTTGGATATTTTTTTTTATTTACAATTTCATGATGTGAACTGTATGAGAGAGAGAGAGAAGCAATTATTATCATTTACTTTCAGCATTGCAATTTGTAATCAATTCAATCTAAGAAAGCTATATTTGACTAAGAAAAGGGTTTCACCAGACCCAATATTTAAGGTATAAAGTCTTGACAAGAGATAAAGTTTGGTTGATAGTGCTAAACATACAAAGTGGGATGTTGATTTGCTGCCACATATATATAAGCATCAATATATCATTTTACCTAACCCATTAAACAGAAATGTTCAATAGATTGAGAGGAGGTATCTGAGTTTGGATCATGCCATCATAAAACTTGATGAATTAACCTATCATTTGTTCTATTACTATAATAACATTCGAATTGAGTAAAATTCGGTAAAAAAATAAAGAGAATCAAACCATAAAATCAAATACCCAGCTTAGAATTTGGACAAAAATCAACTCCAAAACAACGTATAGAATCAAAATAATTGGAATATTTTACCTAAACGAGAGGGTGAGAAAACGATGAGACGGAACACAGTGAGGCAAATTTGGAAACCCTAGTTTCCTCTCTACTCGATTCTTCAGTTTCTTCAAGTTAGAAACAAGACAATGGAGCAGAGGAATTCTGGAAAATGATTGAAAATAGATTTTTACTTGAATTTAAGTTCTAGGGTTGTGGATGAGATTTGGGAAATGTCAAAAAAATTCTATCAAATACAGGAAAGAAGAAAGATGAAGAAGAATTATCTCACAAAATCTTAAGACTTTTGAGAGGAACGAGAGTGACGAGAGGAGAGGCTCTGTTGTTTCACAGAGGGAAGAGAGACATGAATCGAGTCGAGGGGCTTTAGCCCGAACCGGGTCGAAACTGAACAGTTTCAGATATACGCACTGAAACCAGCACAATAGGGCTTGGTTCGATTTGGATCAGGCTCAATCGAGATGGTCTCATCTAATTCTATTAGTTCGGTTTAGACACCCCTAGGCCGTAGCTATCAAATCTAATTCAAATCGGGCAATTCCATTGAATTGATTTCGATTCTTCAAACCTTGTCATATATGGAAGAAAAGAAAAAGCGTGCCCCGTGGTCCGGAGGATGAGCACTACAGTCTTATAGTAAAAATGTCGAGTGGTTGTATTGACCGCTTGACCACTAAGTCACAACTTTCGTACCTTACCGTTGGACCAAATACACCCATTTCTCATCAACAAATGTCATATCTCAACTTTTAAGTTCCAGCCAAAGCAAGTGTCTAGTACTCCGAAGTAATTATTTATATGGGAGACTTAAGATGTTTGAGTGCATTTTTATACCAATGAGGGAACGGTTGCGAATCGTCTAGTAGGGATGGGCATTTAATTGTGAAATAAGGTGTGGGATTCACGAGTGGGATGTGAGAGAGTGTGTGTGGAACTAAGGGTTATGAATTTGTGATCAATATCTACCCCAAAATAAATAAATAAAGGTTGTGATTTGTAATAGGTGTCTCAGAATTATTGTAGTACCAAATGTGATTTTCTAATTTGGTGCTGAGAATCAGTGTGAAATATGCATTTCTGATTTTCAAATACAAGTCTGGAATTTCTTTATTTGAGTAAAATAATTTTATTTCAGAATTCCTTCAAACTTCAATTGTCACAGGATCTATGATTGGGTTTCTTGAGAAAAATAAATAGCAAGACTAAACTACAACAACAACAACAATAATAACCATAACTTTATCCCAACTTAATAGGGTCTGCTATATGGATCCGAATAAGATCAAAGATAATAGTAAGTATAATAATATAAGTTCAAAAGAGGAAAATGAGGTAAAAAAAGAAGTCAAAGCAGTAGTCAAAGCAGCATCTTTGGAACATTCCCTACACAGGATCGGCCACACAGGTCATTGTTCTCCACTTACCTCTATCTACGGTCATACTAGAATCGAGCCCTACCAGATGTATATCTTTTTTTACTACTTCATCAATAGTCATCTTAGATCTACCTCTTCTTCTAGCTCCATATAATTGAAATTAGTCACTCTTCTTTACTGGGGCATCCATGGGTCTCCGTTGAACATGACCATACCACCTCAGTTGGCTCTCACTGGTGTCTCAGAATTATTGTAGTACCAAATGTGATTTTCTAATTTGGTGCTGAGAATCAGTGTGAAATATGCATTTCTGATTTTCAAATACAAGTCTGGAATTTCTTTATTTGAGTAAAATAATTTTATTTCAGAATTCCTTCAAACTTCAATTGTCACAGGATCTATGATTGGGTTTCTTGAGAAAAATAAATAGCAAGACTAAACTACAACAACAACAATAATAACCATAACCTTATCCCAACTTAATAGGGTCTGCTACATGGATCCGAATAAGATCAAAGATAATAATAGTAAGTATAATAATATAAGTTCAAAAGAGGAAAATGAGGTAAAAAAAGAAGTCAAAGCAGTAGTCAAAGTAGCATCTTTGGAACATTCCCTACACGAGATCGGCCACACAGGTCATTGTCCTCCACTTACCTCTATCTGCGATCATACTAGAATCGAGCCCTACCAGATGTATACCTTTTTTTACTACTTCATCAATAGTCATCTTAGATCTACCTCTTCTTCTAGCTCCATGTAATTGAAATTGGTCACTCTTCCTTACTGGGGCATCCATGGGTCTCCGTTGAATATGATCATACTACCTCAGTTGGCTCTCGCGGAGCTTGTCCTGGATTGTTGCAACCCCTAACTCTTTTCTAATACAATCATTCTTTACTCTGTCTCTCCTGGTCTTACCGCACATCTCCCTCAACATTCTCATCTCTGCTACCCCTAATTTATTCAAATTACTCTTTTTTACTGCCCAACACTCTGCCCCATACATAAGAGTGAGTCGTATTACTATCCTGTAGAATTTACCCTTGAGTTTAACAAGCATACGTTTGTGACATAGCACTCCCAACGCACTTATCCACTTCATCCATCCCACTTTAATTCTGTGAGAGACATCATTCTCAATATCACCCTCTTTGCCAATGATTGACCTTAGATATTTAAAACAGTTACTTTGTGATAGTTCTTGCTCCTCAAGTTTTGCCCCTTCCTCACCTAAGTTGTTGGGATCAATCTCATAGGAAGTCACATTTAGTGGTTTTCTTTTTTATGATAAAAAGTCTATTGTACCATTGGGATAGGCTGAGGGAAGAATCTTTGCATGATAGACAAAATGCAGATTTTTTTTTGTGACGAAATTTTCTCGACTCATATGTGTTCTCACCCAAACATAGCGCCCATTTTTCAGGGGTTGTGAAAAGACTCTCTTGCTCCTAAAATCAAGGTGTTATGTCTGAGCGTAGAGAATGTTATACAGGTAGCGTTCTTTCTCCCTAATTTTATTGAGGAAATTCACCATTTCATTACCCACGGATTGGCATGTACCTAGATCAGTGGGCAATGTTCTCACGCCATATTTTTTTATATTAATGGTAAATTTCTGCAATTCACATATGTACTCAAAAAATACATAATACATAATACAATTCACATATGTACTAAAAAAATACATAATACAACAAAAAAAAAAAAAAAACACACTTTTGACAATGAGAAGATCAATCAAAAGAAGAGTGCATGTTCTAAGAAGTTAGCTTTCACATTAGTTGCCACTCAACTGACAGCTATGGGATTGTGAAAGATGGAAACTGGGGAGTGATTAATAAAGGTGAATAAGAAGAGAAGTAAATAAATAATATCCTCGACAATAAATCTTATCTCCAAAAGGGAATTTATAGAGTGCATGCCTTTGAAGATGGGTAATCACATCCTTGTTATCTGATTCAACAATCAGAATCTTACCATAACCTTCAACTCAAATAAAATTGATAGGATAACTCTAGTTTGATCTGGTCTATGCGGTTCTGGGTTCAGTATAAGCCCATGAAACTAGTCGGTCAAAAGCCTGATTACCCATTATTAAAATAAATAAATAAATAAATCAGAATATTGCGTTAGACAGATAATACATTCTGATATTCATGGCTTTCATACATAGGATCATAGGATATGGCTTTAGCCCAAAAAAAAACTATGTACGAACTACAAAGATGAAAAAAAAAAAATCCATTTCCATTACCCTACACAAATCTGAAAACAACACCCTTCATCAACATTAAGGCATTCTAGCTTATTAATCCTAACTCTATATCTCCACCCCCCCACCCCCCTAAAAAAAAAAAACAAAACCTCTCACACTGAAGAAATAAGACAGGAAAATTAACCCAAACTAGGCTTCCATAGAAGAAGATTTGGTGCTGGAGAGATTCATCTCTTTGATCAAGTCCGGTTGGACCAGAGAGGCTACAGGACGGGTTGAAACAAAGAATCCAAGAGTGTGGCCGGCGACGGCAGCAAGAAATATACCAGCGTTGTAAGACATGACAGAAAGCATAACCATATAAGTAAGACCCACTCGAAGCATGTGTACACCACTTTGTATCAACCAAGTTTTTCTCGGATTATTTTCCCTCCGCTGCTGCTTTCCAGCATCGGTTGTAACCTTCAAGACCTCAACAGTGGCTGCAAGCACAGCCACAAAGAAGAGAGATAGCACATATAAACCAAGGTTCTGGTCAGGGAAACCAGGGAAGAGGATCTCCACTTGTTTACCCCAGAAGAAGGTGGTCATGTGGATTATAGAGTTGCGTTGAGGCGTTGTGGTGCCTTGAGGCCCTTGACCAGGTTGATCCATGTTTTGGAAAGGAAATGGTAATGGTAGAGAGAGTGACTGATCCCAGTCTTTGCAGAAAGGGAAGAAAAAGAGGGTGGGGCGTGTACTGTGTACACAGAACTATAGATGGGAGAGAAAGGGACCGAGAGAGTTGTCTTGAAGTGGGGGAGGTGGAGTTAGGTGTGTTTTTTTAGTGGGACCCTATAATGGAAGTCGGTGGCAAATTTAATTTAACGACCTTAATTTTAATTTGGAAGTTCAAGGTGTTTGACTAGTGAAATTTTTTTCTACGGGAAATGTTCCGTAAGAGATTCTTGTATGTGCATAAGGGCTAATGAGAGTGCACCAAAAGGTATTTATAGAAATGTTATTTTCTCTTTCTTAAGAATGGTTAGATTATCATTTCACCTTATTTGTCTGATTATAAGCGCAACACTTCTCCCATATATAATATTTTTCCATATTCACACGGCTTTTAATTTGTCGCAATGAAAAGAAAGCGACTGATGATTAAATGAAAGGTCCAGCTTGCTCTGCTCTTAAGGAGTTAAGGTTGCTTGGTGGTTGCAGTAGTGATCCTTCACGTGGGAGTTGAATTTGTTGTTTAAAACAAGTAGTAGAAATGGTTTAAATGTGAATTCAAGTTTGGTAAAATATTTATAATATGGTTTCATCACCTAATTATAAAGGAATCTAAGGCTATGTTTGTATTGCCCAATAAGAGATCCGGCTCCTCTATGGCCCAGTAAAGGTCGCAGCACAAATTCAATGGTATAGAGCACCCAGGAATAGACCCAACACATAGACGTGTGCACCAAGGTACTTAAGATGTTCGATGTCTGTTGCCACCTCTACCATGCCATAGAGGAACCCCATCCTCCAATAAGGGTATCTATTGATGAGGAGTATTTGTGGGGTACGTGTGTAATATATGAGAAAATGTCCACAAAAATCTGCACATATGCATCATCGTATCCTTCTTTTTCTATTTTATTTAATCTTAAACATAGTTTGAAGACGTTGGTTTTAGTTAAAACATGACAGTAAATTATACCTTCTTTTTTTTTTTCCTTCGGTTTTGCTATTAGTGTAACCACGATTGATTATAGTACCGAACTTGACACCACGATGTTTAAGTAAAGTCAAGACCTTATACTATAGAGGTAATTTTAGATAGTAAAATATGACCTTAAGCAATGTGTTTTATCTTATATACAAAATGTTATTATCGTTTATGTGCCACATGAAATAGTAACAACTAGTTTATTGTTGCATGCATGGTTACACCCTTTTCATATATATAGGGAGTCAACAAGTACTCCACTAAGTATTGCACACCGTCAAGCCAAGGTCCAGGTCTCCTAGTTACACCTTTTTTTTTCTTTGGTAAATTAGTTACACCCTTTTCATATATATAGGGTGGTGACCTGCATATAGCTTTTGTTTTATATCAAATAAATATTAGCAAATAGCTACTGTTTTATATCAAATAAACATTTTTTCTTTATCCCTACTACTCACTGTCCCAATGTTTCTAAAGTAAGAGGTGACATTGTAATACTTCAGCTGCCCACCAATACCATAGTGCTGCAAGGGTTTTTAATCGGTCAAGTTCTAGTGTAGATGGTTGGACTCAGTTTAATGCAAGATTTTTTAGATAAAACTAAAATCGAATTATTTAATAATAATTTCTTATATTAAAGCCGAAATCATTTATAAATGATTTCTGTTTAAACGATTTCTTATGTTTTCTAATTTTTTATCTAAACAACTTTTATATGCTTCAAATTTTTATTGAAATAGATGTAAATTGTAACGTTGAATTGAATTGTTTATGTTTATCAATATTTTTTTATTTTTTATTATTAAATACTTTTTAATAGCTATTTAATGTAAACTTAATTTTTTTTATTGAAATGTATGTAAATTTAATATTGAATGACTTAAACTTACTGCATATATGTTAATTAATTTAATGATTTACTAACAGTTTAAATTGTAAAAACAAAATTGAATCATGGTTTCATTTTAAAACCAAAATTGAACCATTTTTTAAGTGATGGTAACAGTACAAAGGAGAATATAATAGTCTAAAAACCAAGGTATTAGTATTTTAAAAAGCAAAACAGTCTAATCCAACTTCATATGGCTGATGCAAAGTCTATGGCAACTGTAAAGGGCCATGAAGGTCCCAGCCATTGGATGGACCAGACCATCACAACCCTATACGACCGAGGATATACGGGCATCAATATTAGTATTATATTAGTATCAATCAAAATCAGTATGAATAGACACACTTGGGCTATTCACACAGAGATATTTAATACTCTTCTATACTTTAAGTAAAAATTGGACAGTCTTCCTTTTTTTCTTTTTTAAATGATTTGATCAACTAAGATTTCTTGCATCCATTCCTTGATGTGATGCTTGAAGAATGCTGGAAGCCAAGTTGACATATTTGTTAACTAAATGTGAAAAATCGAACCAGGCGAAGCAAATCCACGCACAAATCCTCACCAACGGTCTTACCCATCTCGAGCCCGTCTTGCTCCAAATCCTCCTCTCTGGACGCAACTCCTCACACATCATCTCTCAATACGTTCAACAAATCCTCAAGAGATTGCGAGACCCTGATGTCTTTTCATGGTCCTTCACCATTCGATACTTCACTCGGCACGGCAGATTTAAAGACGCCGTTGCTCTCTATGCCCAAATGCAGAGTCTGGGACCAAGCCCCACTACCTTTGCTGTTTCATCAGCCCTCAAAGCATGTGCTCGAAATGCAGACATTAAGAACGGGAAAGCAATCCACTCGCAGGTTCACAAGTGTGGATTCAATGGGGATGTTTATGTGCAGACCGCTCTTGTAGATTTGTATTCGAAATTGGGTGATATGATGACTGCACAGAAAGTGTTCGATGAGATGGCTGACAGAAATGTTGTCTCGTGGAATTCAATTCTGTCTGGGTATTTGAAAGCAGGGGATTTGGATATGTCCCAGAGGGTTTTCAAGGAGATTCCAAAGAAAGATGTGGTCTCCTGGAACTCAATGATATCTGGGTATGCAAAAGTTGGGGATATGGAGAGTGCAAATTTTTTGTTCCAGCAAATGCCTGAGAGAAATGCTGCCTCTTGGAATGCAATGATTAGTGGGTATGTTGATTGCGGGAACATAGAAACAGCACGGAGATTATTTGATGAGATTCCATGTAGAAGCGACGTATCTTGGATTACTATGATATCTGGGTATTCAAAGAGTGGCTATGTTGACTCTGCTCAAGAGCTCTTTGATCAAATGGACCAAAAAGATCTACTCTCATGGAATGCCATGATTTCTTGTTATGCTCAGAACAGTCGACCAAAAGAGGCTCTCCAACTATTCAATAAGATGCAAGAGCCCAATGTCAGTGTACAACCTGATAAGATGACTTTGGCCAGTGTTATATCTGCATGTTCTCAGTTGGGGGATTTCAGATATGGACCGTGGATTGAGGCATTCATAAAGAAAATTGGAATCGAGTTGGATGATCATTTGGTGACGGCCCTAATTGACCTTTATGCAAAATGTGGTGGCATAGATAAGGCACATGAACTCTTTTGTGGCTTGAGAAATAGGGATTTGGTTGCTTATAGTGCAATGGTTTTAGGCTATGGCATCAATGGAAAAGCTTTGGATGCAATTCGGATATTTGAAGAGATGATAAATGCCAAGATCCATCCCAACTTAGTAACTTTCACTGGAATTTTAACCGCCTATAATCATGCTGGTTTGGTTGAAGAAGGTTACCGTTGCTTCACTTCCATGATAGGTGAGTATGGACTTCTGCCCTCCGCTGATCACTATGGAGTCATGGTCGATCTTCTTGGCCGGGCTGGACAGTTGAAAGAGGCCTATGAACTAATAAAGAGTATGCCCATGCAGCCTCATGCTGGGGTTTGGGGAGCATTGCTTCTTGCTTGCAAGATTCATTCCAATGTTGACCTTGGGGAGATTGCAGCCCAACATTGCTTTGAGTTAGAGCCTGATACAAGTGGGTACTATTCTCTTTTAGCAAATCTATATGCCTCTGTTGGTAGGTGGGATGATGCCAAGAGATTGAGAAAGGTGATGGAGGAGAAAGGAATGACCAAAATTCCTGGATGTAGCTGGATGGACTCAACATGACTCCTTTCACTTTTGATATTAAATCTATGATTTCTTTCTTGAACTAGTCAGCGGATACATTCATAACACTGATTATATCAGGAGAGTGCAGAATTCATATCTCAACTCTGATGGGCTACAGTAGCTTCCATGGTTTTGTATGATGGGGCTACTTCTCATCATCTTCCAATTGGATGTTTGAGCTCTGTTGCTGGTTCAAAGAGAGAGATGCTACGTTATTCTTTATCTGGGTGGCCCATGGTGAGCTGAAAATTCGTCTGTGAGCAACTCACTTCTCTCTAGAATGAAAATCATAAGTTTGTTAAAGAATTTGCGAAGACCATAGATTTATGAATCATCATCTCAAGATAATAGAACTCTTCCAGTGGCGATCATTTTGATTTTCTTGGTCTTACTGGCAGGGCCTAGGCGCAAGCATATGTCTAATTTTATTGGGCTGGTTAAGCTTGGGCTTCATATTCAGCCCGGTCCAAAGAAGCCCATGTCCTCATGATGTAATAATTTTTTAGCTCCTGGAAGCATAGAGAGGGTTGTGGGAAAGGAAGTGTGGCCCCTACATCAGGGCAGGGGTCAATGGGAGCGCATGTGAAAGCATCAACAGAATGGGATTTCTGCCTTTTATGGGGGTTCAGATGGTCATTGCATCCCATTTTGTGTCAAGGCATTGGAGCAACATTGTCTTTTACGCTTCTTTTCCCCCATCCCCATGTAAATTATATTTTATAAATCAGAGTCATTATTATTATTTTTTTTCCCCTTTGTATCAAGACCTTTTGCTCCTAGTGAGCATGGGTTTTTTCACACCACAGCTCATCAACTACATTAGGCAATAGTTGTTGAGTCATCATTGTAAGTATTATTCACTTTTGCCCATCATCAACGGTCCTGCTTGCCAGAAAGTGGCCTAGGTCTCACCCCAAACCCAATTTTTTTTGGAGATATTTATACTCGGGCAGTTTTGTACTTCTGAAGATATTTATACTCGGGCAGTTTTGTACTTCTAAGAAATGCATGAAAACACCGAAAAGTTAGTGTCCAACAATATAGCCCTGGTTTTCATTTAAAAAAAAGTTCTTTTACATTTATACTTTCATCCATACCCATCCACTGATGTGGTATCAGCCAAGAATCAAGAAAGGCGTTGATCAATGCCAATCCAACCCTGATTCAAATTGATCTAAATCAGATAGGAATACCCTTGGTTTTCATTTAAAAAATAATTTCTTTATCTTTATATGAGATCGGCCAAGAATCGGGATTGGAATTTGCAGATCAATGTTCAAAATATTGACTGTGGGAATCAAAATCAAAATTAGATGCTTGGAATTTTAAAAATGGAACGGTCACTTGGATCAATCAGTTTAAAAAGAATATATACATATATATATATATATATATATATATAATTTTGGATTGCCTTTACGAAAAAAAATTGTGACCTTCTCTTACATGAGACGCACATTAATATTTTTTGTTTCTTTCCTAAAACTAAATGAACCATTTAGATCATGATTCATGCCCTTCTATAAAGAGGTGGACAATTGATTAAAGCTTTCAAATGAATATTTGTGTGAGAGAGATGGGTTCGATTTGAATACTTTTCATGTTTGAAGGATCATGATCACCATTAAATAAGACCTACCTATAATATTATTGACAGAAGATTATAAGTATTATTCCAATTTTTATAGTTTATTTATGAAGTTTCTCAAAATAAAATTTGGGTATAATTCATGGTATAAGTATCAAATGGCTTCATTCTGCTTATGTAAGACTAGAATCTCCAAACACAAGATTCCTAGTATCTTCATAGACCCATAACATTGGCATGTCGATTTTGGTAACAAAAGTTTTGATGGAAGCTATACATATTAGATATTTTGAAATTTTTAGATCTTTATGAATATTTATGATAATATTATACTTCATCTTTGTCCAAGTATAAGTTCTTATAACAATGTTCACATTAGATAGTGAGATAAAAATGTAGAAAAATATTTTTATTATTTTTTTATTATAATATTTAATTTATTATAGAATCTAATGAAGTAATGGTAATAAATTATAAATGTTAGTTTTTTGTCTGGAATCGGGATCTACACCAGTGATCCATGTGTCTATCTCCGTCTTACAAAAGAAAAGGGGCAAAATATCTTATCATTGGCGAGGAGAGAGATAGACATAGGTAAGAGCTTGCACAAACCACACTCCTCGACAAAGTTCTTTTTCCTTATTAAAAAATTTAAGGTTTTCAATAATTATTATAATATGCATTTCCTACCAATTGAGAACTCTTTGAATTAGAAAATATTTAGACTATTTGAACAAACCAGACCGAATCAATCCAATACATTACTTGGTCCACCCAGTCTGAGAATTAACAATTCCACCAACATTTTTAATATGACTCACCCTTGCCCCCACCTCCATTGAAGCACCCATTGAAATCCAACCTGAATTAGGGATGATTCTATTGAATTTTCATCCATTTTTTCAAAAAGGTTGATACTTGGATACCTCTTGTATTATAGTCAGATTGCTTTGACACCCCAAAAGTTTGAGAAATTTACTTGAAGCCCCATGAAACTTGACAGTATTAGTTTGTTATTAATGACTGAATGAAAAGACTATTTTACCTTTATGAAGTAAATAATATCCAACCAAATGGTTTCCATGTTCGAAAGTTGTAACAGATAAATCCGTGTTTGAAACACTTTGAAATGAGAACAAAGTGGTTTTCATCATTGGAAGAAGAGGAAAGGAGAAGAAAGAGAGAAGACTAGTTTGGACATTAGGATTTTTCTAACCTATGATGTCGTCATTAATCGGTGATTGACGGACAGAACTAGTTGTAATAAGTCATATAAAAATGTAAGAGATGTCCAAATAAACTTTCCAAACTTTTGAGATATCCAATAATAATCATAAAACATGGGGTGTTTAAGTAATTTACCCTTTTTGAAACTTATCCGACATCCAAAGCAACCAATCAACACCCCGGAACGGTAGTTAAAAGAGGTGTAAGAGCCGTTGTCGGTTAGTGAGTTTGAGTTTGGTGCATGGTATACCTGCCTCATTCTTCCTCTCTCTTGCCTACCTTCCCCCACCCCCTCCTCCTCCTCCTTTTTCTCTCTTTTTGAAAAAGAAAGAAAATCTATATCGTCCATGTCAGATAGAAGTTTCAGGAGACGAGTTCCGGCTACACGCCGGAATAACAGTCTACCTAAGCTTACCTCATCCTCTAGCCGACGAACTCCGACACCCAGAAAATCAAAACCCCAATCAAAGCCAGTTAAGATTCTCCAGCGATGTTACTCGGAACCAATCCTTTACACGGTCAAACTTGTGTTGACCGACAACAACGTAACCGACAGCGAAACCCAAATTCTGAAAACCGATGATCACCACTTCAACTTCACTCCTCCTCCGTTAGGGTGTCCGTTTCAATCACCCTCTCCAAGTTGCTCCAATGTAAGAATAAGATCAATACATTTCTTTCTTTCTTTCTTTCTTTCTTGTAAATTGGTTTTATTAATAGAAAGAACTGTGTTTGGGTGTAGATATACAGTAAGGAAGCGAAGGTGGTGGTGACGGTGACGGTGGAGGGAAGTCCAGGGCCGGTGAGGATGATGGTGAAGTTAGGGTGGAGTGTGGAGGAGACTATAAGGGTTGTCATGGAAAAGTACAGAGAGGAAGGACGTACCCCTCCCTTGGATCGCGACGCTACTGCTTCCTCCTTCCACTTGCATCACTCCTGCTTCAGCTTTCACAGTAAGCTATGAATCCTCCTCTTTCGTATCTTCTAACGTACTTTGAACTTTGAAATGAACGTTGGAACTGAATCTTAGCTAATTGATTAACCCTAAAGCAACCTTTTCAGATGATGTTGACCGTTTGATAAGTGACCCTACCTACTCTTCTTCTTATGGAAATATGAGTTTGGAGCATTTATATGAACCTTTCATTCATTTCCTTCTCACTCTATTGGGGTGGGGACAGGTGATTAGCCCAATTACAATTTGTGGGAGATTCCAATCCAATGGTCTAGATACTGTTTACTTGAACCTCCTTTTAGTCATATGGGTCCTTCCTCATGAAATTCCCGGGTGCACAACCAGGATTTTAAGTAGGGGCGAAACAAGGCCGGGTGTGCTGGATTTTTTAAAAATTAAGTCCATCTCTTAAACCTCTTAGCAACTCAGTCCAACCCCAATCTATCTCTGAGATCAGATTGAGATATTTCAGCCCTAGCCCAGCGCAGCCCTATTTGACCCTAATCAAGCCCGGTTAGACTTTAGGGTTCCAAATGAGTGGGGGTTGCAAAAGCATTACTTCTTTGATTACATCAACGATAACATCATCAATATAAGCATATCGATGATTATTGGCTCCTATGATTTAAATGCACATCAATTCTCGAACCCCACTATTGTCCGTTACATTTAAATGGATCTGAGATTGAATCACTTTTTAATCTATTCTTTCAAAGCGAAGGGTGAAGAAAAAAAATATTTTTTGACTAAAAAAAAATAAAGTAATATTTTTATTTTACTAAAAAAATATCTTTAAAATAAGAGAATCGAATCCATGCATCAACCAAGTAAGCTAGCAATTGTCTTAAGTAACCTGTTTGACCATCAAAGAACAGTTAGCTATAAAGATAAATATCTTACCCTTTTATCTAATCTAAGACAGGTGGGGTGTGAACTGAGTTTTCTTGAATCTTAATCAGATCTTGATAGGCAGCAGACAATTGGGGAAGTTGGGAGCAGAAGCTTCTACCTCCGAAAGGGCAGCGGCAGCTGCGAAAGCAGTTTTTACTCTGATGGTTTAGGAACACAAACTGCTTCTTCTTCTTCTTCTGTCATGTCACAAGTTGTTTCTATGAGAGCCCCCACTGCTACTCCAGGGATTGCATCTCCTCCCTCAATCTTCTCCCTAGATTTCATTCGTCAAAGTATGCATATGATACTAAGAAAAATGTATGAGCTCTGTAAGTTACTAGGTTGCATGCAATAGCCCATCCAGATTGTCTCTTTGAATGGTTGCATTATTTATTTAATTCCATGCCCTCAGGAGATTAAATGCAACTATAAATAATACCCATTTTTTTCCCCTTCTTTTTGGTAGAAAGAAAATCTATTGATGCCAACGGATTACACTCGGGTCATCTGTGCCAGTAGATAGATAGACAAGGATCGAAACTGGGCCAAACAATAAGAGACTTGTGCAGAACGCTCATGAGTAGATGAAATTGGGCGTCTAGTACACACTTGCATATCACTCAATTTATGATGTCATGGATTTGGCCAAAGTATCAGTTTGGTGAGCCTATTCAATAGTTGGTCTATTGTGTGTTCTTCTAAGTCAATGCTTTTGGTGAAGAGAAAATATAGAAATGATAAGTCTGAAATTAAATAGACAAGATCTCTCTAGGGCTTCAATGGTTTATGTCTAGAGAAAGGGAACCAATAAGGTGTATGTAAATGGAAATAATTATAAGAAGATTTCTCTCTAACAAGAAGTTGTTTTTTATGGATATTTTGATGATTTTCAACACAATCAGGCAGTCTTAATAGCAGTGGCTAAATTAAAATTGGCTTCTGAGACGGTTCTAATTACATGGATGGATGCAAGGAATCCTAAAGGGGTAGTCGAGTTGGTAAGGGACCTTCGCCTTAGAAAGCATATGGTTCTGAGTTCGACTCCTCTTACCTCTTTGAGACCACTCACATGGGGTGTTTAGTACTCTTCACCCTAGTTATCAATTCGGCCGAATAATTCGCTTCACCCTAGTTATCAATTCGGCCGAACCGAATTTTTCCGAATTTAATAAAAAAATTTGACCGAATCCGAATTAAAAATAAAATTCGGTAAAATTCGCGATTTTTTCAAAAGTGAATATAAAACGCGAATAATTCAGACCGAACTGGATTAAACCGAATTATTCGGTCCACTTAAACAGTATTTAAAAAAAAAAACCCCCAAAAAAAAAACAAAAAACAAAACCCAATAAGCTTTTTTGACCGCTTTTTTGACCGAATCCTTAAATTAATCAATCGAATTATTCCAAATAATTCTCCGCCCGAATAATTCCCGAATCCGAATTTGCTAACTATGCTCTTCACTGCTTTTAGTAAAAATTGAATAGTTCTCATTCAACACTAGTATGACTTGGTTCATATGGTTGTGGGGTCAATATGGGCCCACGGGACTAGTATACTTGTCATTAGCAAAAAAGGATGGATTCAAGGAAATATGTCACCATGACCATATTAGGTGTATTTTACCTAAGAAAAAAAAGAAGACCATATTAGGTGTAGAAAATTCTCTCTATATTTTCCTTAAAAAACACCAAGTGCTCTAGCTAGGTAGTGATAAAGCAATGCACTAGTGAGTACTTGAAATATCTGATTTTATATGAAGATATGTTCCACCAACATTACTAATGTGATTTGATGTTAAAGAGTAAAGACTCTCGGTAATGGGGAAAAATTCAACGCACAATTATCAGGTTTGTATAAAAGTTGATTCAATCTCAAAACAAACTAAACTAATGAGATAACAAGGGACCCAGGAGGGGATGAAATGTATGAATCTCAAGAAAGAAATACGTCACTCAACTTCAGATGTAATGAAAAATATCGTTTAAATCCAAAATAAGTAAAGGATTTGATCTTACACTCCCCAAATCCAATGGAAGCTCATATGGTTTTGCAAAAGTTAGAAAAACCCATCTTAAACAAAGGGTTGTGAGGTATAGCAACTTAGAAGTCGGCTTATTTAGTATGAATGATGGCAACTAGCAAACGAGGAATTTGCTTGTCTTCTTTTCTTTTAATAGGCCCTCATTGAGTTTTAAGTATGAAAATGATTTCTCTTCCCCCTCCCCTTCCCTCCTTTTTCTAGCAAAACCCAGGTGACAAAAAAAAAAAAGATTCAGCTGTAAAATTCATATTGTTTCAGGTGAAGTCATTACTTAATGCAATGCACACAACACATAAATGCATAGGAAAAACAAAAGTACCCTAAATTGAAAATGGTTTTTAAAAAGAATCTTGATGGATTCGAACCATCATACCCTGGGTAATTCCCAGGCGCTCTTCCATTTTGAACTAAAGATTCACCTTAAAAAAAAAAAAAAAAATGTTAGTTCTCGATATACAAAATGCCAACCAGATAAAGAGAAGTTTGTGTGCTAAAAATAGTTAGTTCTCAAGATATCAAAATTGTTAGCCGATCAAAATAATGTTATGATATAACAACAACATCCAAAACCTTATCCCAATTTAACAGGGTCAGTCACATAGAGATTCGAAGAAAGGACAAACATGAGGATCAATACAAAAAGACTGATGGGTTATGACCAATCAAAATAATGTTCTAATAATCAACCACAAATAAACACGTAAATTTGCAGCTTTCTACAATTTGAAGGCTCGAATTGAACTAACTAACATATCTTTTTTTAACATTCCACATATAACAAAGCAGTAGCTGCAACAATATTGATATACAGAGAGTCAGAGATGGGAATAGCACTCAAAATGTGTAGGGTTTTCTAAAACTCAACAAACAAATTAAAGGACAATTTGTTCAATCATCTTGTTAAAACAATAGTGAATGATCTTGAGGACAGTGCACCTCACACCCCATTCATAAACCTTGCCCACTTATTCCCAATCTGGACCATAGTTAGCAAATTCGGATTCGGGAATTATTCGGGCGGAGAATTATTTGGAATAATTCGGTTGATTAATTTAAGGATTCGGTCAAAAAAGCGGTCAAAAAAACTTATTGGGTTTTTTTTATTATTTTTTAAAAAAAAAATTATTTTTTTTTT
>NC_056564.1:21877271-21887828 GCF_013358625.1 Macadamia integrifolia
TTTATTATTATTTTTTGTTATTATTTTTTTTGGGTTTTTTTTTTAAATACTGTTTAAGTGGACCGAATAATTCGGTTTAATTCGGATTCGGTCCGAATTATTCACGTTTTATATTCACTTTTGAAAAAATCGTAAATTTTACCGAATTTTATTTTTAATTCGGATTCAGTCAGAATTTTTGATAAAATTTAGAAAAATTCGGTTCGGCCGAATAATTAACACTGATCTGGACTAATATTCAATATAGGGGATACCAAAAAGATGGGGCAAAACTAGAAATCATATCAAGGATGGACATATGGAACAAAGGAAAAAATAAATAAATGATCATCCATAAGATAAAGAAGAAAGGTACCAAACAATAAAAATTAACAGGAATATTAGGTCATAGAGAGAGAGAGCATTGCCACCATTGCCAATACCCCTTGTTCTCTGGGTTCACAACATTAATGTTCTGACACAGTTTTGATGATAATATTGTAAAGATAAACAAAAAAGGCTATGTATGAGTCAAAACATCTGCATTTGATAGCGAAGCTATGATGGTCTAAGGATGTCATCCAGATAAACTTTAGACAAAGAGCCAAGAGTCTTTCCTCCCAGGATTTGATCCTGGAGGGAGGGGCTCTCAGCTCCTTGTCTAAAGCTTGTTCTGATATCCTTCCTTTAAACCTGATAAAAAAAAAAGGGAAAATTATATCAATTTTTTATTGCATTTATTGAGAAACACAAATAAATCATGGAAAAAATTATATCAATTCTTTAAAGTAAAGAGAATGAAGACATTGAAATGACATAAATTGATGCCCATGTGCACTCCCTCATGGGCTCCTTGCTAGCATAGGAGCTACACAACCAAGGAGGTTTTGATCCCCTAAGTCCAAAGATAAACCCTTTAGACATGCTTATATCAGATTGACAGATAAAAATACAGAGACAGAACCACATGAAGACATTGAAATGATATAAATTGCAGAAAAAAAAAATTTTGTTTCAAAATTTGTACTCTTGAAATGTGCCTGACTAGGTTAGAAAAGAGGTTGGCTTCTGTGTTCTATAAGAATTAAGCAAGCTCAACAGTTGAGATTACTGATGCCTCTGATCTAAGAAAGATTTATTCAATGTTCTAAGATCCCTAGTTTTCAACTTGATCCTTTTGGCGAATCAATGAATTCCATTGAAGGTAATGCATTCTCCACAATTTATGTCATTATGAGCGAGGGCTTGAATAGGATTCTTGCCTATCAATTGTTTTAGATTCACAACCTTCAAATTGTAACTTGCTCTTCAAAACTAAGCATAACCTTTAACGAATTGTGGAGAATGATGTACCTTCAATGGAATTCACTGATTAAACACAAGGATCAAACCAAAATTAGAGATCAAAGAATCTTTCTTATACCCGAGGTATTATTCATTTTAGTTAATGAGTTTGCTTAATTCATGTAAGAGACAGATCCTAACCTCATTTCTAAACCAGTTGTGCACATTTCATGAGTACAAACTTAAACATTGGAGACAAATGCTAACCTCTTATCAAAAACCAGTTATGCACATTTCATGAGTATATAAACTTAAATTTTGAAATATCATAATTCCATCATGAAGTTAAACCTTTTAGAATTAAAAATTTCATGTAGAGATGCATGCAATTTTTGTGAATTGACACAACTTGCATGCGACTTAAGTGAATTAACAAGAATTGCACATCATATAAATTTTGCCCCCCAACCCCAGTTTCCAAAATGATTGTTCCAATATCGAAAAGGCTAAACTTAAGGATTGGCTGAATATATATCACACGGTCTATCAAGTCCAATTTTGTACATTATTTGGCTTTAGAAAGCGAGTTCATTGATGTTCCAATATGGTAAATTGTTTTAAAATATTTCTTCTCCAATGCCTAGTAGGTCAAGGAAAGTTTGGTGTTACAATATGTTGACATATTTCAACAAAGTCAAAATCTGAAATGGATAGAAATGACAAGAAGTCGCTTTTAATTGCCTAAACCTTCAGAATTTCACAAAAAGAGAAGGTGAACAATCTAGTATTCTAATTGGGGTGTGACCCATCCGGTTGCCCAAATGGTTCAGGTGAATTGGAGAGGTGCGTGTAAGCTGGCCGGACACCTTGGTTAACAAAAAAAAAAAAAAAAAAACAATGGGTTTGAACAAAAGGAGTGATCTCACAATTTATCCATTATCATTCATAAGGACAATTTATGTGAGATGTAATCAGTCAACCTATAAGTGAAAGAAACTTTCATTACATTTTAACTCATCCATTAACATTTAACATCACATACTGGACTTACGGGTACTAAAACGGAGATTGCCAAAAACCCTAATCCATCGAACAACCAATATCAGAGAATCTTAACGGCTTAACTGGTGTTTAGACATAAAACTTTTTCAAAATACAATTATGAGGAGAGTTTTTGTACACACCGTGCACCAAACCATTGGATAGAGTGAAGGTTCATGTACTATACATAATCATGCTCATCCAACGGGTTGTGCACCATGCACAATCGTGCACTCGTGCACATAACGTTTGCCTACAATTATATGTAACAATATTTTGAAACAACAATTCACAAAATTACCTCTAATTCCGGAATTTTCATAGACAAATTAAGTAGAACCAGTGCATAAAACTTGGATTCCACATCCTTTGCAGTGAGCAATGAGGTGCAGTGAGCATCAGGAGGCTGAGAGCATCTGAGCACATGCCCCAAGGGGCTCCAAGCCACCTGATGCTCACTACACTAATGTAGCGACTATAGACGATTTTCACATCAAAACTCAATGACTCAAAAAGACATAAAATAATTAAATTAAGAATCAATATTATCAACAAAGATAATTGCGCCTCATACACTCACAGGAGCTTGAGTGCAACTCTCCCAAATCTTAGAAACAGAGCAAAGAAAGGAATATTAGAAGGGGAAAACAGAAATGAAAGAAATCAGAAAAGAGAATAAAGAAATATGAAATTATTTAATACCTCTAAAATGCACGCATGCATGCATGCGTGCATATTATTGAGAAATACTTAGCAAATACTTAGAAAACTTCCTAAAAATATGAGAAATCCCAAACCACATTGTATTTATTGAGAAACACAAAGAAATCATGAAAGATACATTTTACATGTAATTTTCATTTTGTGCAAAAAGATTTGGATGAAAAGCAAAATGAAATTTAATAACCAAATATTTAATATGATTTGAAATTAGTGAAAGAATCACATGGGATAATGATTATCAAAATTTCTTTTTTAAGTTTGAAATTTCTCTTCCAAAACCCTTGAAAGATAATCCCTGGCACTATCTAGCTTTTGACCCACCTTGACCCACCCTAACCCACCCGGATAAGGTTAAAACTTAAAACCCTAAAATCCGAATTGAAATCCCCTTGCCACATTCCCTCCATCTTCTTCTTTGCCACTGTTTTTTGAAGAAAGCTTGCAGTTCTAGAATCGTTACTGTTCTTCAGGAAACCATCTCTCCTTCTTCGACCTCTCTACTGCTTCGTTCCTGCTCTTCAGAGCAACCTCGAGTCCCCTAATATTCGAAAGAAGCTTGCAGTTCTGTGATCTCATGCTAATTAAAATGAATAAAAGTTTGCTTCTTTTAGTTTAGCCAAACACCACCAACCAAAGAAAAACACATAAACCAATTCAATTACTCCTATCTGATCCATATGGATCTACAATTGGGTGTGGAGATGCAACATTAACTAATTAAAATTAAACATTTTCTAGAGATTACTGATTAGTACTACTCCACAGAGCTTCGAAGGTTCTGCCTAGATATAAAGGGTCCCAACATTCACCCATTAAACCTTCCTCTTCAAGGGGTTTGGTGAACCAAATCAATGGTTGTGTTGTCTAAGTTGACGCTTTAGGTTAAGAGAAAATATAGAAATGGTAAGTCTCAAATTAAATAGACAAGGTTTCTATCTCCAGAGCTTCAATGGTTTTTGTCTAGAGAAAGGACCCAACAAGGAGTATGTATAAGAGAATGATTAGAAAAAGATTTCTCTCCAGCAAGAAGTTGCTTCTTTATCGTTATTTTGATGCTTTTTAACCAAATAAAGCATTCTTAATGGCAGCGGCTAAATTAAAATTGGGTTGTGAGACAGTTCTGAGAAAGGATGTGAATTTGAAATCGAAACCATTTATCGAAACAGAACCGAGTTGTTTACATCAAAACCGCAAAATCTTTTAGTATATGATTCGGTTATGGTTTCAAGTTTCAGGCCGATTGGCTAAACGGGTTGCAACCATACCAAACTGTTTAACCCGTGGTTTCAAACCAAATTGAAACCGTGGAAACCAAACCGTTTAACCCATGGTTTCAAGTTTTATTTTGCTTAGTTGTTTGGGTGTTTTAACAAAACATAATGGTTTGCATTTCACATTTTCAAGATTGAATCGTTTAGCTCCAAAAGCAAATTTTAGTAAACATGTGAATAAACTAGCAAACCGATTGCTAACCGTTTAGAAACCGTATGGAATAAACCAAAATTGAAACCGTTTAAAACCGTGAAACTGAAACCGTTTAAAAACTGTGGAAACCAAAATCGTTTACTAAATGGTTGCGGTTACAGAAAGTGCAACCGTTTAGTAAATGATGCGGTTATGATTTCAACCAAAATATATGTGAACCGAACTGAACCAAACCATTTAAACCAAAATCGATCCGATTAACGCCCTTAGTTCTGAGTACATGGATGGATTCAAGGAAACATGTCACCATGACCATATTAGTTGTAGAAAATTATCTCTTTATTTTCCTTTAAAAACAAAATGCTCTAGTTAGGTAGTGATGCAACACACAACACAAATGGTTGCATAGGAAAAACACAAGTACCCCGAATCAAAAAATGGTATTTAAAAGAATCTTCATGGATTCAAACCATCTACCCTGGGTAATCCCCCAGATGCCTTTTTTTCATTTTGAGCTAAAGATTCACCTTTAGAAGAAAAAAAAATCCGTTACAAAATTCCAACCAAATAAAGAGAGACAGATAGAAAAGGTTGTGTGCTAAAAATCGTTAGTTATCAAGATACCAAAATTGTTAGCCGATTAAAATAATGTTCAAATAATCAACCACAATTAAACACCTAAATTGGCTTCCCTCTACAATTTAATGGCTCAAATTAAACTAAGGAACATGCCTTTTTTTGACATTCCATATATATGGCTATACATGCCTTTTTTTTTTTGGTAGGCAATACATGCCTTTTTAAGTTCGACTTCAATAGGCACAGCTTGGGCTACTCACACGGGGTGTTTAGTGCTCTTCACTGTTTTCAATGAAAGTTGAATGGTTCTCATTCAACCCCGGAATGATCCAATCCATAAGGTTGTGGAGATAGAATGGGCCCACGGGACTAGACAGGCCGAAAACTTAAATACCTGTCACTAGCTAAAAAAAAAAAAAAAAAAGATATACAGATATGGGAATCACACTCAAAATGTAGGCTTTTCTAAAACTCTACAAACAAATTAAATAACAATTTGTTCAATTACCTTCTTAAAACAATAGTGATCTGAGGATAATGCATATAGCACCCTATTCATAAATCTTGCCCACTTATTCCCAATCTTGGATTATCCAATATAGGGGATACCGAAAAGATGGGGCAAAATTAGAAATCATATCGAAGGTGGAGACATGGAACAAACAAAAAATGATCATCCATAAGACAAAATAGAAAGGTACCGAATGCCACCAACTTAACAATAAAAATTAACAGGAGATAGTGGGTCATGTCTTATAATCGTTTTAATGATAATATTGTGAAGATTAAAAAAAAAAAAAAAAGCTGGATTCAGAGAGAATGTATGAGTCAAAACATCTTCATTTGATAGCTAAGCTATAATGGTCTAAGGATGTCATCCAGATAAACTATAGTCAAAGAGCCAAGGGCCTTTCCCTCCAGGATTTGTTCCTGGAAGGAGGGGCTCTCCGCTCTTTGTCTAAAGCTTGTTCTGATATCCTTCCTTTAAACCTGATTTAAAAAGAAAAAGGAAAATTATATCAATTTTTTAATGCATTTATTGAGAAACACAAATAAATCATGAAAAAAATTATATCAATTGTTTGAGGTAAATAAAATGAAGACATTGAAATGACATAAATCGATGCCCATGTGCGCTCTTTCATGGGCCCCTCGCTAGCGTAAGGGTTACGCAACCAAGGAGGTTCTTATCCCCTAATTCCAAAGATAAAATGTTTAGACATGATTATATCAGACTGACTGGTAAAAACACAGGGATAGAACCACATAATAAATTGCAGAAAAAAAAAAATTGTTTCAAAATGTGCATGACTGGGTAGAAAAGAGGTTGGCTTCTATGTTCTATGAGAATTAAGCAAGCTCAACAGATGAGAGGACTAATGCCTCTGGTCTTAGAAAGATTTCTTCAATATTCTAAGATCTCTAACTTTCAACTTGATCCTTGTGGTTATTCGACGAACTCCACTGAAGGTAATGCATTCTCCACAATCAAGTCATTATGAGCGAGGGCTTGAGTAGGATTCCTGCCTATCAATTGTTTTAGATTCACAACCTTCAAATTGTATCCTGCTCTTCAAAACTCAGCATAACTAAAAACCATCTTTTAAAGTAACATGGATTGTGGAGAATGATGTACCTTCAATGGAGTTCATGGATTAAACACAAGGATCAGACTCAAAATTAGAGATCTCAGAATGTAGAAGAATCTTCCTTATACCAGCGGTATTATTCATTTCAGTTAATGAGGTTGCTTAATTCCTGTAAGATACAGATGCCAACCTCTTATCTAAACCAGTTATGCACATTTCATGAGTACAAACTTAAATATTGGAGACAAATGCTAACCTCATATCTAAACCAGTTATGCACATTTCATGAGTATACAAACTTAAATATTGAAATATCATAATTTCATCGTGAAGATAAACCTTTCATAATTAAAAAGTTCATGTAGAGTATGCATGCAACTTTTGTGAATTGACATGACTTGCATATAACAAGAATTGCCCATCACATAAACTTTGCCCCTAATTTTCCAATATGGAAAAGGCTAAACTTAAGGATTGGCCTATATATCACACTGTCTATCATGTCCAATTTTGTACATTATTTGTACATTATCTGGCTTTCAGAGCGACTTCATTGATGTTCAAATATGGTTAATTGTTGTTTCAAAATATTTCTTATCCAATGCCTAGTAGGTCAAAAAAGGTTTGGTGTTACAATATTTTGAGATATTTCAACAAAGTCGAAATCTAAATCAAGAGAAATTTCAATAAGTCGCTTTTAATTGGATAAACCATCATAATTTCGGAAAAAAGAGAAGATGAACAATCTAGGATTTCATATTAATTTCAGCAAGGGGTGCAAAGAGAAGGAGTGATCTCACAACTTATTGATTATCATACATAAGAATAATTTATGTGAGATGTAACCCTTTTTTTTTTTTTTGGTAATGGTGCGACGTAACCATTTAACCTACAAGCGATAAAAACTTTCAGTACTTTAACCTATCCACTTAACATCACATAATGGACTTACGGATATGGAAATGAACACTGCCAAAAACCCTAATCCGTCAGCCAATATCAAAGAATCTTAATGGCTTAACAGGTGTTTAGCGTCTTCAGACATAAAACTCTTTTAAAATACAATTCTAGGGAGAGGTTTTGTGCACACCGTGCACCAAACCATTGAATGAAGTGAAGGGTCATATACTGTACATAATCATCCCCATCCAATGGTTTTGTGCACGACCGTGCATCATGCACAATCGTGCACAAAACCTTTTGCCTATAATTATATAGATGAAACAACAATTTACAAAATTAATGTCAATACCGAAATTTTCAAAGACAAAGTAGAACTAATGCACAAAACTCGAAGGCTCAAAAAATCATAAAATAATTAAGGAATCAATATAATCAACCAAAATTCCGCCTCATAGGAGCTTGAGTGCAACTCTCCCAAACCTTAGAATCAGAGCAAAGAAAGGAATACTAGAGGGGGGAAACAGAAAAAGAAAGAAATCAGGAAAGAGGATAAAGAAATGTGAAATTATCTTAATACCCTCTAAAATGCATATCCATGCTAGCTATTTTAAAATGAACCAAATACTTGGAAAACTTCCTAAAAATATGAAAAAACCCAAAACACATTGCATTTATGAAACACAAAGAAATCATGGAAGAAATTATATCAAAATTTTGAAAGAAAAGAAAACGACAAAATTCCTTTAAACTCAATAAAATGCAAAGAAATACCACAAATAATTTAGAAAATTCCATCATGAAGGATGAACATATTTTAACATGACTAACAGTAAAGACCATGGTTCTAAGTATCGGTACGAGATCGACTATACGAATATCTGACCGATCTGAATCGATTATCAATATCATTTCAGAGGTAAAACTGTTTAGAGAAAACAATGACAAAAGTTACCGATATACTACCGATAACTAAATCCATGATAAAGACTGAAGAATGAAAGCTGAAAAGCATTTTTTTTTTTATTTGTTTTATAAATTCTCTAATTTATTAAAATGCCATCGTGGACTATCCAAAGGTGTCTAAAACGTGTGCCCTAAAGGTATCATTTTATGGTTGATGGAAGTTCTTAGCTCTCCAAACATCCGGATTCAAATCCCACCGTCGGATTTTAAATGAGTTATGGGACGTTTTTTTATCAACGGTCATAAATGAGGATCGATGCTTTTTAATTGTTAGGGTCCTATATATTGGGTGAAAAAAAATTTATTGATTCGAAAAACATGAGGCAGTTCAATACGTAATTTTTAAGGATTGAGTTTCTTGTCCAACTGCATAATGTCTATCTTTGTCGTCCCGGGGAGTATCACTTCCGGATGAACACTTCTAAACAAGCCCTGGTTAGTGTTGGATATTTGTGTCCATCAAACCTGATTTATTAATAAAACCTTTTTTTTCTATACAGTGATTTCGAATGCAAGAGACCTCAATCTGATCCCTCCCACTGCGGTATTGAGTTTATTCTGCCAACAGTTTGGCTTCTGTTCCTGATTGATTTTGGTTAGGGCCTAGAAACGTAGAGACATCTCTTGCTTGGCCTTTGAGAAGGAATAGTCTGTTTGTTAGTCTTAAGGATAAAGGCTTCTCAACCAAGCATGCTAAGCCAACCGATAGCCACCTCTGAACCTTACACAACCCCACAGGAATTCTATTACCTACATCCTCATTCACTTCTTATTAGTTTCACATCTTTTTGCTTAAACAACTGTATCTATGCCAAGAAAATAAATCCTACAGTGGGTCACAAAGCAAATTAGCAAAATGTGTCCATATATAATTGATAGTTTTTGGGTTTTGTTGCTGCCAAAAACCCCGCTAGTCCAACCTACACAAACACAGACGACGGAGGCCCGGAACTTTGTCCGGGGTTAGTCCTCCGACGCTCAAGTCAGGGTCGGCCGCACAGTTCAATAAGGGAGTAATGGTGAGGGTGTTAGCGCTTACCTTCCCCTTTCTTCCGTGCCTTCTTATATAGCTCTTTGGCCTTAGGGTTTTTCCCCCTTCGGCCTTCTTAGAGTCCTACTCGAATACGTCCAACCTTCTGGGGGGAATATTCCCCTCATGCAGACGACGTGATCCCGCATGATTCTGCGGGCGTGCCTCGGTGATTGCGCGTGCTCGAGTGTGAGTGGTCTCTTGGAACCTTCGTCTGGCGGTGGACACGTGTCTCAGACGCGACACGTGTCATGGCCCCCACCGAGAGGTTATTTTGGCTATATCAGGAGCCCCCTTACTTCCACTAGGAGCTTCTTCCTGTGGGAGTAACCATCTTCTTTGGTTGACTTGTTCCTTCGGCCTAGGCATTACCAGTGTCCAAGGTTTGGGGTCGATCGAGAGAGACCTTTGACCGCTTCGGATCGACTTTGCTGAGCCCCCTGCCGATCGGTCAGCACCATTCGGCTCTACCGAGCCCCCTGCCGAGGGAGGGACCTTTGGCCAGTTTCGTTCGTCTCTGGCCGAGCTCCCAACCGAAGGAGGGACCCTCGGTCAGGTCCGTTCGGCTTTGGCCGAACTCCCACCCGAAGGGGGGACCCTCGGTCAGGTCCGTTCGGCTTTGGCCGAACTCCCAACCGAAGCAGGGACCCTCGGTCAGGTCCGTTCGGCTTTGGCCGAGCTCCCAACCGAAGGGGGGACCCTCGGTCAGGTCCGTTCGGCTTTGGCCGAGCTCCCAACCGAAGCAGGGACCTTCGGTCAGGTCCATTCGGCTTTGGCCGAACTCCCACCCGAAGGGGGGACCCTCGGTCAGGTCCGTTCGGCTTTGGCCGAACTCCCGACCGAAGGGGGGACCCTCGGTCAGGTCCGTTCGGCTCTGGCCGAACTCCCAACCGAAGCAGGGACCCTCGGTCAAGTCCGTTCGGCTTTGGCCGAGCTCCCAACCGAAGGGGGGACCCTCGGTCAGGTCCGTTCGGCTTTGGCCGAGCTCCCAACCGAAGGGGGGACCCTCGGTCAGGTCCGTTCGGCTTTGGCCGAACTCCC
>NC_056564.1:21887928-21942884 GCF_013358625.1 Macadamia integrifolia
TATGGAAACAATTGGTGGTAGCAGTGGGGGTGAAAATACAAGTACGGCTGCTACTGCACATTCAACGATTGATCCAAGCAAGGATCCGAAAAGGAGAGCTAAGTCAAATGATCCTGGATGGAAATATGGGTATTGGCCTGACGTATCTGACAGAAATTGGATTAAATGTACCCTTTGTGGGAAGGATGTCAGGGGAGGAATAAAACGGTTGAAGCAACATTTTATTGGTGGCTATGGAGATGTAGCCAAGTGTGTAAAAACAACTGAAGCAATTGCTAAAGAGATGAGAGATGCAATATTGAAGAACCAGAGGAAGAGGAACTTTGATTGTTTGGATGATTTGGATGTTAGTGATGGACCTACAGAAGTAACCCGTTCAGAACATAATATAGTATCTGATTTGGGGGTCTCATTTCCTATCCCTAGCTCTGGGACAACTTCAAGAAGAAATAAAGCTATCATTCAAACACAATCCAAACAACAAGTAAGGGGTCCCATGGATAAGCATGTGAGGAGGACTCCTGAAGAAGTGGTTGCAGAAAGGAGGGATAAAGGTTCATATCAAACAACAATGGAGAACCGAGTAAGAGGAGAAGAAGAAAGAGATAAACTTCGTTCTTATTTTGCAAGGTGGGCTTATGAGAGTGGTGTTCCATTTAATGCTTTAAAGTTGAGGAGTTTTGAGGAATTGGTAGAGGCAATTGGTCAATATGGACCAGGTTTCAAGCCCCCTTCAATTCATGACTATAGGGGGCCTCTATTGAAGTCTGAAAAGGATAAAATTGATGAGTTAAAGGTGAAGTGTCAAGGATATTGGAGGAAACATGGGTGCACACTCATGTCAGATGGGTGGACAGACAAGAGAGGAAGGCACCTAATTAATTTTCTTGTCAATTGTCCGGAGGGGACTTTTTTTTTGGAGTCTGTGGATGCATCTAGCCAATCACAAACAACTGAAATGTTATTTAAGCTACTTGATAGCAAGGTTGAAGAGATTGGTGAAGATAATGTGGTCCAAGTAGTCTTTGATAATGCTGCCAACTATGTTGCAGCGGGTCGACTACTAATGGAGAAAAGAAAGAGGTTATTTTGGAGTCCATGTGTAGCTCATTGCATAGACCTTATGATGGAGGAAGTAGGCAAATTACGCTCTTACATGTCTGTTATATCGAAGGGCAGGAAATTGACTGCATTCATCTACAGGCACACTTGTCTTCTTGAAGCCATGAGGCAAAAAACAGGAGGAGACTTAGTGAGGGCTGGAGTGACTAGATTTGCCTCTTCCTTTTTAACACTCCAGAGCTTATACAAGCACAGAGAATCTCTGAAAAAATTATTTGTTGATGATGAATGGTCCCGTTCTAAGCTTGCATCTACAGAGGCAGGGAAGAATGCTTCTGAGACTGTGTTTGCTACAACATTCTGGAATGGTGTGATGGATTGTATAAGAGCATCACAGCCTCTTCTTCAACTCTTGAGGATTGTAGATGGTGATGAGTTGCCTGCTATGCCTGAAGTATATATGGCAATACAAGTGGCAAGGAAGAACATCAAAAAAATTTTGGAGATGATGAAAGGAAATGGAAGAAAATCATAGCCATTGTTGATCACCGTTGTGAGACTATGATGAATGGATCAATATATTTAGCTGCCTTTTTCCTCAATCCAAACAAGTTCTTTAAGGCAATAGAAGATAATCCTGATAATGAGTTGGACTTAGCTCAAAAAGCAAGTGATGCCTTCAATGATGTTCTTGTAAGGTTGGTGCCTGATGAGACCTTACAAGATAAGATCATTGTCCAGGTTGACAAGTATACCACTGTTCAAGGAAGTTTTGCAAAGGACATGGCGATTAGACAAAGGGACAAGTTGAATCCTAGTAAGTATATTTCCTTTTAAAGTTCTAATTAGTTTAGAACTTAAAATGTTGATTTTTTACTTAACCTATTTTTTTATATTATATATTTATAGTCTCTTGGTGGTCTCGACATGGAAGTACTGCTCCTGACCTTTCAAAGCTTGCATTGCGCATACTTGGTCTTTGTTGCTCATCTTCTGGTTGTGAGCGCAATTGGAGCACATTTGAATTTGTGAGTATTAACTATTGAGTTCTGATTACAATAGTACATGTACTTCACTTAATATGGTTTTATTGAAGATAAGTAGATAACTTCATATTATTAATGTTTTTCAGATTCACACCAAGAAGAGGAATAGGTTAGAGCATCAGCGGTTAAATGATCTTGTCTACATTCAATATAATCGCCGACTTCAAGCAAGGTTCCAAGAAAGAAAAGAACAATGTAGAAACTACAATCCATTGTTGCTCGATGATCTTAATTGGAGTAGTGAGTGGATGATTGGTGAATCAGAGGATGAATTAGTGCATCTTGAGAATGATATCACTTGGAGAGATGTTGATAGAGCACTTGGAGCATCTTCATCATACCAAGGCCATAATAGACCAAGGAGGGCTCCAGCATCTACCAGTGGAACCAATCTTTGCTATACCCGGCGTGGTAGGAGGGTTGAGCTTGAGGATTTGTCAGATGAAGAAGTGGATGAGATGAGTGAAGAGGATATTCGTGATGATGAAAACATTGAGGATGATTATGGCATAGCTCCAGATGATGCAAGCCAGCAACAAAATGCAGTTGAAGAAGAAGATTTTAATTTAATTACTGATTTGGATTGAAAGTCTTTGAGTCTTAGAACTTTGACGTATTTTGAGTCTTTAAACTTTAAAGTTTTTTGAGTCCTTGAACTTTTAAGTATTTGACTTTCTTTGTTTACTAAATTCTTAGCATTTTAATTTATTTTCTGTTTTAGCTTCATTGAAGTTTAAAGTTTTTTAGAATGATTAAGAATCCCCAGGTTAGTCACTTCTCATCCATTTAATTTGGCATCTCGATTTTTACTTTCGATGTATTTTAATTCTAAGTTCTTAATTACTTCTTTGACAGGAGTAGAAATATAGTGGATGACCTTAGGGCTTAGGCACTCATTATGGCATCATAGAGGTAAGTATAATAAATACCTGTATATTTTATGTCTTCTTTTCTTTATATTTATAATTTTGTTTCATAATTATGTATTTATATTATATGTTAATATGTTAAGATGATTGATGATTGAATATTGATGATTCATGATTGAATATTGATGATTCATGATTGATGATTGATGATGAATTGATGATGAACTTCGTTTATTCACTTTATTGATTTGTTTTCTTGATGAATATCTTACATTGGTATGAATATAAACATTTAATATTTATTTAGCATATGAGTAATAGGATTTAACTAGTATTTGAGTCAAATAGATTGATTTTATAAAAAAAAGTACACAAGAACGCTTTAGTCAATAAGGCGACGCTTTATGCCCGCCTTATTGCTAAGGCGCTCCGACAGGCCCTCAAACGCCTTAGTCGCACCAGCGCCTTAAAAACTATGCTACCAACCCTTGTTGAACCAAAAACCTGGGCTGGACCAGTTCTTCTTAGCCCTTGGCTTCCACAGTCGGTCATGCTGGTCCAACCAGATAAGTGCAACTGTATCTACATCAAGGTTCCTTGCAATAATCAAACTGTTGGGAGAGGCAACTCATGCATCCACTACATAAGGCCGGTGAGTTTTAAGTTTTTCACTTATTCACCTCAATTTCAACTTATGAATATTGACAGTTAATTGCTTATTCACTACTTTGCATTATTTATTTTCAGCATACTATCTATATCCAAAGTACCAATACAAGCATAGACTTGCAATGAAACAAGATCTTATAGATGCAATACACAGAGAGGTGGAGAGGTTTGAGCCAAATGCAATGCTCAGTCGGTGATCAATCTAGAGGTGAGAACTGAGAGTGGTAGTTAATAACTAATGCAATTATTAATTGGTATTGATGCTAACATTGGTACCAACCACTGAAATGGATACAGATGAAAGCCTTCAAGGATGCTACGAGGGGTTTCAGCTAGGCAGTAGCTATTTCAGGTCAGGGTGCACTAATGTTGGTTGGTCCAATCACCTTAGTCTTTCCGTTTATATTTAGATATGCATCATTGTTTACCATCACCTAACAAAATGCTCATATGCAGCTGAATGGTGAGTGCTCATTGTTTACCATCACCTAACAAAATGCTCATATGCAGCTGAATGGTGAGTGCAATATGAAAAATACTACAAGTGGTAGAACAATTGGGTGCTAAGTGGCTCAAGGACTCAGTGTATGTGCATCATAATATGAGATTGAAAGAGGAGCACATCCAAGGTAACAATTAAAATGCTTTCCCAAACATGTTCCGCGTCCGCCACTAGGTGCGAGCAAAATTGGAGTATGTTCGACCTTATATACTCCAAGAGGTAGAGCCGATTGGGTGCTAAGCAGCTCTAGGACTTGGTGTATGTGCATTATAATATGAGATTGAAAGAGGAGCACAGACACCTTGGCATGGAGAATGATAATAGCCCAATCGAGCTAGCCGAAATTGTTCATGTGGAAGAATTGAGGATGATCCCCTTTATGAGTGGGTCAAGGATCGAGGTGAGCCACTATTAGATGAGGCTAGACAACAAGATTGCTTCATAGATGGGTGTTGACATCAAGGACTATATTGTGATAAAGGGTATAGCTCACTCACAATCCCCCGTCCATTTGTGCCCCACCCTGCTACTAGAGACGATCATTAAGAGCAGTGGTCTTGTTCCTCGTCCACCACTCAGACACCTGACCCGACTCAGGGCCATGATGGTGGTGGTGATTCTGACAGATTAGCTACCTTCTGGGACGAGAACAATATGCATCAGAATTCGAAGCCACAACCACAAAGATTCACAAAGGAGACTCAGTTCACCCATGCCACGCAGGATGAGGATCGTGATGCACATACTTTGAGAGGCCACACCTGAGGTCCAAGTTGGCAATTCAAATCTGAGGAGGCAACTAGGATGGGCATGGGTATAGATATCAAACTTGTCTCTGGCAAAATGGAAGCCATGAGTTTGGGTGAGAGGATCTGTTGCGTGCACAAAAATTCAAAGACTTGAGCCCTTGTCCAACACATTATGGTGATAGTGGCTTCGAGAGTGTTAGATCATATGGTGTTGTGCATGGCGGATCTTCTTTATTTGGAAATGGGGTCGTTCAGGTGGTAGGTCATCTTTTGTTGACAAAATCTTCGGATGTCCGGCACAACCATGTGTGACACCTCCACATCCTTACAGTCTAAGTGAGTCATTCCCTAGGTTAGGATACCTTCAAGATGTTAAAAATGGGGCTTATAGGTGGGCAGCCATGTCATGGGACTCATATGTGTTGCATTTAGAGAAGCGGCTACGACATCTACAATGGTACGCAGCTCATGGATTGAAGTACCCAGAAACTCCTACAAATTGAGTGGTGAATGTTGTGTCCCTATCATCTTACATAATTGCTTGTTTTTTTCAATTCTAAAGTATGTTCTGATTGTTTTAAACTTTTGATAGCTTATTTACATTTCTAGCATATGAGTTATATGTAGAGACTTAGTGTTTACAACAAATTAACAAGGCTAGCACACAACATCATTCAACGTACACTAGCAAACTTGGGGTCAACACCATAACTACCTTTTTGGGTGATCTTTTCGTGAAAATAGCTCATGGATTAGGTTCAAAAGTCAAAAATAGGCTGAACAAAAAATCAGACGGAAAAAACAGTTTCTGGGAGACTGGGCCTCAAAACCAATGATTCGAACAAGCCCAGAAAAAGTACCTGGTTTCAACCAGGTTTTGCAGGTTTCGAGCAGGGCCAAAACCTGCCTCGAGATCGAAATTCTTATGCTTAGTCGAAATCGGCCTCGAGATCGAGATGTTAATCCTTGCTTAGTGGTGAAAGGTGGTGAAGCCTTTGTCATAGTTCCTTCTCTCTTCTTCTTCTTCCATCTTCTTCTTAAACTTCCAGCAGAATACACAAGCCTTGTGTGGGAGATTTATCATTTATAGGTGATTTGAAATTCCGTTTTGCAGATCTGAATCTACCCTTGACTTCTCTCTTTCCTCTGTTATTAACTCAACTGTTGCTTACCTTTGTTCTGCCCAAGCTTTACATCAGTTACAGCACCTGCGGTTTCAGTTTCTTCCTATTCTAGTTTCTGGTTTTAGACCTGCAGGTTCTGCCAATCCAGTTATCGGATATGGCCCAAGTTTTGACCAGTTTTCTCCTCTACAAGCAGTTCCTTCGACCAGCATTGGAGGGCCTGAGAATTATTCCTGTTTGTATTTCTAAATTCTGTCCTTTTAGTTCCTAATTATATTCATCATCAGATTTGACTGATCCAACTGTTGGATCAAACTGATCTTTGAAGTAGACATTCTGCATGTGACTAACTAAACGCCAGTCGCTAACTGCATGGCTAGCTGCACTCTTTATTGTGGTCAAAGAGGAACTCACATTCACAACTACACTTTCATCTGTTCAGTCGTCTACCTCACGCATTCTTAGCTCGGACATGCCAACAGCCAATCCTTACTCGTTTCCCTGGCCAGTTTCTACTTGACTTTTACTCCCTGTGATCCTGTCCAGTGGTTATTTTTGTTCTTTAAATCTTATTTAGTTTATTAGAACTCATCAAAAAGAAGAAGGGAGAGAAAAGTTAAACGAGACAATCGTTAGGGGGTGAGAGAGTAGAGAGAAGATCATTGGGGGTGGGGAGGAGAGACGATCTCTTTCAAAAACTACTATATTCATAAAATCACTCCCTTTAGCCATAGGACTCCATACTTTGTAAATACTCAAGGCTGGAGCCGCTGGACATAAAAATAAAAACAAAGATTGACCAATCTCTCAATCGGAAACTGTATGGGAGTTTCCTGAACTGACCAAACATCCTAACCTATGAACGAAACAGAAACAAAATGACTGGACATACCCATAAACCACTTAACAGCAATAAAATAAAATAATTGGATATCCTAACTCTATCCCACGATTATATTGTGTATATAAAGTACCTAAAAACTTTGAAGTCTGGAACCGCACGCTACCAATGGGACCCACAAGACTGCTATTAACTTAAATACTATACTACGCTACTAGGACCATATTATTTCATTGCTCCACCCAATCAAATTCAGATCTAAGAGCCAAATTGAAAGATCAAGCCATCTCGAAAAACTGAGAACATGCTCCTGCATAACTTCTCTCTCTAATCCTTACCTTTCACACCACATGCAAGTCCAATTGTATTAGTATCACTTGCTGCCCTAGAGTCGCAGGCGTATCAACCCATACCAACCACTTGCTTACAATGAAATTAACATTTTGGTTCTCTTGAAGGTTTATACTTGTAACAAAATAATGTCCCTACGTAAACTAGAGAAGTATGTAAGAATGTAAACTCAAAATTAATTTCTCAGTTCATTGTTCTAACTGTTGCAGCCAATCAACCAAGAGGATTTCAGTGTTAAGACTAATTTGCATAACCAATGAAATAACATAGAGCCCGAACTATATTCCAAACCTGTGAAAGAGCTTCCTCACTGGGATGAATTGAAGACTGCGCAAAAGCAACTTTAGCACTTCTATCACAGCCAAAGATAGCATCTGGCTTCCTTAGCCGCTGAAAAGCTGCCATGGCATCAGAGTGGGTATTAAATTCCAGAAGAGCAAAACCTTTCCTCTTTCCTTCATTCTTAGGATCATCTGGTAGATAAATCTCCTCAATTTGTTCAATCCCAAAGCTTTTCAGTGTCTCAAGTACCTTGTACCCAGAAAAAAGCATAACAGCATTAGTTTGTGAACACAAGACGGTAACAGGGGCATCACCTGCAGTGACAATATGGAAACAAATGTAACATGTTGTGATCTATAGTAGGGACTGTTCCAATGCAGTTATGCATACCACCTGCATGCATTCCAAACATGGTTTAAGTAATCAATATCAGATTGGCTGTATCGACCATTTGCCGATAATGATGCATGCCCCATTCCGTATCAGTGTAACGGTACAGAACAGGGATCAATCTGTCCAGAAAAAAATATCAAAAGTGAGGGTCAACCATCCAAAGCGGACCGAACCATATCGGTATCATCCGAGACCGATACCGTTACCGGTATCGATTACTTAAACCATGATTCCAAAATGTGGCACAAGTAAAAAGGACAAAAAATCACAACAGATTGAATCGTACTTGCTCTTTTGTCCATGTCTTGCTAATGTTGCCCATATAAAGCGTATCATTGTCCTGACTCGGAGATATACCAACACGCTTGCCTCTCACCTGACAATAACAACGGTAAAACTTATCAAGATGATCAGACTTAGACGGACACACAAGCAAGCGTGCAAGTAGGAGGAGCTCAAAGATCAAAATGTACAACCTCAATCCCATCCTTCAATTCGAAAAGGACCTTCTTGGCTTGCTCAGCAGTAACATACCGAATAAATGCAAAACCTTTGCTTTTATGTGTAGTTTGATGCTTTACTATCCTTGCTGACTGAATTTCCCCAAACTCCCCGAAGATTTTAATTAGATCTTCTTCAACAGCCTCCTTGTCCAGTCCCCCAACAAATATTTCAAACTCCTTCTCTTTTTTTCTGTCTGTTAGAGGAGCTTCCATATATACAGAAGGATCTTCTTCCTCTTCATTATCTTCCTCGTCAGTTCCACTCTTATCAGCCTCTTCATCCTTATTAACAGTTCCACTGGCATCAACATTGTTAGCTCCATCCCCACCTCTTTCGGTATTTTCAACTTCTCCACAAACTTTGCTATCATCAACTTCCCCCTCTATGACGTCTTCAGCGTCCCCACCTCCTTTGGAATCTTCAACCTCATTACTTCCTTTGTCTTCAACTTCCGCAGATGAAGTCTCTTTTTTAACTACATCGTGTTTGGCCCCTGAAACAATAAAGTCATACTCACATCAGAAACCCTTTAACAGAAATGATTTCTTGAGGGTGAGGACGCATGGCAAGTAAGATTAGCCTACAAAGAAAACAACAAAAAACGTATCACTTTGTTTCACCAAATGCATGTTTACCTAAGCTTCTTGGGGCTTCTGCTTCTCTGATTCTAAAAAGTCAGCTCAGAAGTCCAAAATGCAGATCCTACGAGAGGATGGCATTCAGAATCTTTTCCTCCAGAAACCGAGAAGCTAAAAAGCCCCCCGTCCCCCACCACCATGAAAAAATGCTTCCGGGTTCTTATCCACCAGAAGCGGAATGTATGAAGCTTAGCTCTGTTTTGCAATGTTTTTTTTAAGTATTTTTGTTGTTCTTCCATTCTTTTGGAACAAAAAAGAACAGAAACGTGTTTATCAACACCAGTTCATTTTTTTGTTCTTTTGTAATGAACCGGACAAAAAGAACACATGTTGATTAAAAAAAAAAGAGCACATTTAAATTTGTTTAGGGCTTACCCCGACATTCAGCACTCAGTCAACCCCTCCCCCTATTTTCCTATGCACTCCCGCAACCCCAACCCCTGCCCCACCACCAACTCTACAACTCCACCACCCCCTCTCCCCATTTCTGTCTCTCATCCACATTCTCTGCACAACTTTTGTTTATGGACTGCCATTACAGCCTCGGTACAACGCCATGGAAATATAGGTTTGTTTATGTGACCCCCGTTCTGCAGTCCGCACTCTGTACTTTGCTTCTCCCCCAAGTTAGAAAGTGGGTAGGTGAAAAATGACATTCTTGTTGGGGATTTTCCCATCTACGTTTAGAAGGTGTATCCACCTCTGAAATCCCTGTGAATTTCTGCTTCAACACTTCCTCCCCCAAAGCCTCTGCTGAACAAATTGTATCTCTGATGGTGGCCATTTCCTCTTTATCTTTTCTGCATTAGGTCAAGCTTCGGATAGGAAAGTGATGATTTCAGTAACTCGATCATTCACTTTTCCTTTCTATGGTTTCCGATTTCGGATGAACTTTGCCTCTAATCCAAATGTTTTTTGCACCCAGACTTGCAGTCATTGTGTGGCTATTCAATGCATGTCAGCTGCATCAGATGCGCCCACCATATCCAAGGCAAAGTTGCATTTTCTCTACAAATGGCCAATCCCCAGTGTATACAATACAGTGTTGCAGGAGGATCCTGAACATTCCAGAAATGATGCAAAAAGTTGGAAGACTGGGCTCAGGCACAGAATGCCAGTTCGTTGGTTGAGTTTTCATCCGGAAAAGGAGAAGTTGAAGTGATTCTAAAATATTAAAATATAGATTTGTTTATCAGCTGCCATTAAATTTGTCTCTCATCCATGTTATCTGAGTAACATTGATGTAGATCGCAGGAACAAGGCCCAAAACCAGTCCAGACAGGTTGTGGGATGCGACTGCTGTGGGAGGCAGCTTGGTCTAATGTGGCTTGGTTCTTGGTTCTTGATTGGTTCAACCCAAGTACAGCTTGCGTGGAGAAGATTTGAAGAAGATTCCCTCTTGATTCGTGGGCCCCATGGCCAGCTCGCATGGAAGAGTTTAAGCTGCAAGATTTTAGGAAATCTTTGATTGATGTAGTTTCTCTTTTCATATTTCCTTGTAAAAGTTGGGAAGATATTTTCTAGCTGGTTTCTAGTTTTACATTTTACTTTTAGAAAGTAGGAATTCTAATTTATTGGGTTTCTATCTTTGTAAAAAGAAGGGATTGATTTAATTTGTAATTAGTTTCCATATAGGATAATATCTAATTATAAGGGGATTCCTGTCTTTTCCATGCAACAAATGACCCACTTTTGTAATCAATTTAAAGTTTATAAATAAAGGAAGAAGTCTGATCTACAGCCCAAGATTGAATGGAGAAAAAAAAAAGCTTTGCGCTGAAAAACTGTGAGAGACAGCTTGAGTGGGATGCCCTCAGGAAGAGTGAGATACTCGACCCAACCTATCCCCCTTCCCCATCTATCTTCTTCTTCCCCTCTACTTTTCTATTTATTTTTCCATCTTTAATTTGTCACTAGTTTCCTGCAACACAATCAAATCTGGATTTCTGGACAGCAAGTTTCTTGGAGATTCTATCAGCAACTGGAATATCGATCCTACTGTAGAGTTTGTTCTGGTCTGAACCAGCTCCTACATTAAACATCATGCATAGAATAAATGTTTGCAGGTTGCCATTAAAATTGAGATTTGTTTATTGACTGCCATTAAAATTGTGCAAAACAAATATAGTGGCAGTACAAAACCTGCAGCACCTTTGATGCTGAAACTGTATTGAGCAATCGGAATCGAGAGAGGAATTTGTCTTTTGTATTGGTTTTACAGTAATTGGTACAACGCGGGGATGATTATTAAATGGAAATAGAATCCAAAATGCCTAATTTCAAGTGATGCAAAGTAGGAGAACTTGGTTGTGAAGACATTGCTAGCACGGGGATTACAAAGAAACGGAAGACGAATGGGTATTGCCATCTGCTTGGAGAAATCTCTTGCCGAATTCCTTTAAGTGGTTCTGGATTACGAAAAGGGTTTGGTGATGATGGCGAGGAGTTCAGCAGTGTCACAGCTTCGTGGTGCACCGAGTTCAACCCCAAATTTCCCACTTCTCCATCTTCATATTCTTGTTCCAAGGAAAAGATGGGGGAGAGGGAAGAGGATGACATTGTGACAGTGAAATGGTAAAAGAAAAGAGGAAGAAAGACACGCTTTTTCTACCAAACGCGTTAATATTTCGTAGAACTGTTTTTCAATAACAAAACAAAAAAATAAATGGACTGACTAAAAAGTACTCATATGGAATAGAAACATTGCCAAACAGACCCTTAGCCCTGAATTCCTTTTACTGGAACAGCAGTGGTATGCTCACAATTTTTTAATTTGGTTAAAGTGTTAGGTTTCTTCCTTTATGTTTCTCATAAATGCAATTTAAGTAATCCCAGCACTTATTGGTCAATAAATGAACAAGGGCTACAATTGTTCATTTCTTAGTTTCAGTTGAAAGAAAAGTTGAGTCTTTGGTAGAGGAATTCCAGCAATGTTACCTTTGTTTTTCTTTTTCTTACTAATAATGTAGTTTATAATTCTTCTATTACTGATTGTCTTTTTCTTCTATAAAAATTTCTCTTCCTAGTCCTTCCTAGGGGTGCAAGTTTGGCCCCGATTGCCCGAACCCGCCCTTGGCCCGCCCTGATCCCGAACAAGTATCGACCCGAAAATTTTGGCCCTAAGGGGCAGCCCGAACTGAGTCAAGGTCAAGGCAGGTAAGGGTTG
This sequence comes from Macadamia integrifolia, assembly GCF_013358625.1. Lineage (NCBI taxonomy): Eukaryota > Viridiplantae > Streptophyta > Magnoliopsida > Proteales > Proteaceae > Macadamia > Macadamia integrifolia. The sequence continues at coordinate 21,900,125 of NC_056564.1, forward strand.
ATGTCTTTGGCCCGCCCAGCCCGCCCTGAACCCGGCCCTGATTTTTTTACCCTGACTTTTGGCCCTGGTTTTGGCCTGAACCGACCCTAGTTTTTGCCCTAAATGTTGACTCCGGTTGTGACCCTGATGTTGAATCTGGTGGTTGTGACCCTAATTTTCGATATTGTTTGACATTGAGTCATTGACACCTCAAAACCCCTAATATATTTTCAAACTGATCTCTCTTGCCTTTTTTACCTCAAGAAAAAAAATCTCTCCTGCTTTTTTTACAAAATAAAAAATAAAAAATCAGGGTAATACCCGACCCTTGATGGCAAACCAGCGTCAGGGTCAATCAAGGTCATCCCGGCCCTTAATAACAAACCAAGGTTAGGGTCAAGGTCAGGGTCAATCAGGGTCACCCTGGCCCGACCCTAAAAAATCAGGGCCAATCAGGGCGGGTAAGAGTTGGGCTGAACCCTGAAGGGTTGGGCCTGGGTTGAAGTTTTGCAGCCCTGAGTCAATGTCAGGGTAGGTTTGGGCCTAGTTAAGGGGACTCAGGGTTGGGCTAGGGTTTTAAGAAGCCCTATGACGACTCAAGAATATGACAAGTACCAGACCCGCTTGGGAGATCGGTGCGGTGTCCCACTAAGAATACGGCAAGTACTAGGGGGTTTGAGAGATCGATGAGGGTGTGCAAACTTTAATCCCACATCGCCCAGGGAGAGATTACTGGGCTAGTTAATAACCTCTAGCCTCCTTAACATGGCACAACATATTTTAAAGCCTTGAGGCCCATGGGCCAAAGAGGACAATATTGTGCAAGGTTAATGGGGGTCGGGGCGTTACAAGCCCAGCCCAACCCGGCCCTATTGCACCCCTGGTCCTTCCCTACTTTCTCAACTGATCATGTAGTTCATGCAGCGTACTGTTCATAATTGTTCTTCTCGCCATTTCCAATGTTTTTTCTGTTTCTACTACAACTTTGATTTCTCATTCTTCTACTCCACTCTTACTATTTCCAGTTTCTACAAACTACAAAACTCCCTTATCATCCCCCCCCCACCTTTTCCTTCTTCTCAGCTCCACTTCTCCTTTCTAAACCCTCACTTTTTTTTTCTTTTTTTCTTCTTTTTTTTCTTTCCTTTTTTTTTTTCCCCCTTGGTTAGATCTAAACCATCACTTCAAAAGGGAGATATTGGAAGCTGCATAAAATGATTGAGAGCAAATTAAGAAACAAATACTATTGTATCAAAATCAGCTTAGATTTACGCCAAGAAGATCTACTAAAACTCACCTATTCAAGCAATTGATGAAAATTTTATTGAGAAAACGAAAGAATCCAGAGCATACTTGTCAAGGCGTCGCCTAGGCACCAGGCGGTTTACTTGGGGCCTAGGCGCCTGTCGCCTTATCGCACTGCATGTCGCTTTGTATTTTGGCACTTATTTATGCTCCCTATTTGAATTCAATAAAAATAGTTTAAAAATCAAATTCCGAAAGGATAAAAAGTCAACCCCAAGTCCAAGAACAAAAACTGGATTTTTAGTTGTTAAAGCGATTTAAAACTTTAAATGCTGGGGTTTTTCTCAATTCTGAAAATTTTATAAATCTTATTATGGCAAATCATTGCTAAAAACCAAAAGTCCAATAAAATAATATTTTGTTTTGATGTCTATAAAAAAAATTCATTTGGACAATTTTAACAACATTCACACACTTTAAAATAAGTTTGATCATAACAGAACTTTGTCCATACAACTCAAATTTAAGTAATCTTAGACTTGTTGGAAAGTTGGTTTTGTACCATACCTAATGCAAAAAGTCTCATGTAAAAATAAAATCATTTGACCAGTCAAAAGCATTTCTCTAATTGTTGATTTTTATTGACTTGATGTGAATTAATGTTGATTTTTATGATTTGATATGGCTTAATGTTGATTTTTTATGACATAAGGTATATGTAGAATACTAAATAATGCTACAAAAGAGGGAAAATAAAAAATAATAATTGGTCGCCTTGTTCGCATTAAGGTGGGCGCCTTGTCGCTTAGGCAGCCCTCCACTGTGTTGGTTCGCCTTGGTGCTGTGACAATTATGATTCGGAGTTTTTATCAACTTAGAGAAGGCATGTGATAGGGTACTTAAATGCTAAAGCGATCTTTTATAGGGTTTTAGAAAAGAAAAATGTTTTAACTATATACACTAGTGTATTTAAGGATGGGTGTGTCTGTCTATAACCAAGCAGGCTACAAACAGAATCCGTAACCGGGTTTTTTTTACCCTTCTTACAATGAGATGTCGATTATTTAAATTTAAAGATTTTAAATGTGTAAATTCGCTAACTCAACACAATAGCCTAAAACATTTTCCTCGCTACTCCTCTACTCCGACTCCAATGACTCTCTTCCAACCAACTTGGCACCTGGCTCCTGCATCTCAATGTAACCGCTCTTTGGGTAAGCTCCCCTCCTCCGTAAACCTGCGCCCCTCTATGTTGCCGCCCCTACCCCCACCCAGCCTCTCCAGCAAGCTTTATAAATCTCGACATTCGGTTGTCTCTCCCTACTTCTGGACTGGTCTCATAAGGGTGAGGATTACCATCAGTTCCGGAATTGAAACTTCTCGTAACTACTTCTCCGTAAGGGGAGTCAAACTATCATCCTCCTTCCACATCAAATCATGGAATTAATATGCCATACCAGACCCATGATCAAGAAAATGATCATTGGCATGAGAGGAAATTCCATTGGGAGCATTATTTTTCATAGTTGTCCTGGCGGCTTTGCCTGGATTGACACCTTGGTCACCTAGGTGACGCCTAGGCGCCTCACCAGTGTCGCCTTAAACTTTGCACCCCCCTTTCAACCGCCTTACTTTGCCTAGGCATCATGACAATTATGTTATTTATGGTGGATCTCCTGGAGCAAAGCCCTCCAACGACATTGATGACTACAAAGAGTAGCTCATTATTGGAGCTTCCCATACAAAAAATAAATAAATAAATAAAATGGAAAATAGACCCTTAGCAATAGACCAAGTGACTTCAAAAGATTTTGCAGAGGAGGGCATTGCAAAGATATGTGTTTCGATGCGATGGATTGAAGTTGTTAATTCTGAGAATCTGTGTAGCCTTTGAACAATAGGGGTGGGGGCTAGGAAATTGCAGGAATTGGTCTGGGAAGGGGGCAAAGGTCAGGGGTGGGGCATGGGATGGTATACTAAGGGCGGGGGCAGGAGTGGCAGTGCCGAGGGTTACAGAGGGTGAGTGGGCTAAGGGGTGGGGGTTTGTGGGAGGAGAGGGTTGGGGAGTGTGATGCGTTGGGGTGGGGAGGGGAGTCAGAGTCGTTGCCGGCAAGGGGAGAGAGAGAGAGAGAGAGAGAGACGGACGGAGACGGAGACGGAGGGGAAATTACCACAAAAAGAAAAATCCAATCTAAAAAGATAAACATAAATTAGGGTAAACGAGGGAAAAACTAAGGTTACAACAATAAGTTGTAGCCACCTTGGGTTACAACTAAATTATCCCATTAAGGATATGCAAACAGGAGTTAGAACTACTAGAGGAAGAAGCAAGTGATCTCACAATCACAGTTGGTTGACACTAGAGGTTGGCTTTAAGCATAAATTTGGTCAAGGATGAACTCACTAAACATATAAAGGAAACATATATGAATTTTGTAAGACTAAAGGAGAATTAAATGCCAAGTTAGAATTTCAGTGTAATGCTTTCAAATCAAAAGGTTTTACAACAAACCAAACAGAATTCATGTAGGGAAATGCCAGTAAAAAAGGGAGATGTTAAGATCACTGATAAATAGATAACCTAGATTGATCATTTTTTCTATCTTCATTCAATCATAAGTAGAAAGAAAGGGACAGCAGAACAGAACATGTTCTGCATAAAATTAGGGTGGGGTGGATTAAATGGAGAGAGGTTACATTGATTGATCATCTCATCTCATCTAATAGTAATTTTGTACATAATTCAGAGATAATTCATGTAGTATGTACTCGATCCCATATTTTTCAAATACAAAGAAAAAATGTAGCATGTACTTCATTGCATATTCTTCAAATATACAGAATATTTCGCATATTTTATACCTCAATTGTATTACTTGTAAACTTTGACCATAGTTTTCATTTTTTATATGTCAATGGCTGGAAATTATTAATTTATAAAGGGTAAAAATTGTATCCCACATTCCCTCACATTAGGGGTATTAACTATCAAAGATTGAGATCCTCACGTGAGGGACCTAGGTGTAAGTTTTATTTGCCAAAATTTTCAACAAATTTTTCACGATTAACTTTAGAAAAGTCAAAAGATACAAATATATTTAACATAGTTTGGTATATGCCAATATTTTTCAGTAATGTAACCACTCCTACGGTCATACCCAAACATATCCAAACCCATATTTTCCCCATCCTTGGACACACTACGCCTCATCTCATCAATAAAGGATACAAATTTTTTTGATACTGAATATTAGGCAACAAGAAACCACGACTACAAGTATGAGTAAAATTAAACTCACCATGTTTAGATCATGCAGTTGCACATCCATGGGTGGATCAACGTAACCCAGTCTGGAAACCCGGGCCACGAAGAACCAGGTCCAAACCCGTGTCATGGTCTATTAGGGATATTCAGGGTACTGTTTAAGGGCTTATTTTCGTCAATTGGTATTTACTTTATGGGAAAAAGAAGCCTAGAAGGCAGCGTGGCCCCTACACCCAGACATGGGAAGGGGAGAAACAACCAGCCCAGCCCCATGAAAAATGGAAATCTTGCTGCTATTATAGCTTCCACAAGTCCACCCATTGGTCCCCTTGCTGTTGCAGGGGCCACAATGCCTTTTAGGAACCTTCTCCCTTATTTTATTTTACTCATATCAGCAGTTAGCAGGCAGGATTGGAGTTTGCCTATAACTCTACTATTGTTTTAGAGTTTGATTAGGACACTTTCTTTCTTTTTCTGTTATAGATGCAAACATGTCCATCGAGAGTATCAGTTTTGAGAATTGAGGTGGTTTAACTGCTGGTTTTTTCTCTCCCTCTGTTGCTCTTGATCTCTTCTCATTTCAGGTCAACTTACTTCCTCCTTTTATTCTTTTCTTTCTCACCTACTGTTACACTGCTTTACTGTTTCTATTCCTGCAAATAACGGTACTAGTAGTGCCACAAGTTTGGACAGATCTCCCCTGTTTCTTCTCCTTTCTTCTACCGGTACTAGTAGTGCAACAAGTTTGGACAGATCTCCCCTGTTTCTTCTCCTTTCTTTTTAGTATTTTAGGTGTTAGTCCCTCTACCTGACATGACTATTACCCCAGGCTGATGGAGGGCCCATAGAGAAGAAGGGAAAGATCAAAGTAGCAGGGGAGGGAAGGGAAGCACACACTCTCACAGAGCACAAAACCAAACCGATTCTCATTCACTATCAAATCTCTCTAGCAATTGTTTATTAGTTACAGCCAATGAATAGGAAAATAGAAGACCTAATATAGAAACTCTCAACCGAAATAGGAAACTAGTTCAAAAGGAAAGAAATCCTAACTGACTCTAACTCATACATATGTACTACTTGGAAAGAAAAGACTTAAAATAATAAACTACTACTTCCAACCCTTGTTGGACCAAAATCCTGGGTTGGACCGGTTCTTCCTAGCTCTTGGCTTCCAAAGCCAATCATGCTGGTCCAACCAGTCAACTGCAGCTACATCTGCATCACAGATCCTTGTCCCCTAAAACCAATCTTGTTGAGATATACTTACCCGAAATCAAATCTCGTTCCTTAACCTCCGCCAGGCTCCGTTTCAGGAATATTTATTTGATTTTCAGATTGTTGATTACTGTGTTAGTTGATTAGATTCATGAGGGCTGGGGGTTTGGAACTTAATTCTCAAATCTCAGTTCGAACTGTTTTGTATTGAGTGTGTTATCAAAATTTGCAATATAGAAGTGTTTGGGTCCTTCAGTAAGTGTATCACCACCATGTACTCCGAGCATTATTGCATGTTCTAAGTGCAACAGACAGGCCAAAAGAATTACAAGAGAAGCAACTGTGAATTGTGATGTATGGTAAAGATTCAAGTTGTGTGCCCAAAGAGGGTGGGAGAGTTCTTTTTCAGCACACAACCAGATATTAGTACCAAAATGATCCAAATTAAGGGTCCTCGTGACAGTGGGATTCACAGTGACTTGCTTAATGTCATTCTAACTTGAAATTCTGAAAAAGCAGATCCTTATCCCGTGACAGGTGTCTTTGATGCTCACCTAAATGTTAATGTTAAACAAACCGAAATGATGAATCCACAATCAAAGCAGCTCATTAAGAAGCAATTAAAAAGAGGGTGGCCCTTGGCAAGGTTCAACATATCGAGTTTCGACCAGGTTCCAACCGTGGTCGAGACTGAAAAACTTCGAAAATTTTCGAGGAAATGGGGAAAAAATTGCCTGCAATGGTGGAAACCTTGGTTACGACCCCCAAACTGGATTTTTTTTGTCTCATTTTTTGTGTACATCCAATTTTTGACATTTCTAATATATTCAAATAAATAGTTTCCTGAAAAGAACACCTAAAGTGATACTTGTGGTGTTGACCCAAGTTTGCTAGTGTACGTTGACTGAAGTTGTACTATTGCTACATATATAAGTTACTAATTAAAAATGGAAAATACATGATTAAAACAAACAAAATATAATGTAGATGATGCAAAACAAATGATAAAAATTGAAATCATTCTACTATATTTACAATTACATTGTACAAAAAAAGTGATATTTGGGGAAAATGGGATTTACCTTTTTGCTCCAAGAACCTTTCCTTAGGTAGATGTACTTTGGTTGAGTAAGATTCAAGTGTAGAATGAAAGATTGATGGAGAAATTTCAATTTCTTGGTTGATTTCCTAGGTTTCCTACCTCTTACAGTCAAAATAGGTGGGAGAGAAGTTGATTTTGCAAAATGGGCTTGTTTCATGGGTAACAAACCCTTTTTATAAGGGGGTGATTAGACCAAAATGCTTGAACCCATCGAAATGGTTGACATGGGTCAAAATTGGGAACTTTCATAAGTACCAATGTATTTCATCTTAGTCTCCCGACCCTCCCTCAATACGGTAAAAATGGTCAAAATTTTGACCATTTCAGTCAAAATGCTGAACCATGGGCCTTGGTGCAACAATAAGGTTGCTCCATTGTGACCAAGTGGTGACAGGTGAGTTAGGAAACAGCCTCTCCGCGAAGCGGGGGTGTAAGGTTGCATACATTATGACCCTCCCCAAACCCCACAATGACTAGAGCCTTGTGCGTTGGGTACGTTTTTATTAAAGGAAATTAAAAAAAGTTACATAATCTCTCTCTCTCATACACACAAAGAGAGAGGGAGACATTAGTAATAGTATAGGCAAACAGATAATAACAATACCACCATTTCACGAAATATAAGTTGCCCAACTTCCACCAGTAGTGCCCATGTATAACTTGCCAAACCCAATACTATAGAACAATGACTTTTAGATTATGTGTTCACATACAAAACATCTAAAATATTATCTCTTAAATGGTGTTTTATACAACAACAATAAATTCCGCCTTATCCCAACTTAATGGGGTCGGCTACATGGATCTGAGCAAAACAAAATAGGTTAATGAAAGACAAACGAAAGCGGCACAATCCATCAAGTTAGGAGAACCTCAGCTAAATTGGGTCGGCTACATGGATCCTTGCCCTCCAATAGGTTTTAACCGGGTCATACTTGGGACAAGACCTAGCCTATGCATGCCATTCCTCACTACTTCTCTTATGGTCATTTTAGACTTGCCCCCTTGCTCTTTTAGCTCCTTCAATCAGAATCAGATCACTCCTCATTACTGGGGCATCCCCAGGTCTCTGTTGAACATGGCCATACCACCTCAGACAAGTTTCTCGGAGCTTGCCATTAATCAAGGCAACTTCCAAACCAGCTCTAATACGTTCACTCCTTACTTTATCCTTCCTAGTTTTTCCGCACATCCTCATCTCTGCTACACATAGCTTCTCTGTATGACACTTCTTAACTGCCCAACATTCTACCCCATACAACATAGTCGGTCATACAACAGTCCTATAGAATTTTCCTCTAAGCTTTAAAGGAATACGACAATCACAAAGCACTCCGGTCACACATCTCCACTTCATCCATCACACTTTAATTCTCTGTGAAACATCAGCCTCTATGTCACCTTCTTTATTCATGGTTGACCCAAATATCTAAAATAGTCATTTTGTTGTATATCTCCCTTCAATTTTCACCATATTATTATCCATCATAGTATGACTAAAGTTACACATCATATACTATGTCTTCGTTCTACTAATCTTAAAGCCTCTTGTTTCCAAGGTTGATCTCCATAGCTTTAACTTAGCGTTAATCTCTGCTTTTGTCTCATCACCAAAACGATATCATCGGTGAATTGCATACACCATGGGACCTCGTATTGAATGCTCTTAGTTAAATCATCCATGATAAGCACCAACAAATAAGGGTTTAAAGTTGATCTTTGATGTAACCCAATCATAAATGAGAATTTATTGCCCTGACCTCCCCTCAGATCTCCCACTAGTCACCACGCCCTTGTACATATCTTTAATTACATCCACATATTTACTCGACACCCTTTTCTTCATAATACCTTGCAGGATTAAATCTCTGGGAACTCTGTCATAAGCTTTTTCCAACTCAATAAATACAGATCATTTTTGCTAGCTTTATATCTTTCTACGAGCCTCCTTGGTAGGTAGATAGCTTTTGTCGTGGATCTACCTGGCATAAAGCCAAATTGGTTCTTCAAAATATAAGTCTTCTCAAACAGGCTTCAATAACCATCTCCCATAGTTTCTTAGTATGACACATTAGAACAAACACTCTTGAGGATATAAGGTTGTGTGTGTGTGTAAGAGAGAGAGAGAGAGAGAGGAGGGGAAAACTAGACAAAATGTGTTTTGTAATCCTTCTCCTTCCACCTATTAAAAGTCTAAAAGCACCATTTTTATTTTTTTTTGGGGTGCATATAATCATTAGGAGGAAATAAAATAAAGATTACTCCACTCACAAGATCAATACAATTCAAGGACTCTAATGTAAGTGCAAAATGACATGCCTATAACATGTTCACTAAATTGTAACTCAGTCCACAAAACTGCTTGGTGTTGTATCAAACAAAACTGACCTTGCAACTAAAGCAAAAGGGATTATTATTGCGTTAGTCACAACTTTGAAAAATAGCTGACTTGTTAGCTAGCAAAATATTTCACCGTGTAGGGTCTATCATGTGCTATGTTTGAGCTAAATTCAATTATTGTTTCAAATATATTCTATATACACCCTCTGTACATAAAAATGACAATTTTTGTTTTCTTGCTTGATAGATCTGAGGGGAGGGGTTCTCTGCTCAGTCAAATATGCATAAACTCCCCACGTCAACCTACCCTATTTCTATTCTTTTAAATCTTTTCCTGAGCAAGCCCCTTTGCGAATCTGTTGACACCACACCACGTACAAGAACTTACTATGAAAAATATGAAATGTGCCAAACTGATAAGGAGAGAACCCTACCAGTAAGTGATCCAAAGAAAATATGGTGGGACAACTTGAGAAATTAATACAAAAAAACAAAAAAACAAAAAACAATTGAATCTGTATTGGGATATTAACTGTAAAAAATAATAAATAAAAAATGAAGAAGGTCAAGTATTCATAATTGGGAGTTTAAAGGTTCAATCTAAATTCAGTTACTCCAAATATATCCAACGGGCACACCTTTCCTTTACAAACAATAGTTTTGTTTTCTCCCGTTTGGCAGGTAGACTAGAATTTTAGCAATTTGGAAGGAGGCGAGCTAGGTTTTAGTGCTATAAAGAACAATACATCAGGCCAAATTCATCAGTAAAACGAGGACAAACTATCAGTCGTAAATTCGTAATTTGAAAATCAAACGTAGGTATAGATAAAAGAAAATGTTTCCTTTGTCGGTACCTTCATCGCTTTCTTTTTGAGTATCTTTATCGAGATCCATATGGGCAGCTCCATTCTCCTCGTCTCCGTCATTCCTCTCTTCCGCCTCCTCCTTGCCTTGCATGTCATCTCCCTCCTCCTTAACATTGGAAGCATTCAAAATAAGAGAATCCCCAGACACAACTTCCGGAATCTTCTCCTCGACAACTCCTTCAATCACACTAGGCTCATCCTCGACCAACACAGCATTCAACCACGACTCTCCTGTTGTAATAGCCTTGTCCTCATGAGCAGTCGGCAACACCTCTTCTACTTGTTGGACCTCTGCCTCCAATAACCTTTCTTCTTGAGAAACTTCTTTCTTCTCTTCTTCGGCGGAGTTCTGCACTACATCTGCAAGCTTTGTCTCCTCGACAGCGCCCAACTGAGCCTCCAATTCGGAAGCTCTATTTTCCACAATCTCCGGTTGTGATATTGGGGTCGCCTTCTTCCCCCTTGGTCCCCTCTTTGCAGAGGCAGCACCCTTCTTAGCCGATGCTCTAGGAGGCATTTTTCCCTCTGAGAATACCTAGGGCCTATGGGTAAACCTTGCACACTAGGGTTCTGCAGAAAGATGAGAACGAAATCGTGAAACGCAGTATACAGGCTACACAGTATGAAGAAGACCGGAGAGGAGGGCGAGAGAGACCTAAGAACCGTGGCCCGTGGGTAAAATTGAAGCTCCGTTTGATTGGCTTGACGTTGGGTGGGAAGTGGTGAAGTTACTATGTAGGAATCCTTATAAATGAAGAAACGGAAAAAAGGTTCTCTGAGCGGTTGCGCAGGTACTACGTAGGAATCCTTATAAATGTGTCTGTCCCTCTTCTCACTTTTTTTTTTTTTTATTGTTATAAAGTTCTCTCCTCATGTGAGAATATGAAGCCATTGGGTAGAGATGCGATTTCACGTGAGGTGAAGAGACATTTGGAAGCGTTAGCGTAGGTCACTCTTTTAGTCAAATCTCAATCTCTCACTATACTTGTCAATCAAAAGATTTTGATGGCATTGGTCTTAGGAACCCAGCATTTCAAAATAATATTTGCTTTCCGAGGTCTTCAGGATATTGTTTCATGATCCTATCTCATCATGTGCTCATTTTATGAAGTCTCTTTATTTTTCGAAGGAGGATTTCCTAGATGCTAAAGTCGATAGTAATCACACCGGTGAGCATTTCCAGATATATTACTTAAAAGAATTGACAAAACACACCTAGAATTGATAAAATTTTGTCTCTATTATCTCAAAACTCTTGGGCATGTAGGGACATCCTTGAAGGGAGGAGGGTTCTCAAGGAGGATCTTCTTTGGAAGGTTAGGGTTGGGTATAAAATTGATATATGATGCGACAAATGGATCCACTCCTCCCCATACTTCGAATACAACATCAATTTATAATAAACCACCCCATTAAAATGGTTGGTGATATTATCCTCCAGGACTCTCGGAGATGGGATATCAAGCTTTTTGACCTATGGTTCGGCCATGTTGACAAATATGCTATCCTTAAGATTCATATTTCATTGTTCCCACAAGAGGATCGGCAGGTGTGAGGTGCTTCAAGTGAAGAGAAGTTTTCATTTAAATCTTCCTATCATATGCACTGTAATGTAATCATAGATAGTTCAAGCTTAGAGAACATATGTCCCCTTCAAATATGAGCAAATGGGAGTCCACCCCCCCCTCTGTTTAGAAGTCAATTTGGCCCTGCAACTCACTACCAAAGATCAAGTCCCTCTTATGGAAAGCGTGTGTCAAGGGCATATCTATTGGTGAAGGGTGCGGCAAAGGAAGGTCCCTATTGATTCACAGTGCCAACTCTATGGAGCCTTTGTTGAATCTATTGACCGCATCTTTCTTCAATGATCCTTTGCATAAGTCGTGTGGTTCCACAATCTTCTGCCTATAAAGTACCACGGAACATCGATTTTACTATCTCGTATTGGATGCAGGATTGGTGTCAATTTCATAAATTGGGCAAGAAGAATGGCAAGGAGGCGATTAGCTTGTGGAGTTTTATTTTTTAATATCTTTGGCAAGCCATAAATGAGATTACAATTAAAAAAGAGAGCATGGGAACCATATGATGCCCCCTTCGTTGCTCCCATTGTATTGGCATGTAGATATTGGTACACACCAATGGTTATGAGAATAGTAGATCAAACTGAGTGAAAAGTTTGGGCCTCAATGACAAAGTCACCACTTGAACCCACAAACAAAACTGTTGACTCCACTCCTTGGTTCAATAAAAAAACCGGATATATGTCAAGTGACAACTGAGGAGAGTGTTAGGCACATCAGTCCACCCAATTAAAGTAGATTTAAAATCTACAAGTATGTTAAACATATCAAGCGCATCCTGATGCTTCACAAAATAATGAAAAATAAAGAAAAGGGGAGACAAATGCATTCACTTCAATCTGGTCACACTTAAAGGCAAATGTTAATATATGTGAAAATAAATCAAAATGTTCCCATGCTTTTTTTTTTTTTTAGAATGCACCAAACAATATAAACCCTATAGCAAGCAACTATTTATACAAATATGTCAATATATACATGCTATAAGCGTTTTGGGTTTTCTCATACAAAGGGAAGAAGAAAGGGTTTGGGTATAATTTGATTTTAGGTTTTAATTTTTTATTTCTTAGAAAAACGTATAAATCTGCATAATACTTGTATTATTCTTGTATAATATTTCAGACCATAAACTTAAATATAAAACCGTATCTATAGATCTGAAACTTCTTTATCCACCAGTGGGTGCATATTGTATCACAATGGATGATTGTATTTGATGGATTGGATGTCATGATTTTGTATTAATGAAACAAATGTTATTCGAATTTTTATATCACTTGGGCAGTGCGTATTTGATGATTTACTGATAGTGTGATACATGTACTATAAATATTAAAAATAATATCGATAATTTTTATTTTTTTGGTACATAAGTATTCCTGAATCTGAATACGAATTTCATTTTGTCTCCTTTTTTTACCGAACTCTCAAATTAGCCAAACAAACTATCTTGAATAATTCTCAAATCCAAATTTTCTAAATGGTTGCTCTTAAGCAAAAGATTCCCATAAGTTCAATTATGGGAAAAGGTTGGGTATGCCGCCGATATCAAGTATGCTAGCACCCATTGTGTCTATCTCTCTCTTCCCTTTTTCTGTAATGACCCTCATATCCTTCTTGAATGATACTCCATCATGTGTTCCTATTGGTGCTATCCGCTAGCATACTTGATATCAGCGGCATACCTATCCCTCTCCCTTCAATTATACATATCTTCTTTCATTATTTTTTATTATTTTTATCAGTTTATTATTATTTTTAAATGCTATTAAACCTAGTTGAACTAGTTGTATAATTCAGATTTGGCCGAATAATTCATTTGAGTTTAAAACTCATAATTTTTTTTCTTATATATATTTGGCAAAAAGTTGTATTCGGGCTAATTAAATTTTGAAAAATTTACCGCGCCACCCCATGGAGAATGCCACAATTATAAGATCATCCCCTCTGTTTCATCAAATTATATTCAGACCCCTTACTGTCAATCACCGTGTCGAGTTAAAATGACTGTTACACCCTTAGCATTAAAAAACTCATGTTTTAACCGTTGTACCTTGCATGTATGTAGACTTGGACTTGGACGGAGGATCCAAAACTGAAATTCCTTTGATATCGATTTGGCCAGGGTATGGCTATTAAACAGAGAGTAAACAGACTAGTTCATCGCAATGATTTGCATAACCGATCTCCAATTTGATTATGTTTGAGTTTCCCAATCCAATCCTCATACTTGAACCCACGTTTTGATTAAAAAAAAATAAAAGTCAGAATCTCTACTTCCATCATCAAACCCTGCAATTTTTTTCTCAGTTCTTCTCACTTCCATCGATCAACAATTCATATCCTTAAGAATAACAATTAAGGAAATTGAAGAAAAAACCCAAATATTTCCTGGTTCAAGATCAAGAGAAAAAGGGTTCCTGAAGCCGATCCATATGGTATAGTTTCAATCAATAAAATCAATAAAATAACATAAATGAATGAATAAAGATGGAAGAATTGATCCATCTGCTACTCATCATATCATCGAATTGAATCGATACATGCAAGTCTATATAAAATCTTAATCAGTATATGTATATACCACGACTAATTCACAAAATATAAAGGTGACATCCAAAAATAATGGTTGCATAGTAGCACTTGCAGAGAGGTCAGAGGGTTACAGTTGAGAGGAGAAGAAGAAGAGTTAACAGTAGCGATTTGGGGAATAACATACCTGTTTCAATTTGGGGAAGAAGAAGCCTACACCGCGAGTTGATGCTGGTGGCCGCAGTTCCTCCACGTCACCGATGCCAATGCCGATGCCGATTCCGCTAGCACCATGATAGCCAGTCGTTGGTGCTGTCGGTGCTCCGAACGTGAAGGTATTGATTTGGGAGAAAGGTGGGAATGGGGACATGTTAATGGGTATTTTAGGTACTTTAATAAGGGCATTTTGGTATTTAAAATAAAATATAGTTGTTGACAATAACAAATAAGGTATATTCTTTAATAGTGAGTCAGTGACTAATGGTAGAAGGTCTAAGCATCATATGGTGAAACAGAGAGGGTGATTTTATAATTGTGACATTCTCCAAGGGGTGGCATGGTAAATTTCCCTTAAATTTTTTGTTTGACTAAATATTTTTGAATTATTCAGAGAATTAAACCACTATAATCACCGTTATTTTCCGATCATCTCTCTTTCATCAGTAAAGCAACAATAAGCTTGTTAAGTTTGAAATTATCCTTAGTAAATAGTAATGTGTAATCAAATGAAGAGTTAGTAAAGCCAATAAAGAAGTGTTTTGTCCTCTTCTTCGATCTTAACATCTAAAGCAGAAATTCCATCAATATCCCATTGAATTCATCCAAATATACCTCAAATTTCACTCCATCTGACAACAATCGAAGGCCATATAATTATTTCTTAAAAAAACCATTCGATTTGTCAATGAATTGGACTTGAACCTGCTCTCAAGCTTTGCCCAAAGTTCCTCTAGATTGGCCAACCCAATGAGATTATGACAAGTATTATCTGCAAGATACAATTAGATCTTGTTGTTTTCTAAATCCCTCAAACTTCGCCCTTGGTCATCTTTCATGTTCTCTACTTCTCGGATTTCTTCACGAAAGTCTTGACCATTGATCATCCCCTCATGCATAAGAGTTTTCTTCACCCATTACCGCCACAAGGTAGAAGTTATTGAAGCATTTTATGGAGAAACTTAAAAGCTTCATCACCATCCAATTTACCTAATCTTACACTCTGTGTCCATCGTCAACCTCAAGAATATGATCATCGTTGATCTTTACTAGAATCCATACAATATATACCAATGAATAGGAATATACTCGATGTGTTCCCTCCACTATGTTTGGAATGCCAAAAAACTTAGGAACACCTAACCCCTGATCGCATCCATTGTACAAAATTAGATTCCTTACAAAACCAAAACTTGTACGGAACTAGCTCAAAAAATCCCATTTTTTCTTTCCATGAGTTATAATAAGGCACTATTTGACAACATTCCGTTTCTGCATTTTCTTGTTCTCAGAAATGGAAAAACATCATAAAAAGTGTTTAATAAAGTTGCTCTGTTTCACCCGTTTCTATAAACATAAATCAAAATTTATGCGTATTTACAATTTTATAAACGACTTTGACGAAACAAGTCGAACTTGTTTTATCGTTTCTAGAAACGAATTTGAGATAAGAAAAAAAAAAAAAGGTTGTTGTGCCCGATAAATCTCTCAACTATTTAAACCTAAAAAGAGGCAATCGAACCCTCTCTCCCTTTTGGGCATCCGATGATACTATTGGGTTTTTTAGTGGCATTATGTCTGCAAAAAACATTTCGAGAAACAGGTTTATCAAACACCAAAAAATCTATTTTTGTTTCCAAAAACGTAAAAATTCATTTCTGTTGTTTCTATACACAGAAATAGGAGAAGCATTGTCAAACGGTGCCTAAGTAACCCACTCTAGCTTTTTATTTATTTATTTTTTCCTTTAACACCACGGATCCCACACCCACCTTCATTTTTAAAAATAATAAAATAAATAAACAAATAAAAACTTGTGGTGTCATATTTGATGACACTTTCATAAGTATAGAATCACTTTTTTCCTTCTTTACTCCTCGTACCTGGATCACCTTCTCCTATACCATACAGTATCATTTTCTTTGCTTTTTTACTCTGTTTTTTACTCATTTGTTCAGCTTTTTCCTTGTCATGTTCCAGACTTGAAATCGTATAGTGCTTTTTATACACACCTATGTTCTTCTTCTTCTTATTCTCTCTCTCTCTCCCCCCCCCCTCCAATAACTCCATGTATGTAGAGAGAAAAACTAAATTTATGCTCTACAGTGAAAAAAAAAAAAAATAACTTCTTCTGCTCTCCTTACACACCACCCTTTTCTCAGATCTCCATATACACGTTGCAGTGATATGTTGAACCTCCTTTTGATACCATTTGTTGGAAACGAATGTGTAACTATAAGGAAGATATCTAGCAAACAATCAAATATAATATAAGGAATTTAATGTTGTTTAGCACAAATGCCTACATTCACCTAAGAGAATCTTCTACAAAAAAAAAAAAACCTAAGAGAATCAGAGATTTTTCACTATGCTAGAATAAACTCTTTACACCACTTCCCACCTCATAGTGTGATCTCCCATTTTCTTATGCTTATGGTTTTTTCACAAAAACAATATATAGGAAACCCTAAAACCCTAATCCTCACACAAGTATAATTTTATCCCCTTACATGCAACAGACCCAGACGACCTAGTAATAATTATGTGAACCTATAGAATTCAAGACACATGCAACCCCAACAAAAAAATAGGCTTGATGTACACACTAAAATCAAAAACATTTATCATAATATTATTATAGAAATTAAATTATAATAACTAAATTACTGAAACATTTCACCTCGGGGGTAATAAAAAATGGTCATACTGAGTTTTACAATAGTAGAATGGAAACAATAGAGATGTAGGGTTATCTTAATGATTTTTCTCACGTAATAGACAAGATCTGGTTACCCTACACACTAAATTTGAAAACATTTATCATAATATTATTATAGAAATTTAAATTAGAATGACTAAATTATGAAACATTTCACATCAGGGGTAATATAAAATGTCCATACCAAGTTTTACAACAGTAGAATGGAAACAACAGAGATCTAGGGTTACCTCAATGATTTTTCTCATATAATAGACAAGATATGGTTACCCTACAAGTCATCCATGCAAGAACCTTGGCAATTGAAGCTCTAGGGAGATCTCACTAAGCTGACAAAGGATAATCCTTCACCGTGTTCACCCTCCAAATCTAAGGATTATGATGGAGAACCTTGGAGACACTCACATACAAGAGGGATAGACAAAAGACAATAGAGAGAGAGAGTGAGAGAATGTGTGCGTGTGTGTGTGTGTGTGTGTGTGTGTGAGAGAGAGAGAGAGAGAGAGAGAGAGAGGGAGGGAGGCATTCTTCTAGCAACTAATCAATTATTTTAGTAGCTATTGATTTCTATCCCAAAAAAAAGGATCTATAAATAGTGGTCACTAATTTCTTTAAAAGGATTAAAAAAAGAAAAAAGACTTTATTTAAAGGAGCATCCCAAGTAATGGATGACCAAGATTCTATCATTAAAGAGATTTTTGGGCCCACTTCAGTATTTTGATACGAGCTCACCTCTTCTGATGCTCTTGTGATGAGCATCGTTAAGGTATGTATCATGCGCTCGATTTGTTTCATACAAAGATCTACTCTTCTTTCTGTCATTCTTCCATATTCTTCTTGAACAAGACGAGGTAAATATCGCTATCTTGTTAAACTTTTTATTAGAAATTTTTTGTATTATTTCTTTGTAGAATTCAATGTTTTGATTTTTAGTGGAGTAAGATTATGTTCCTTCTTTTTCTTGCTCAAAAATACCATCAAAGTTGTATCTTGGGTTAGGGTTTTAGAGATGTAATTGGATATTCATGTTTTATTATTTGTGTTATCACTTTTTCTCAGGGATTTTGTTGTAGATATGTTTCCTTATCCCATTAGGGTTTCATGGGGTTACCATTTTTTATTATCCATGTGCTTTATAGTGAATTAAGATTGTGTTCTTTTTCTCACTCGAAATCCCATCAAAATCATATCTAGGGTTAGGGCTTTAGTGATCGATGTTATTAGATATTTATATTTTATCATTATGCTACTACTTTTTTTTTTTTAAGGATTTCTCGTTGATATGTCTTGATATCATCACAAAGGCCGGACTTTCTTATCGTAAGACAACTAAAACTCCATTAAAGCTCAATGTCAAACTTTATCCCACTGATGGAGATCCTCTTTCTAACCTAAAGTCGTATCGCGCATTAGTGAGAAGTTTAGTCTATCTCACAGTCACTCGGTATGATTGTGAGGGTAGCGGCCGGAATCTCTTCCCCTTTGTGGGGGTAAAAAAGCTTAAGCATTCATTCGACCCTCTCTCCTCTCTTTCTCTTTCTTAGGGAGGGGTGTGTCGTCTGTGTTTACCTGCCAGCATCGCATCATCGTACCGTCACTGGGAGATACGTGGAGGTTTATTTCATAGGAATGTAAAAGTCGTCATTGAAACGGGTATTTGATAATTGTCCAATACGGGGGATTGGGATCATACAAAATGGTTTGGAGTCACCACCAAGGATTATGGGCCTAGGACCTAGGTGTGGGCCCAATTCTTGAGGAAAGGGCCCGGAAGTTGGTATGGTCCAGAGATTTAGGGTACATGTTAGGTTGTAGAGTTGGAAATGTGTTAGGCACCCAATCTACGCAGTTCAATTGGTCTTCCTACTAGATGCTTGAGAACAAACATTTTCTACAATTTATTCTTATTGCGCATGCATGGCTAAGTTATCACATATATATGCATTGACTGAATTTAAATAATTATGTACACTAAAACAAGGTTAATATAAAGTCATTATGCTAACTTGGGTGAGAAATTATACTTGAGCTTGACCCATGTTTCGAGTCAAGAGAGGTAGACCCCCTGATTAATGATGGCATGAACCTTCTTATGGATTTGGGAAGACAGTCTTGACCTCCAACTTCCTTTCTCAAGAGAAGCTGACTATGGTAATATTTGGACAGAGTTCCGGCTAGGAACGGTTACTTTTGGATTTGAATTCTGGCAAAGCTTCGGCTAGGGAAGGCTACTTCCGGGCTTAGGCTGAGGTGTTAATTCGGCAAAGCTTCCACTAGGTTTGGGCTAACTCTGGATTTTGGCTAAGGTAAGGATCCCGATTGTCCCACCATTGCTTGTGTCATTGGCAACACTTGTATTGATCATGCCCTACTTGACCTTGGTGCAAGTGTGAATCTTCTACCTTCTCATGTTTATCAGCAACTTAAATTATGAGATTTGAAAGCCACAGGGGCCAATCTCCAGTTGCCTAACTGTTTTGTCAATATTCTGAAAAAGATGGTCGAAGATGTCTTACTTAAGGTAGGAGAATTAATTTTTCCAGTTGATTTTATTGTTTTGGACACCAAACCCTTCACCACTAGGGATAAGATCTCTATCATTCTTGGAAGAACATTCCTGGGTACCAGCAATGCATTAATCAATTATCGAAATGGTCTACTAAGGACATCTTTTGAGAACCACACTATAGAGTTCAACATGTATAGGTTGGGAAAGCAACCCATAATTGATGAACAAGTCAATATGCTTGAGGATTTTTATATTGATATTGTTAAAACTTTTGACATTGACTTTGATTCAGAATTTCAAGAGTGTATGAAAGAATTAGAGGATGATACAGAAAATTTCTTCTCCGAGGTTTGGAGCCTTCATACACCCATAGAGCCCATTGGTCCTCTATCAAATTCTCTTCCTAAACCCTCAATTGTTGAGCCCCCTAAGCTTGATTTGAAAGAGTTGCCCTCTAACTTAAGGTATGCCTTCTTAGGAGAAGATCAAACTCTACCAGTTATTATCGCATCAGATTTAACTTCAAGTCAAGAGGAAGAGTTGATCAAATTTTCAAAAGAAAACAAGGAAGCCTTAGGTTAGACCATGGTAGACATTAAAGGAATTGGTCCCTCAATCGTTCAATATCATATTCACCTCATGGAGGATTCAAAACCTTCTAGGGAACCACAAAGAATGGCTAATCATGTGATGCAAGAAGCTATCAAAAAAGAGATCCTAAAGTGCTTAGATTATGGTATCATCTACTCTATTTTTGATAGCGAGAGGGTAAGTCCAGTGCACGTCGTGCCAAAGAAGTCAGGGGTCACAGTAATCCAAAATGATGAAAATGAGTTGATCCCTACCCGTGTCCAAACAGGATGGTGTGTATGCATTGACTACAGAAAGTTAAATGTGGCAACTTGGAAAGACAACTTCCCTTTGCATTGATCAAATGTTAGAGTGGTTAGCCGGACATGATTATTATTATTTCCTTGATGGTTATTCCAGCTATAATCAAATTCCCATTGCCTTAGATGACCAATACAAGATCACCTTTACATGCCCCTATGGAACCTTTGCTTATCGGCGTGTGCTTTTTGGGATTTCTAATGCCTTTGCCACGTCCCAAAGATGTATGATGAGCATTTTCTTTGATATGGTGGAGCACTTTTGGAATTATTTATGGATGATTTTTCTATTCATGGCTCCTCATTTTCTAATTGTTTGCATCATCTTTCTTTAGTACTTAAACGATTGTAGACACCCAATTTTGTCAACCTACCCTGGCAATGACGATATAAGGACGATGGACATGAACTCTCACTTCCAATCAATGGAGATGCTTGACAGTGGTAATCTACCCTTAACCATCCCCAAACCTACCCAAACCCTGATTTACCCGAAAACCAGAAAACCTTAAAACCAGATGTGGGAGGAAAGAGGGTCCAATTTTGACTTTTCATATGCGAAGGAATCCAGTCAAAAGTGACCATACGAATGGATAGTACTTGGAAATATGATTCCAACGATATATGGTGAGTCAAAATTAGACTTACGGATCTCCCATAATCATTCCCGAAAGTCATTCCCGGCACTTCCAAAGATTTTTCGACATTTTTGTATTTTTCTAGAAATTCACCCCACAGTCGGGGTTTCCGCTAAAAATTTCATTTTTTGAGAAAATATTCTATTTTCCATAAAATATCTTCTCCACTTTCAAAAGCAAGAAAATGTCTTGTCCACCTTCACAAGAAAGAGAAAATCTTCACCATTTTCAAAAATATCACATCACACTTTATGTCATATTATATCACACTTTATGTCATGTCATTGGTCTTTACCCACTGGGTAAAAGTTAGGTGTCATCAGCTCATTGATTAAAATTCTCCCGAAAGTCAGATTTTCTACTAAAACTTCCCCCGATAGTCAGGTATTCTGTTTAAAATCTCACTTTTTGAAAAAAGATTTTATTTACAATAAAATATCTTCTCCACTTTGAAAAGCAAGAAAATATCTTATCCACTTTCACAAGCAAGTGAAAATCTTCACCATATTCAAAAATTTTACATCACACTTTATGTCATATCATTGGTCTCTACCCACTGGGTAAAAATTTGGTGTCATCACCTCATTGATTAAAAATCTCCCGATAGTCGGGTTTTCTGCTAAAAATTCCCCCGACAGTCAAATTTTGTGCTAAAAATCCCACTTTTTGAGAAAAGATTCTATTTGTCAGAAAATATCTTGTCCACTTTCACAAGCAAGAAAATATCTTTACCATTTTTAAAAATATCACATCACACTTTATATTATGTCACTAGTCTTTACCCACTCGGTAAAAATTAGGTATCATCACCTCATTGATTTCAAAAAACTATAAATAACCCCTTTCACTTGTAAAAAAATACGAAAGACTCTCTTAAGAGCAACCCCTTTCTTGTAGGTGCTCTGCCCTCTCTCCTCCTCCTTTCCTCCCCCTTTGAGCTTCTTTAGGCCTTCGAAGCGACCTTCGTAAAGATCCAAAGTTCTGCTCGGATCTTCGAAGGGTTCTTCGGGGTTTTGAAGAACTTCAATCCAAGTTTTAGTTCGATCCATTTTTTTTCCAAAAATGAAAAGTTTTTAGCTTCCCCCTTTTAGTGATTTTGGTTTGTTGCCAAAAAAAAGAAAGTTTCAAGCCGAAGCCCTATCTGAGTGCCACCTCAGCCTGGCCTTCCATAATCCATCCCCAACGAAAGCTTTGCCCAAGTGCCCCTGAAATCTTTTCCAAAAGTAGCCGGTCTCAGCGGAAGCTCTACCCAAGTGCCCTTAAAATCTTTTTCAAAAATAGTTAGTCCCAGCGGAAGCTCTACCCGAGTGCCCCTGGAATCTTACCAAAAGTAGCTCATCCCTAGTGAAAGCTCTGCCAGAATCAATAGTCAACAAACAAGCCAATCCTAAGTCGGACCTCTGTCCGTAGATAACCACAGTCAACATCTCCTGAAACCGGAAGTTGGAGCTCAAGACCATCTTCCCCTGAGCCGAGAGAATCTACGAGAAAAGTTAGCATCAACCAGGGGCCCACCCCTCTTTGACTTGAAACAGGGGTCAAATTCATGTATAATCTCTTTCCACATTTAAGCATAATGTAGATATCTAATTAACCTTACTTTAGTGTACATAAATAGTTGTTTTCATTTAATGTATATATGTTTGATAATATAGCAATGCATGCGGAATAAGAATAAATTGTGAAAAATGTTCGTTCTTAAGCATCTAGTAAGAAGACCGATTGGACCGATTGAACCGGGTAGAGTGGGTGCCTAACACCTTCCCAACTCTATAATCTGACTCTTACCCTAAATCTCTAGACCAGACCAATTTTCGGGTCTTTTTCTCAGGAATCGGTCCCACCCCCGGGTCCTAAGCCCATAACCCTAGGTGGCGACTCCACACCCTTTCTATATGATCCCAATCCCCCGTATTGGACCATCATCAAATCCCGTCTTTATGACGACCTTGGTACACCTACGAAATAGGCCTCCACGTATTTTCGAGCGTGATACGGTGGTGCAAGGCCCATAGAAGCACATACGAAAGCACTCCCCACCATATCCACCAAAGGATATCAAGAGAGAGGAGAGAAGGGCCGAATCCCGGAGACCTTCCCCCTAACGGGGATATCTCTGATCCAAGGCCCGCTACCTTCACAACGATGCAAAGCGATTAATTTAGTCTTCCATTAGGAGAAATGTCATTTTATGGATACACAGGGCATAGTGTTGGGTCATATCATTTATGAAGAAGGGATCAAGGTTGATAGAGCTAAGGTGGACTTAATTTTCAATTTACCACCTCATAAGCCAGTTAAGGACATCCATATAATTCCTCTGGGACTAATTAATATGATTCCTGCGCCACTTCCCATCCTATTAGATGCTCCATCCATATACAATACCAAGGCCTTGTCTGTCTGAGCCTCGGCAGGCTCCTGTGGTTCATCTGGAAGCGTCGTCTCGGCTATAAAGTCTGTCAGGGATTGTGCTTTAATTGTGGTCCTTGGTTTGTATTGAATGTCGAATTCTCCCAACTATATGGCCCAGTTTACCAATCTATCGGACATAGCCGGCTTTCGCAGTATCTTCTTTAGAGGTTGGTCTGTGAGCATACTTATTGTGTGATTGAAAATAGGGTCTTAGCTTTCTTGTCGCTATCACAAGGGCATATGTCACCTTGTCCATCTTCTTGTACCTTGTTTCTGCATCCAGCAAGGTTCGGCTGACATAATAGATCGGCCGCTATTGTCACTCCTCTTCCTTTAGTAGTACAACGCTTACTGCCACGGTCGATACGGCTAAGTATAGCTATAAGGTATCCCCAGTGTTTGGCTTTGTTAGCAGCGGGGGTGTCACTAGGTACTCCTTTAGTTGTCTGAAGGACTTCTCGCACTCCTCTATCCACTCGAACTTCTTGGAGCCTTTTAGAGTTTTGAAGAAAAGAAGGCACATGTTAGCTGACAAAGACATGAATCAACCCAGGGCGGCGATTCTGCCTGTCAGCTCCTAAACTTGCTTCACATTCTGGGGGGACTTCATGTCTCAGATGGCCTGTATTTTCATCGTATTGGCTTCAGTCCCCCTTTCCGAGACGATGAAGCCGAGGAACTTTCCTAATGTTACTCTGAATGCGCACTTTGTTGGGTTCAACTTCATGTCATATTCCTTCAGTACTTTGAATGCTCGCTCTAGGTCCTAGATATGATGTTCCGCCTTCAGGCTTTTCACAAGCATGTCGTCTATATACACTTCTATAGTCTTACAGATTATTTCCTTAAAGATCTTGTTCACTAACCTTTGGTAAGTGGCTCCTACACTTTTTAGGCCAAAGGGCATTACCTCATAGCAATATAGTCCGTCCCCCTTGGTTATGAAGGACGTCATTGGGATGTCGGCCTCACACATCTTGATCTGATTATACCCTGAATGCACATCCATGAAGCTTAATGCCTCATGCCCTAAAGTGGCATCAATGAGAAGGTCTATCTTCGACAAGGAGTAGCTGTCCTTCAGGCAGGCCTTGTTCAAGTCCGTGAAGTCGATGCATATTCTCCATTTCCCATTTGTCTTTGGGACCATCACTACATTGGATATCCATTCGGGGTATCAGATTTCCCAGATAAACTTGGCCTTCAACAATTTCTCCACCTCCTCATCTATCTTCTGTTGCCTCTCGGGGGCGAAGGTTCTCTTCTCCTGATGCACTGGCTTCTTAGTCAGATCAACACTCAGTTGGTGCTCTATTACTTCTCGAGCTATCCCTGGCATGTCTGAGGCTGACCTGATGAAGATGTAGTAATTGAGTCGAAGGAATGAGATGATATTTTTTCGATGTCGCCTCGACATTCAGACCCTAACCTGGAACTGACGAGTATTGTCCCCTTCTTTAGTGTCAACTTGGATTAGGGCCTCAACCGTTTCCCCTCTCTAATGGTTGGTCTCATCGCGCAGGACCTCTATCGGAAGTGCCTCGCCTGCGTTTTCTTTTCCCCACAGGGTAGTGGCATAGCACTTTTGGGATGCCTCTTGATCACCTCGGCATTCACCATCCCATTCTTTGTAGGGAACTTCATCTTGAGATGCGATGTGAAAACGATGGCTTTTAGCAGGTTCAAGCCAACTCTCCCCAATATGGCATTGTATACAAAAATGATGTAGACCACGAGGAAGTTTATCATAACTGTGACTTGGTGGTCTCCCGTGCTAACTCTCATCAGTAATTCAATTGAACCTTCCAATTTTATCGTGGCCCCCGAGAACCCCTGTAATGGGTGTTCGGCCTTTCTCAGCTTTTTTTTGTCCAGACCCATATTTTGGAAGTCTTCAAGGAATAGGATATCAGTTGAACTGCCGTTATCCACCAAGATCCTCTTTACTCTGCAATCTGTTAGGGTCATGGTGATTACTAGGGCGTCATCATGAGGTGTCTGCATTCCTTCCAGATCGTCGTCCGAAAAGGAGATAACTATCCCCGTCTTCGCCTTCTTATTTGACCATTCGGCCATATGTACGTTTCTTGCATAGGCCTTTGCTTTCCTAGCCGAGACGAAACTTTCTCCCATGGCCAAACCTCCACTGATAGTGGCTAAGACCCTAGTTGGGATTTTCTGATCATCCTAGGGGCGAGGGTCAGCTTCTTCAGGTGTCCAGTCCCTTTGCCATTCTCAATTGCCTCTGTAGGCCAGCCCCCTTCTTTCACGACGACCCCTTCCATCCCTCTGGTGGTTGTCCTACTGGTCATTGCCGTCTTGGGCATCTTCCTTTTCGTGGCCTACAAACCGACCCAGATATCCTCTTCAGATCATGCTTTCTATTTCTCCCCTCAGGTGCCAGCATTCTTCAGTGTCGTGGTTATGATCCCTATGGAAGTGACAATATTTGTCCATGTTGCGTCTTTCGGGATGTCGTCCCATCTTCCCTGGCCATTTTAAGGCTCTGGCATCCAAGGAGTCTTTTATCTGCATCAACACATCAATCCTCCTTCAGTTTAGGGGTGCGTACCTTTCAAATTTCCTTGGTGGACTGGGTGCCCGATCTCCTTCCAACTTTCGTCTCTTGCCCTCATAAGGCTTACTCTCCTCTCTTGAAGTCCTATTCTTCCCTGCCTTCCCTTCGGCTTCCTCATCAACCTGAAGGGTTTCTTCCATCTGAATATATTTATTGCACCGAGCCCTCAACTCAACCAGGTTCCTTAGTGTATGCTTTGCCAAAGATCTCTTTAGTTCTTTGTCTTTGATGCCTCCCAAAAGGGTCGTGAATTCTCCCTTCGGGTCTAACCCTCTAATCGTGATCTTCTCCTGCTGGAAGCGTTTCATGTAATCTCACGGAGACTCCCCCTCATACTGCTTAACATGGGTCAGGTTCAATGTGGTCTTTTGAAGGGGTTGGCTACTAGAGAATCCCTTCATCAAGAAGTAGCTCAGGTCACTGAAAGTGTGAATTGACTTCGTTTGTAGGCAATTTTACCATAGCCTTGTTGCCCCTCTAAACGTTAAAGGCAAGGCATGGCACATGATGTTTTTTGAGACTTAGTGGAATTGCATGGCGACTTTGAAGCTTTCCAAGTGATCGATGGGGTCCCGAGACCCGTTATAAGTGTCGTATTTTGGCAGGTGAAACCCCACAGGGAACGGATCCCTTATGACATCATCAGCTAGAGCCATGTCATTAGTGAGGTCCAGCTCACGAGTGCCTACCTAGTTGTCTGCTACCTTCCAGATTTCGTCCTTCAGGTCAAGAATCATCTGCTTCAACCCTAGGTCTTCATGTCTTTGACCGTCTCCTTGATGTGGCTCCTCATGCCTAGCTCCCATGGAGCGTTGTGCCCTTTCTCTGGGTACGGGGCTTTCCTTGGCCGTGCGGTTTGGAGGATTCCGACCGGAACTTACTGACCCCAAACTACTTTGCTCCTCGTCTTGAGCTCTCTCTAACTAGACATGGGAGCCTTTTGCATCTCCATTGGTCTTCTGAGTGACGACCTTGGAGACTTCCTTCATCGTTTCGGCCATCCGATCGTATTTCTCTCGAAGAGCATCAAACTGATCCTTGGTCACATATTCTTATGTCCAAGGAGGGGATGGGGGATTACTCTCCCTACGCACCGATTGTCCCGCCGAATGCTGGTCCCTCATGGATCCTTCTCGGTTGTTGTTCCCTTGTTCTTCACCGGTGTCCACCGAGGGGGTAGAGGTTCTGAAGGCTCTCCTGCATTCATATTTCTACTCGGCACTGCATTTGTTTTCTTACAATTGTAGGTTTTCTGCATCATTACTCTGTCCTTCCCACGGACGACGCCAATCTGTTGCTTCTGAGAATCTCAGGGAGGTCGAGCATCAATTCTACACAAGCATAGAAAGCAGAGGCCCGAAGGTGGCTCTGGGATTAGTCCTCCGATGCCCAAATCAGAAACCCACGCAATAGTCCTTCTAGCAGAGTAATGGTGTGAGTGTGTACTTACTTGGTTCTGTCTTCCTTGTCTCCTCTTATTGGATTACTTCTTGTAGAATCCTACTAGGATACGTCCTCCCTCCTCTTCAAAGGATTGAGATGGTTTGTTGGAGGACTCCTCCTTGCCCGCTTCACAATTCCTTAGGGAATATTCCCCTAGGTGAATGGAGTCCTATTATGACTCTATCACTGAGGAGAATTTTGGGTTCCTCTGCCACATCCGAAGCTGGGTGTAAATATGTGGCAAGATGCTATGTGTCCATGTCCGACTGGACGGTTTATTTTGTGCATATCATGTCCCATTTCCATGAACGATGGATCCCTATAAGGGGATGAGTTTAGATTCAATAGGAGTTTGGAATCTCTCTCCAAGAGGGGATGCGATCCACTATGGTGGTGATCCCCACATGGGGATGGAATCCGAATCCAATGGGACTCATCCCCATAAGGGGATGAGATTCAGATTTAGTAAGACTCTGGATTCTCTCCCCACATGGGGACAGTCTCCACTTTACATGGTATCCATCGATCGTCCATTGGATCCTGGCTCAGCGGAGAAGACCTTATGATTCCATGTGGGTGGAGTGCATATTTCACATTACATTGTTTGTTAGAGTTTCAGAAACCTTTATTATGATTTGATATGCTTTTTTACTGCTTTTTTGGTGGTGGTTTGAATAAGATTTAGGACCTATCAAGTAAAAAAAATTATTTTGGTAAGAACCTATTTGTTGGCTACAAATTGGCAATAGAAATGTCACAGAATGTTTATGTACACGGGTGTGCTAGAGTCGTGCAGACTCGAGAGAACAGTCATGGAATATTTACTGATTCCTAACAAGGGAGAAAGTGAGGTCTTTCCACTCCTCAATTGCTCCAAGGACTTAAATTGAAAATTAAACTCATATAATGAAATAGAAGAGGCATTCCATTCATTAAAATTGGTCCAAGAAGAACACAATCCATTACATCAATTATGGCAAAACAAAGGACTGCCATAATGTAAACTGAGAAAATCATAACGAAACACAATCCGTCATGGTCATTGAGATAGTCATGATGAAGCAGGGGCCGTCATGGTCTTGGCTAAGAAATGGAATTAATTTGTTAAGAAAATACAAAGAAAAGACTAATCTTCTAAGGAAACATAAAAATACAAAGAAAAGACTAATCTTCTAAGGAAACATAAAAATAAAGACTAAAACTAGTCTACTTGAAGAAAAAAAAAAGATAAATGGTGCATTGTGCTGTTGTTTGATCTATTGGAGATGTCTTTTTTCTTCTGTTGAAACCCCTTTTATGGTCTGATTTCCACAACTTGAATAGTTATAACTGCCCGAACCAATTTAAATTGTACAAGTGTCACTCCTCAAACTAATAAGAAATTCACCTTGGTTTACTTCGTGCGTCAATCAGCCAAACCATATTCGGTTAGCGTGATTGGCCGGTAATACGGTCAACCTGATTGATCAGTCTGACAATATTCGATCAACCTGCTCAATCAACCTGATGGTCAGTCTAACCAATCAACCCCTTAATACAAGCTTGTTATTTTTCGGTAAACTTGATTACCGGTCAACCCCTTAACACAATCAATCAATAGATCGACGTCGGATCAGTCACTCTCTCAATGCATGCTTTTCTTGTAGGCCAAATTTGGTAAAATGGGGTACCAACACTATCAAATAAACCTGACAAGTGTGCCCTAAACCCAACTACTTGTTGAGGAGGGCTTAGCCTTCTATTCATAGTTCCTGTAAATAAAAACCACGCGAACTATCTTTACAAATCATATATATCAATAGTACCTATCATTGTTGTCAAGTGTCAAATCCTTCACTTTCACTCTCTCTCTCTCTCTCTCTCTCTCTAAGTTGCATTGTATTGCATGGCGTGGACAGCATCATGGGAGCTTGAGATGAGAGAATGTGGAGTACTATGATGAGGAGAATATATCCGATGGAGATGGATGGAATGTAGTCTTTATATTTGTAGCGAGGATTCTTTTCATACAAGCAATCTAAGAGAGGTGTTGGGTTTTGTAGGCTACAATAATGTGGGTGATCCATTGGGGCCATGGTTGTTCGACCCACTTAGAAGGATAGGCCCAGACCACCTATTGTGGGAGTAATTAGGGTTGGGTGAGCTACTAGAAGTAGTCTTTATGGTCCATGTAGTCACACAACATGAGAACACAGCTTCCTCACAAAGTTGTGGGAGACTATAGAAGACCCTATAGGGCTAGTTTGTTCATGACTTTGTTCATAAGACCAATCTTAAAGTGCGAGGAACCTGAAAACTTGTGGAGGCTTCCCAAACCACAATACGGGTATTGTTTCAGTCCCTAAAAGGTTCCCTAATTCCTGTTCTTTGTCTGTGCCAGCTCTCTTTAAATAGTGTGTTCTAAGGTCTAAGAAGGGAAGATCCTTTAGTCATATTTCCCCATTAAATGATGTTAGAGCCGCCCTTCTTGGACTTAGAACCGTTAGAGACCTCAATCCTGAAAAAGCTGAGATGGGTTTGATGCTCTCTATCCCCAACTTTGGTATTATCTACTACTGAGTTATCCACCAATTGACCAGATTAAGAATGAAGAAGAGAGCATCTTCATTATTTAATTTGTAGCAAATAAATTTGGAATCACAGACTTTGTGAACCCAAAGGAATGTGGAGAGAAACCCATCGACGAGGAGAAGCTTCCCTTACAGGTGATTATGGAAATGACTGAATGAGGAGGTGCTGACTATTGCAATTATCAACCCGTTTCAAAAAACTCCCCTGCAAATTAAAATAAACACAAATAAAACCCTAATTCTTGACAAACAAATCAAATAAAACCCTAGTTCTTGAGAAACAATAAGATCTAATAAAACCCTAATTCTTGACAAAGAAGAATATCAAATAAAACCCAATTCTTAACAAAAATGAAAATCAAAGAAAAGCCTAAGCCTTAAATGAATCTTGAAAACCCTAATTCTTAAAGATTCTTGAAAACCCTTATATTCTTGAAGATATCTAGAAAACCCTAATTCTCGAAGGAATCTTGAAAGCCTAATCAACCGGGAAAGAACAATAATCAATCAAGAAACAAATTCTCAGAGAAAATACGCAACCAGATTTATACCTCGAAGGACCGAAAACAACCATCAATGATTGAACATTACATGCAAACATTGACCACTACAATCATAAAAAGAAGGGTAATTTACAGTGCCACCCATTAGAGAATGCCACTATTATAGAGACACACCCTGCTTAATACCAAATTGACGTGCATAGATGTTTTTTATTTTTTATTTTTTATTTTTTTTTGGGGGGAGAGAGAAGGGGGAAGGGGGTGGGGGTGGCTGGACCGGAGGGGAGCCTGCCTGATGGCACAGTTGGAATGAGGATTTTGTAAGACAAAAAGGATTCAAATCTGTAAAAGGGTAACAACAATCTATAATTAAACTAACAATGAACCATCAAATAACAAAACTCACCTTCTTTTATTCAGAATAAATATTCATAATACCTATATAATGTACACAACATATACCCATAAACAAGCTGCGCTGACTGTTTAAACCAAATTAATAAACAAGCTGTCTGGTTGAACTGTCGACAACCCTACCTTGACGCTTTGCCTGAACGGGAAATGACACCCTTCGGGGAGTTTGCATCTGCATGTCTGTTGTTGATTCTTGGGGAGGATTTGGGTTCGTTGCAGTTGCCTCTTCATCTTCCTCAGTTTCTTCAACTGTTCGAGAAATTTGCTTCTTGGGCATCGCAAGCTGGTAATTTGGGCTGATCAATGTGTCCTGTTCAGGTGGGAGCGGGATCCCTGGACCTGCAATAGACTTTGGCAATGGGGTTTTGTTCCTGTTCCTAGCCAACTCGAGTAGAACCTGTTGGATACAGCACAAATCATTAGATCATTAGCTTTTTCCCATATAAGAACCCGACAGATATTAAGAACTTTTTCCCCACATTTTTAACTCCCCAAGGCTAAAGTTTGTTTGCAGGAGAAATTAAGGGAAAGGGAAGTGAAATTTTTCAAACTTAAAAATGAAACTTTTGTATAACCTGTCTCAATGAGAAGGTTGAATACTTGGAAAGGTCAGCTGAGCAAAGTAGTACAGAAAATCCCTCTCAATCAAAAAGTCCCGAGCTTTAGGCCGGGAGTTAAACCTAATTAGAACTGAACTGAAGTTAGCTACAAATACAGAATAGAAGAATAAGAAGGCCATGGATGATCTGGCATTAGCCCTTAGCCCTAAGGGAAAGTCTCAACGGAGGTCAATGAGGCAAAGGGGAAAACTCATCTCAAGCCAATCTGAAAGAAAAAATGCGATGAGAGACGTAGAACACTTCAAGCAGATCATGAAAAGCACAGAGGAGAATTATGTAGAGCTATCAAGTGAAGCAAAGAAATAAAATAATCAGATCAAATATGTAGCCGAGAGACTGAGATTAGAAGCTGAGGAATCAAACTTTGCCTGGAACAGAAAAGAACTTGGGTTTATTAATTGTATAAAGGAACCGAGGAGGAGTTTCATGACATAAAACAAGAGAACAGAAAATTATTAGAATCAACGAGGGAGGCAGAGCACATTGCCAAGGTGTCAAAGGAAGAAAACAACAAACTATGAGATATACTCATAATAAACACTGAATGAGGCTAATGTTGCAAAGGAAGCTGCAGAGAATGCCAGGACTGAGAATTGCCAACTCAAGGATAGCCTAGCAAAGAAAGATATTTCTTTGCAGGATCTAACACAAGAAAACAAACATCTGAGAATCAATGAAGCCAGAGCTCTTGATAAAATCAAGAACTTGTAGAGGTTGCTTTCAACATCAACAACAACAGGAACAAGACTGGTCTGTTAATCAAAGACAAACAACCAAAACTATCTCTGGGTTTAGAAAACTTAGAAACCTTTGCACACAGCACTGCAATGGGCCAAGAACTAGAATGCACCAGCCACTGTTTAACATTTGCCTTCAATTCCTAGGGAAGGACTTGGCATCACCTTTTGTGTCCTCACTGATCACTTTATGGCCATTCTGATCATCAGAATCAGCATTGTTACCGCAACCACCTACATCATCTTCTGGTGGTGCATAAGCAGATTGCCAGAAGATACTTGCAGGAGCAGTGTAGGCTGACTTTGGCCACAGTGCTTCAAGAGGTTCTTTGGGCTTCTGAGCTCCTTGCTTTCCCAATCCCAATGCCCACTCAAACTCAGTATAATCACAGAAAGTTTTCACATGGCCATCCTTATTTTTTCTTGATTATTTCCTCTTGTTGTTGGGTGAGGGCATTTAAATTTTCCTCTTTCTTGTCCACCTATTGGGTCCTCCTTGGATAAGTCTATACTACCCTGTTCTTTTAGGTGTACTTTCTGTGTTCTGTTGTTCCTCCTTATCATGGATTGTACCATTCGAGCCTTTTTTTTTATTTAAATGCTTTTCTGAAGCTCTGGAGAAAGCTGCAATCAATAGGTCGACAAGTCTCACTTCTTGAAAGGAGGAACATTAAATTCTTCTCTCTTCTGCGGGGAGTAGGAGATTGGATCTAGCCCATAAAAAGAATGCTTGGTTTAAATAGGTTCAAAAAAGATTTTAGAATGTCTAGGGATATGTAGAGGAGCCAAATCCAAAGGGAGTGGTGTGATGGTAGAAACGATTTATCAGTATGGAAATCCAGTTTCCCCATTCAACTCCATTTGAATTTTGAGAATTTATCTACTGATCTAATGCTGGATAAGAATATAACCTAATGCACTATTCTATACCCACCAAACAAGTATTCAAGGATCTGAAATGGCAGAAAAATTCAACTCTACACAGTTTGAGAATAATAATGTCCATGTCAGGATTAGAAACCAAGCCTTGGAATAGTTTCACAGAAAAAAATTGCTGTGTTAGAGATTTTGTAGTAATTCAATCTTAAGAATTCATGAGCACTGAAGTGCCTGTGCAGGACACAACTTTTCATTGGGAACAACAAAAATACATTTTCAAGAATCAATGCAAAAGATTACCTCTCGAGGAGGGGGTTGTGAGAAGCTGAAGTTGACTTTTGTCTGGATGGCAAGCTTGACATCATCACAGTCAATTGCAGGCTTGCCAGCATGCTCGGAGTACACCAAGGCATCTGTCAAAACATCACCAACGTAACGATACCGCAGTTCAAGGAACTGGTGCACCACACGGGGCTCATATTCCCGGACACCCATTGATTTCAGCAATGATTTGACTATCTTTGCATCCCTTGGCAATTCATCGTCTCCCTCCTCCCTCTCTGCCATCTGTAGCTAGCTTTTTACCTGTGTAAAAGCCCATAATACAGTCCTCTGAGTATCATTTCAACACATGATCAGAAGAGAGATCAATCCATAGACAAAACATAATCTTATAAAAACAAATTTTATTACTACCCCGAAAATTGCAACAGGAAAATGAATGGAGATAGCAGAAGTTACTTAAAATGATCCATAAGAAATCACAGTCAATGAGCGACAAGTTCATAAATATAAACATAACATGTAACTACAACCCCACTTCCTTGAAGGGAATTATTAGCCGATTGGAAGCATCAACCATTTTTGTTTCATTTTACTCTATCAAGGAATATTGTATTAAGTGTTACAGCACCAGGTTTTACTATGACCATAAAGTCATCTAATGCAAGGCCATTTTTTGATAAGTAATTTGAGATCATATCAGTATCTCCATAAACAAACTCATTCTAATTCATTATCTTCATTTCAAATAATGCACCAGTGAATTCATGTGATTTAATGATTAGATGTTAGATAAAATCATTCCCACATAAAAGGAAGCCCAAGAAAGTTCTTTTATGTTAGTATGCATGTCCTCAGACTTCACTAACTACTTGTAAAGAAATAGGCCCATACTTATTAAAAAAAAAAGGGGGGGGGGGGTTTGATGGAGGGTCTTAGGGAAGAGAGGGGAAATCAGAATAGCTGAGGGAAAGAAGGGATCATACAATCAGATATTGCAAAAATCCAACCAGGGAGGGAGAAATCGCATAAAGAAAGGGGGAAGGGGAATCACACAGCCCCAAGGCTCTCAAACATTAACTCAATTCATCATTCTTCAAATCTGTCTAATTAGAGTATATTAGCTCCTCTATATAAAGAGGGCAAACTAGCAGTCATAACCTAAATAGGAGTTAAGACACCAAGTAGGACTAGACATTACATAATAGGAGTTGGACTCCAAATAGGAAGAACTAGACTAGAACTCTAACATAGAATAGGTAACTAACTAGTCATTCACTAATAGGGAAACCTAAACTGACTAAAAACTGAAATAACAAAGGAGATAGACTCAAAACGGAACTCTAACTAAGCTAATGAATTAAATCTCGTTTTCCTACTTTCTATCCATATTTTAGGCTCATTAAAGTGGCACATTACAAAGAAAACACATGGGAACAAAAGGCCCACTACATACATAACCCAACCCAATGCTTATTTGCAATAAAATAAACCCATTAAGCAGCTTATCTACATCAATTCCCCTGATGTTGAGAAAAACTCGTCCACGAGTTTTGTAGAACGGGAGAATCAACACCAATCGATCAATATCCATCTTTGCCTGTATGAAGTCACCATCAAAACCATGATCAAATGCTATGAAATCCACGACGCGAAGTTCATAGGTGAAGTAGTGACTCAGAAAAATAAAATCGATCGGTCCAAAGAAGAGATCAACCAATTTAAATTTTTCTACAAATTGATCTTCAACTTCCAACGGTGTCATCTCATCTTCTACCACTGGTGATTCATCTTTTGGTTCGTCAACCTGTTGTTCAATGGCTGAAATCACATAGTTGGAGGTAGAGTGTGCTTGGGTATTGATGTTTGTGCAATGTCGTTGAATCTCATCGAACTTCACTTGCATCAATTGCATTTGTTGGTGGATATCCAATAAAAGATCTAGATACATCGATCAGCTTTGCTTCCCTTTTTTTTCTGGCAGCAAAGGGAAAGAGGAGGAGGTGGGGGGTTCTTCTTGTTGGGAATCGAACATAGGAGAAAAAAGGAGTTGTGTTTCAGTAGAGCAAGGGATTCTTTGGCTCTTATACCAAATTGATGGAGGGGCCTTGGGGGAGAGAGGGGAAATCAGAATAGCAGGGGGAAGGAAGGGATCACATAATCAGTTATTGCACCAATCCAACCAGGGAGGGAGAAATCGCATGAAAAAAGGGGGAAGGGGAATCACATACAGCCCTAAGGCTCTCAAACATTAACTCAATTCATCATTATTCAAATCTGTCTAGTTTGAGTACATTAGCTCCTCCAAATAAAGAGGCCAAACTAGCAGTCATAACCTAACTAGGAATTAGACTCAAGTAGGACTAGACATTACATAACAGGAGTTGGACTCTAAATAGAACTAGACTATAACTCCAACTAGTCATTCACTAATAGGGAAACCTAAACTGACTAAAAATTGAAATAACAAATAAGATGGACTCAAAACAGGACTCTAACTAAGCTAATGAATTAAATCACATTTTCCTACTTTCTATCAATATTTTAGGCCCATTACAAAGAAAACCCATAGGAACAAAGGCCCAACACATACATAATCTAACCCAAGCCTTATTTGCAATAAAATAAGCCCATTAAGTGACTTATCTACATCAGGGGGGAACAATCTTGCTTGGACCTTAAATCCTTTTAGCATGTATAGAGATTATTTGGGGCGGACTAACAACAAAGTGGAATGTTACTTTCCAGTTCTGTCGAAGAGCAATAGAAAAGGCATTTTATAAGGCAACTCAAATACTATGGCAGAAATTTCATATTCTTGGGTGTCATTTAGATGAAGATTAAGTAAGGTGCAATTGAATGGAATGCTTGAAAACATGGTCCACCCCCACCATTGTATCAAGTCTAGAATACCTCCAAGTAAAGTTACACATGCAAATCCCCATAATTATAGTGAGATCCCAAACTTATTCAAATATGTGATTTTCTGGAACATCAGCTCATCCCACTCAATATTCTTCCTGCATTGATAAAGTTCAACATCCAAAAATCTCATGGACAGACAAGGAGAAAACACAAGCAAACATTCTTTAACTTTCTTCACAGTGAACCGCAATTAACTGAGTCTAACCTGCCATTGAATAGCCTCGACCATATGAACTCCCCATACTTTCGTTGATTTCTTACATTCAACAATCACACAAGCGTACATGGATGGAATTAAAGGATTAGGTTGTATTAACACCACATCTACAAATTAGATGGGAGCAAACAACTGTAATCATCAGAACCACAGAAAGGGACATACATAGATGTGTCAGGACTCACTTTGTCCTTCCTACAAGAAGAAGCGGAAGTACTTTCTCCTTTAGCATACAAACAGGTAGAATTAAAATCCCAATTGAATCTAACCTTCCATTTAAATAAAAGATTACAAAAAAAAAAGAGGGGGAGAGAGAGATCGACCGGAGTACAAATTTGCATCGTAAGGTTCACCCTTCCAGCCTTCCCTCCCCTCAGACAACGTCCAGCCTCAGTTCGAACTAGCTCAACGGTTCAAGCACCAAGTCTTGGTATACCCAAAGTCCCCAACTGCAACAGGGCCAAGTTTTTTAAGACCCAGGCCTGGTCCTACTAGACTCATGGCGGGCCGGGCTTGGCTTGGCCTATTTTTGTCATTATGTTATTTTTTACATAAAAATGAGAAAAAAAACAAGTTTTAACCTAAGTTTATATATTTAGGCTGCGTTTAATAGTCAATTTGTTCCAAAAACGTCATTTCATGTCAAAAACAGAATTTTTCGTTTAATGATATCTAGTAAACCTATTTCAGAAACGGTTTCAAATAGGAAAACAACAGATGATGCCATAGTTATTAAGGCATCGCCAAGGCGCTGGTAAGGCGACGCCTAGACGTTGAGGCTGTATTGGGAGCATAAGGCAGTACTATGCATTACTGGTTGCACTTAAGGCGACTGCCTTGAGGGATGAGGCGCTATAAGGCATCTAAGGCGACGCCTTATAGCGCTCTATGGACAAGGCGGACGCCTTAAGTGCCTTTTTTTTATTAAATTTTTCTTCTTTTTTTTAACCACTGATTTCAAATGGGTTTTACATGTCTGTGGAAAAGTTTACACAAGAGAAGCATGGGATCACAGGTATATAAATTTAAAAATAAATAATAATAATAATAATAATAATAAAAAAAAAAAAACAAATCGCACAAGAAGGGTTTTGGCCCTTTTGAGAGAACCAGGAACTGACTACACCTTCCTCCTTCGAATCTTGCTTCGGCGGCGTGACACTCCTTTGGCGAGCCTTCCTCAGACCAAGGCAGCTCCGATAAGGTACGTTTTTTGCATTTTTTTCATCTTCTTTCTTCTTCTTCCTCTTCTGTTTTTTTCATTTTTCATCTTTTTTCTTCTTCTATCTCTTCTGCTTTTCATTTTTTATCTTTTTTCTTCTATTTGAGACCCATCGAACCTCCAATGAAGCTGGTATTGGTCTCTAAAACTTCTCTTAGAAGTCCTACTTGTGCCTGCTGCCTAGAATGGAATGGAATACAAATTACAGACTACAAAATAAAGTATATTTTAGGACTTAGGTACATTTCTAGGTACTTTGGCAAGGGTGGTCGATCTCCCTATCCTGCCATCAGGTTCAACCCAACAACCACCCCATGAGAGCCCCACTCGATCAAGGACTTGGCCTTTTCTTTATATTCATAATTTTGTTTCATGATTATATATTTAAATTTTTTTTGGATGAATAATATATTTGATATGATATGCTATGAATTATAATGATGATTGATGAAGATGAACTTAGTTTATTGACTTTAATGATTTTTTATATTTTTGAATATCTTGTATTGGAACGAAATATGAATCTTTAATCTTTATTTTGTATATAGGTAATAGCAATAATTTTTAATGTCATTTAAGACAAATAGAATGATTATATATTAAAAAAAAAAAAAAAATAGAACGCTTTACTCGGTAAGGCGATGCCTTATGCCTGCCCTATCGCCAAAGTGCTCCAAAAGATGCTCAAACACCTCGGTCGCCTCACCGCCTTAATAACTATAGTTGAGGCGTTTGGTAAAACTTGTTCTGGAACAATTTTTGTATAGATAATCAATAATTACAGATTTGCCACTACTTACTAGACTAGCATAAATTGATCATTTTCTTGGTCAAAATTAAAGCCATGTATACCAAAATTGCCGTCTAACAACTCAATAAATAAATAAGAAAGTTTCAAATTGTCAAAAGAAATAAAAAAGTTTTGCTTTGTTCAAGTGAAGTATCTCATCATTTTTTAGCCCTATTCAAGTCTAATTTGTTGATTGCGTTGAGGAAATAGTTGTCAAGGCATTTTTAAGGCGACGACTTTGCATCCAGACGGTTTTCCTGGGGCATCCAGACCGTTTGTCTGGGGCCTGGGCGACAGTCGCCTTATTGCACTACATGTCACTTTGTGTTTTGGCACTTATTTATGCCAAATATCATCTAAGTAAATGTTTTTTATATTTGTTATTTTTTATTTATTTAAGATATCATTCATAAATAAGCAACTACCCCCTATTTGAATCCAATAAAAATAGTTTAAAAATCAAAATCAATTCAAAAATGATAAAAAGTCAACTCCCTAGTCCAAGAACAAAACGTGGATTTTGGTTATAGGGGTGATTCTCAACTTTTAAATGCTGGTGTTTTCTCAATTATGAAAATTTTCAAAATCCTATCATATTAAAACATTGTTAAAAACCAAAAGTCTAGTAAAATAGTCTTTTTTTTTTTATATCCATACAATTATTTTCATTCAAGCGATTTTAACAGCATTCGCGTACTGTAAAATAAGTTTGACTGAAACATAACCATGTCATTATAACTCATATTTAAGTAATCTTAGACTTGTTGGAAAGTTGGTTTTATGTTATACCTAATACAAAAGTCTCATGTAAAATTAAAATCATTTAGCAAATTAAACTTATTATAGAACAAGAGCATTTCTCTAAATGTTGATTTTTTTATGATTTGATATAGCTAAATGTTGAGTTTTAATGACTTGATGTGGTTTAATGTTTATTTTTTATGATACAAGGTATATGTAGTTTACTAAATAATGTTAAAAAATAGTAAAAGTAAAAAATAATACTTAGTCGCCTTGTTTACCTTAAGGCGGGAGCCTTCTTGCCTAAGCAGTTAAACATCCCTCCAACGCCTTGGTTCGCCTTGGTGCCATGCCAACTATGCTTGAGGATGTCTTCCAACATATTCGTTCAATCCTCTAACCCTTTACTTACCCCTTCCAGATATCCTTTGATATACTCGTGTGAAGTGAATGGTAATGTAGAACCCGATAATGATGTTGACGTTTCCGAACATTGAGACGAATGTGGTGTATGTTGTATGGAAGAGATGGATGTTTTCTCTTTTAACCATACAAACATACCACATCCGTGACATATAAATATGATTACAGTAATCTCAACAATTTTAGGTGGAAAAAAAAAAGCAGTCCTTCAACTACAGATTTTCTTCTAACAACAAGACATTGGAAATTAGTTTCACGTTTAAGTTTGAACACCCACTGATATTCAATTATTCATGTTGTTTGCCTTCTAGTATGTCAACTGTCCTAAGGCAATGTTTCACTTTCTTGATTAACTAAAAAATACAAATCATTTTCCTTTCCGAATCAACTACCATCTGTATGAAAACTTGACCACAAGTCACCCAGCGATGGATGCCACAGACCTGACCTCAAAACAGTTTTATCCACTAGCCTACTAACAACAAAATGAAGATGAAAACAAAGAAAGATTGTCTCAATTCAATCCTTATAGAAGATGAAGGAGAATTATGTAATACATTGACGGAGATAGGTTATGTGAATTCATTAATTGTCTGTGCATCAGTGCATCAGTTTGCACATCAAACTCTTTCTCATTTACCAACTAAGGTGCTTGAAATGAGTAGAAACAAGCATAGAAACTCAACAAATTACAAGTAAAACTAAGTTCAACACCAAAGTTATCGGGTTTGGAATCCTAATGGGGTTATCTCTGGAGTCAACCAAGGTCAATAACTCAATCTCAATGTATTTGCATCTAGAGAATGTCATGAAAGTTTGTCATAACCATTCTTCAAGGTATATTTCTTTTATTCAGAAAGTTAAGTCACAAGGGTGGGTTTTAGTGGGACAGTGTTGATTAAAAGTGCACCATTGTATCATTTTTTGCCACTCCAAATCAAACTTACAGAGCAGCAATGTTAAGGAACGGCATTGCAATCAATGACATCAAATATAAGAGCACATGTAGTCAAGGAAATACCATAAGAAAGAAAAGGAAAGATCTCTTTGATATTCTCAATATAAGGAGTGAATGCTCCTTACTGGCTGAAGCTAAATATTGGGAAGGCAACATATTACCTGTTTGATTGTGGTAAAAGAAACAAAAAACTGATGGTTTGATCTCCATAAAGCTCTACGTTGACTTAGCAATAATGGCTACTAGTGACACATGCACATGAACACTTCTGTGTACGTAGAACATAGTTGTCAATGTGCCAAGGTGAACCAAGGTGTTGGAGGGTTGTTTAAGTGCTTAGGCGAAAGGTGCCTGCCTTAAGGCGAATAAGGCGCCAAAAAAGACACTAATATTTTTTTTTAATATATCTAGTATAACTGTATAACAATGCTATAATTAATTTTAAATTGCTTGTAAAAAATCAACACTTTAAGCTATATCAAAATACAAGAAGCACTACTTTAAGTAACATCATGGGAAAAAAATCTACACTTTAAGCAACATCAAGAGACAAGAATCAACATTCAACATGAAAGTCATATTGATATAACTAATGCACCCTATAGTTTTCTAAGTTTTAACTTTTAACAGTTGCAATTTTCTAAGTTCCAACTTCTAAGATCTAACTTGCAATTGTAAATGCATCTCCTGTCTGTGGCCAGATAAACTAAGTAACTAATGCACTAACATGATAAGCAGCAGTAGCAGGGGAAAATAAATTGTATAGCAGCAGCCAGTAGCAGAAAAAAAAAGGGGGATTCATCACTAATCAGTGGATTCTCTCAATCTCCTACAGCATCATGGTAAGAAAAATAAAAAATAAAGCAGCCAGCAGCCAAAAAAAAATTAAAGCAGCTGCATTATTGCATTAACAATCTAGCAGTCTACAACAGCAGAGCCAGATGCAATCAATTAAGCATGCAATACAGTCTACCTACAGCAGCAGGGGGAAAAAAAAAAAAAACACTAGCAGCAGTGTTGCCAGCGCAGGAGAAGAAGCAGAGAAGCAGTCTACAACTGCAGATGGAATCAATTAATCATGCAATACAGTCTACCTACAGCAGCAGGGGGGAAAAAAGAAGCACTAGCAGCAGTGCTGCCAGCGCAGGAGAAGAAGCAAAGAAGAAGAGGAAGCATAGAAAGAACCGAAGAACAGGCCCATAAGATGCAGACGCAGAACAGCAGAGGGGAAAAGGAAAAAAAAAAAAGCATTAGCAACACGGGTGCCAGTGCAGATGAAAAATCAGAAGAAGAAGAGAAAGCAGAGGGAGAATCAGAAGATGAAGACGAGGCAGAGGACGAAGATGAAAGTCAGAAACGAGAAAGAAGCTGTAGGAAGGAGAGGGAAAAAAAATCGATGGAGCATACCTGAAAGCCCACTTCTCAATCGATAAATGTCATTGAATCCAGCACAACTTTCTTCTGTTGGTTTAGGTTTGAGACTTGCAGGCTGGAGCACATAATCGAGAGAGAGAGAGAGAGAGAGAGAGAGACGTGGAAATGGAATAGCCGAATAGGGCTCTCACATTTCTCACATTATGGCCCGTTTGATAACGTACAAAACATAAATTTTCGTTTCTTATTTCGGAATTCAAGAATGTTTGATAAATCATGTTTTTAGAAATATAGTAACCAACAAAATAATGGTCAAAGATCGTTTCCAAAAATGTTCCTGAACTTATTTCACTTATGGTATTTCTTGAACTATAAATAGGTAGAAATTTCAATTTATATTTTTAAAAATAAGTGAAATGAAACAATTTTATCAAACGCTTTTTGTTCCGTTTATGCCGTTTCTGGACACAGAAACGGCATAAACGCGTTTCTTGAAACATTGTCAAATGGGCCCTATATTTCCCCCCTTTTTCTTCCTCTTTCTTCTTTTTTTTTTTTTTCACTTAA
>NC_056564.1:21942904-21947343 GCF_013358625.1 Macadamia integrifolia
CCATGCATCTCACACCACTTTAAAACCTGCACCACACTACTTTAAAACACTACAATTAGAATATACAAACAAATTATTTAAGTGGGAAAAAATTACCCAAGGTGTACGCCTTTCCTAACAAGGTGCCCAAGGCGAAGCCTTTTTGACGCCTTAGCACCTAAGTCGGCCGCTTTCCTCACATGCAAAACGGCATCCATCGCTTAGCCCCTAAAAAAACATCTCGACGCCTTGACAACTATGAAGTAGAATATGGACCACCAAAGCCAAACTCCCTCTAACAAAGCTACCCTTCTCTTCATAAGTAAGAAGCAGTGTTAGCCAAGCAAAGGCTGCTTTGCTGGTTTTTCAACCTGTATTCATATCATAGCTAATAGGAGAAATGATACTAAGGGGACCTCTCTCATTCCTCTCTGTCTTTAGTTTCCACCTTTCCCTATCAATGTATCTTTTTCTTGTTTTCATAATTGGTTGGTTGTGCTTGTGTTATGGTCCAAGCCGTGGAGGGAGACATTGCCACGAGGGCGGCTAAGTTGGCAACGAAGACTCCAGAAGCAACTCCCATCCGAAGGAGCGTTAGATAGAGGACAAGGCCATTAGCATTAGAGAATTATGTGTAAAAGAGGAATAACAGAAAACTGACTTGTAACTGCTTTTGGTTAGAGAGGACATATAAGATGTAATGGGATGAGAGTAGAGGCAACCATAAAAAGCTTATTCTTCTCCTGTCTTCTTTTGCTCGAGGAGGTCACCACCCTCGAAGTAGTATTTTGGAATTTCTTCTTGAATTTAGTTAAGAATCAACGAAGTTTTCCTGCATAACCATAAAAGCTTGCAGCTAGATGCATATCACTTCTGTCCTCCTGGGTTTGTGCATCCGCTAACAGTTATCCATGAACTCAGTTATTAACAACTTATCTAGAGAAAGTTCTTATCACATCACCACCACTACCAAAACCAGTTGGAGGGTGGAACAGATTCTTCAGTAGGAACAGAGCATCAACCAGAGCATTTAAAAAGCAATAATCAAGCAAACGCATTACCAAACCAGTTGGGAGGGTGGAACAAATTATCTTTAGTAGGAATAGAGCATCAACACATAGCATTCAAACATTTGATTAATTGACTCGTAGATAAATTGAAAAGCAATAATCAATCAAACAAAAAACAACTTCAGTTTTTATAATGTGAGCTAGTGTCCCTGTTGCAGATAAGTTGAACAAAAAAATGAAAGTTCAGACATTCTAGGGTTGAGAAAGTGTAGAAATATTATGAAGCATTTGATTGTTTAGAGGAGTTTCACCAAAAGAGCTGAGACGATTTTAGTACCTTGAAGATTTGAGAGACGAGAGATAGAGAGCAGGGATTTCACCAAAAAGGTTCCAACCCAAGGGATCTCTTCCGGTTTCGCCAAAAGGGTTCCAGGGGAAAGTACCATTTCTTCACTGTGATGTCAAACAAAGCTAGTGTAGACCAGGGTAGAGGGAGAGCAGGGATCAAACGCAGCCAAACTCCTTTGTCGAGCAGGAATTTTTGCTGGTGGAGGGGTTTCACCAAATAGGGTTCCAGAGAGTGTGGAATGTCTCGTTTCTAGCAGGGGCAACCGAATGTCTGAAATTTCAATTTTTTGTTCAACTCATCTATAGCAGGGACACTAGCTCACATTATAAAAACTGAAGTTGTTTTTCGTTTGATTGATTATTGCTTTTCAATTTATATACAAGTCAATTGATCAAATGTTTGAATTCTCTATGTTGATGCTTTGTTCCTACTGAAGATAATATGTTCCACCCTCCCAACTGGTTTGGTAATGTGTTTGT
Organism: Macadamia integrifolia; assembly: GCF_013358625.1. Taxonomy (NCBI): domain Eukaryota; kingdom Viridiplantae; phylum Streptophyta; class Magnoliopsida; order Proteales; family Proteaceae; genus Macadamia; species Macadamia integrifolia. The sequence continues at coordinate 21,944,722 of NC_056564.1, forward strand.
TTGATCATTGCTTTTTGAATGCTTTGGTTGATGCTCTGTTCCTACTGAAGAATCTGTTCCACCCTCCAACTGGTTTTGATAGTGGTGGTGATGTGATAGGAACTTTCTCTAGATAAGTTGTTGATAACTGAGTTCATGGATAACTGTTAGCGGATGCACAAACCCAGGAGGACAGAAGCGATATGCTTGTAGTGGGAAGCTGTTATGGTTCTGCAGGAAACCTTCGTTGATTCTTAACTAGATTCAAGAAGAAATTACAGAATACTACTTCAAGGGTGGTGACCTCCTTGAGCAAAAGAAGAAAGGAAAGGATAAGCTTTTTATGGTTGCCTCTACTCTCATCCCATTACATCTTATATGTCCTCTCTAACCAAAAGCAGTTACAGATCGACTTTCTGTTATTCCTCGTTTACCCGTAATCCTCTAATGCTAATGTCCTTGTCCCCTATCTAACGCTCCTTCGGATGGGAGTTGCTTATGGAGTCTTCGTTGCCAGCTCAGCCGCCCTTGTGGCAATGTCTCCCTCCACGGCTTGGACCATAACACAAGCACAACCAACCGATTATGAAAATAGGAAAAAGATACATTGATAGGGGAAGGTTGAAACTAAAGACACAGAGGAATGAGAGAGGTCCCCTTAGTATCATTTCTCCTATTAGCTATGATATGAATGCAGGTTGAAAAACCAGCAAAGCAGCCTTTGCCTGGCTAACATTGCTTCTTACTTATGAAGAGAAGGGCACCTTTGTTAGAGGGAGTTTGGCTTTGGTGGTCCATATTCTACTTCATAGTTGTCAAGGCGTCGAGCGATGGATGCCATTTTGCATGTGAGGAAAGCGGTCGACTTAGGGGGTAAGGCGTCGCCATGGGTGCCTTGTCAGGAAAGGCGTACAGCTTGGGTTTTTTTTTTCCACTTAAATAATTTGTTTATATATTCTAATTGTAGTGTTTTAAAGTGGTGTGGTGCAGGCTTTAAAGGGGTGTGAGATGCAAAGCAGAATTTAGAAAGTAAAGATTTGAAGAACTTCTTAGCCTTCTAGGCGTTGTCAAATGATATCAAAGTGATTTGCCTTTGTAACAGCCATGCGAAGGGTTATGGCTCAAACAAAACCAAATTCTAGAAAGGTTGATCTAAATTCTAAAAAGCATTAAACATTGCATGTAATAACTAAGTTTTAGGAGGCAATTAAAATGAACAAAGCTGAAAGTGAGAGATGCCCTACTAGCGATGATGGTACGTGATTCCCTTAAGCACACTATTAAGGCCTTAACCAACATGAATAAGAAAGTTTTCTTCATCTTTCTATTGGTAGAAATAGAATTGGCCCAAAGGAGCTAAATCAAGCCCTCACCCTAAAAAATCTCCAACCCAGAACCTAACCTCTCAATTATAGGAGGCAAAGTGGATGCATATGGGTCTCCCATGGATGAAGAGTTTAGAGAAAAAATAAATAAATAAAATAAGAGGGTCTAGGGATGGTTTTCTACATATTGGCCATGTCAATTGATAGAGAAGAAAAAATGTAGCAGGTGGAGATATTAGCGTATTTACATTACAAAGTAGAAACTACTAGCAAGGAAAAAATTGAATGAAAAAAAAAAGAAAAGAATCCTAGCACAAATCTCACTCTCTTTTGTGGAGAGAGAGAGAGAGAGAGAGAGAGAGAGAGAGATATGCAGAATAAAATACTTACAACTGCTGATATATCATCAACCAATATAAAGAAAACGTCTACAAATAAATCATAAAGTGACAACACATCTCATAGACATAGAGCAACCTTAAAATAATAACATAAAAGTATCATTAATTTTTTACACATAAAAGGTAAAGTCAACAAACTACCCTATATGCAAAGACAAATTAGGTTAGAAAAAACCCAAAGGAATCCCAATCCTAATGTGATATGATCGATCATCGATGTTGGTGTATACATGTTCTTAGAAATCACAGTAATAATATTTGAAAAATTTGTGCACAATAAAGTCTTAATTCCTAATATGCATTCATGGTAAAAAAAAAAAAAAAAAGCCAGTGAAATTAAGCAGACGAAGGAGTAGTCGAGTGTAACATTAAAAACCACAAAACCATGTATAATCATTTGCAAAATGTCATATAAAATAAGATAAGTCGTAAAAACAAAAGAGAATAAAATCATAAAAACAATGTATTAAGTATAAAAAATAAATGAAAAATAAGTAAAGTTTAATGAAGAATTCCCGAAAAATCATGGATGAACTTGATAAAGAATACTACACTGGTATATATAAATACCCATCAAAAGCTAGCTGCATGCTATCAATTTATGGCATGTCACCACTATCATATCATGAATGATGGTGATATACCTATAGTACAGGTAGATAGGAGCACAATTAATGAAATTTAATGAAATAAAAAAGCATTGGAAGAAGACTCACCTAGCAACAAAACTCATGAAGGCTGTATGGGTTTTGGCATTAGCTAAACTTATATTTGAAAGAACTTAGGTTGCGTTTGGTAGTCATCTAGAAAAACATTTATGGAATTTTTTGGGAACAAAAAAAAATTTGGAATAAAGCGTTTGGTATCAACTTGGTGTTTTCCTCTTTTTTTTTTTGGAATGAAAAGGAAAAAAAAAA
>NC_056564.1:21947377-21950073 GCF_013358625.1 Macadamia integrifolia
AAAAAAAAAAAACCAAAACCCAAAAACCAAAAACTAGGGTAATCATTCTTGAAACAGGTTCACCAAACACTATTTTTTGTTTTAAAACGACATTTTGGCACAAAAACTAAAAATTATGTTTTTTGACACGAAATATCGTTTCTGAAACTAAATGACTACCAAATGCATACTTAATTCTACATAATAAACAAAGGAACTTGTTGTGTATTATGGGAGTCTATTTTTTCATGATATTAATTGGTATATTCTTTTAGCAAAAAAAAAAAAAGAAATTGGTATATTCAAAGGTCTTAGAAAGTGTCCATCAATATCTTGATGTCTTTTACTACATCATATGATATTTTCCACAGCCCTATCAATGTTTCTTGTCAAAGTTCTTGGAGTTCCCATTAGTCTCCAACGGGTGGGGTTCAATGCTTTACCAATGACTCATTGCCATCAAGTATTGAGTTTTGATCGACTGTACACAATTGGAATTGCATCCATCATGTCCCTAGGAGACCTTGGGTATACGTAGCTCAGCCCCATGATTTACAATGATTAGACAAGGGTTATTGACGCATAGAAAACCTTACACTCGAGTTCAAATTTGTGCAACTACCGCAAAATTGGAGTCAATAGAGCATTCACCGTCATGTGATGAAAGATAGCCGATGTTAGTGATTGGTTGGTTGATTGGTCAATGATGTTAGCAAATTCTTTTTATGTGTCAGCCCAAGCTAGTATACCTTGACTGACTCGGGCTAGTTTCTAGTTTAAACCTAATGGCACCCCGAGAGAAGGGTAAATGCCTTATCTCCAAAAGGGAGGACTTGCCAGAGAGAATATGACCATATGTCAACATGATACTCAAGTCAGAGCATGTTGAGCCAAACACCATCCAGGATGATGATGGCAAATAGAGTGAGGAAAAAGATGACCCTAACTTCACTTGAGCACCGCGGTACAAGGATTTTGTGTTAAAAAAACACCACAATGACACAACCTACATACCTACATCAGCAATGGATTTAATCCGGTTGAAACCCATTTTTACTTGTAACATTAACATACAAGTGTTTTTGCTAAAATTAGGCAGAGTGTGTGTGGGTTTACATATTGACATCCATAGGCCAAAGAGGATGTCTAGTTCCCCATAAGACTCAAATCCTCTCCAATGCCCTAGTGTGCCCAGTGCACATCAGACGGCTAGCACCGTCTGTCCATGCACCCCTGATCGTTGGATACATACTAGACACGCTTGAAAGGATTTGGTTCCCCATACACTAACTACCCATGACTTTGCACCATAGGCTATGGGTTGCTTTGGCTTACTGTGGCCTTGAGCCATCCATTAACCTTTGTACCCAACCAACCTTATTCATTTGGCCAGAAGCTTGCTTGTCTGGTTAATTGTCTGCCTGATTTCCTCGACACCTTATAGTGATTTGGTTATAAGATTTCGAATCCTTTATCACGAAAATAGAAGGTTCTGGCAAAAAACAGCGTTTCCACAGAAATGTTACCCAACGGAGGCATAGCGAACCGGTCTGGTCAAAACACCAAATGACCCAACCCATTAGGGCCCGTGACCCGTACCGATTGAAACCATTTACCATATGCCTCCTGATTCCCGCGAGGAATTGCTGAGGGACGAGGACTGCCATAGTTGCCACCTGTTCAATCTTCACAATTTTCGTAAGTTTGGATTAGCTCGTACATTATATAACTGAAGAAGCTTCCTAATATCTGCGCGATCTCCTTAAGAGCTGTCCAGTCGTCTGTGTCTCATTATTTTTCGGTAATTTATCAAAAATGGAGCCTCATTCACCACCATCTTCGACATATCTAGGGTTTTCAGTCCTTCCGATATCGATACTTTCGATTCTCGTCGGAGGTATACTCGTTTTTCTTCTATTCAGTGATTACTTTCGCAGGAAAAGATCTGAAGTTCAAACTATTGCGAAAACTGAAGCGAGTACAATTAAGAAACCTCAGAAGGCTCCGCAGCAAATCTCGAAGAAATCACAAGCGAAATCTCACTCCCACGCCTCTGAAAAGGTTAACTGTTATAATCGGATTATAGAATTGTAGGTTCTGTTTCGTTTCTATTTTTATTTGTATGGTTGGATACCTAAAGGTGAAATTCCTGCAACATTTTTAGGATAAAATAAAACGACATCATTCTTTGGATATAAATACTTTGAAAGGTCACGGGGATGCAGTCACGGCTCTCTGTTTCTCATCCGACGGTCGGAATCTGGCAACAGGTTGGAATTATGTCTTACTTGCATTTCTATATTAATCTGATTTATGTGTTTACAAGATTTTACATGGTTGACTCATAATTGACTTTCAAAGCTATAAAAAATTATTGCATAGAAGGGAGAAATTTTCTGTTATAACCTCAACGCATCAAACTAGTTGAGTTACATTTTCTAGTTGCAACAGTTATGTACTTTTGTAGTTTGGGATCGTATGCTATCCCAATTTTTTTGTCTCTTAAGGTGAAAGTGCTTGTTCCGTTGTAAAATTAACTTGCAATGAGATCCTATAATACATTTTTGTTTTGGGTGTGTGTTAGAAATCCTTATTCTTAATCCTTGTTCAACATTCTGCATGAGTTTTAAGTTAATGTACTTACCATCAAGTTATTATAAGAGTGACTAACCACAACCCCCACCCTAAAAAAAGCACCAAAAGGGAGGGGGGGGGGG
>NC_056564.1:21950093-22011200 GCF_013358625.1 Macadamia integrifolia
GGGGGGGGGGGGAACGAAAAGAGAAGGAAACAAAATTCCTCCTACTCACCATGAAAGGGAAGCTCCCTATGTTTTTCTTGATGACATATATCTTATTGTGCAAAAGGTTCTTTGAACAGCCTGTCAAGGTAGCCAAGTTTTTATAGCAGACATAATTGTGTTGTGCCATGTAGAAGGGGTGGACAAAAAGAGAAGGAAACAAAATTCCTCCTACTTGCCATGAAAGGGAAGCTCCCTATGTTTTTCTTGATGACATATATCTTATTGTGCAAAAGGTTCTTTGAACAGCCTGTCAAGGTGGCCAAGTTTTGATAGCCCACCTAGTTGTGTTGTGCCATGTAGAAGGGTGATGTGGCAATCCTATCTTTGGAAGGATGGGATCCTTTATGTACTATCTGCTTGTAAAATTTCAGTGACACCCTCCAAACAATACATTTGCCTTCCCCCTGTATTTTCGGCCATCCCTTTGTTTTCGATTTTTTTTTATTTATTTTTTATATGGCCTTCCAGAGCTCTATTTTACCATGTTGCCAAATGTTGTCATGGTCAAACTTGATCCATGAATAGGGGACCTTGAGGCCTAACTGGTCACAGAAATTCGGCCCTCTTCATTTGCCATGTGCATAGTTTTTAAGGCGCTGTTAAGTCATCGCCTTACCAACGCCTTGGCTCTGATGCGGTCTAGAGATGGTAAGGCAGTGCTCTTCCTTACGTGAATTAGCGCATTATAGCGCATTATGGGTTTTTTTTTTTAACATATTATAAAATTACTTGATGAAGATTTGAAATATAGATTTTTTATTGATAGGTGTATGGTTTTGTTAACACTTGAGATATATGGGATCAGCTTTACTCCACCAAAAATAACCAAAACAAACAAAACAAAAATACGATTCACAAATAGGGTTTGGATTTTGTCAAGGGTTTTAAAAAAGGGCTTTGAGAAGCAATCAAGGAACAAGGAAGAACCATTGATCCAGGTGACCATTTTGCTCTGGCAACGGTGAGCTTCATTCTTCTTTAACAGGAGTAGAAATATAGTGAATGACCTTAGGGCTTAGGCACTCATTTTGGCATCATAAAGGTAAGTATAATAAATACTTGTATTTTTTGTCTTATTTTCTTTATATTTATAATTTTGTTTCATAATTATGTATTTATATTATATGTTAATATGATTGATGATTGATGATTGATGATTGATGATTGATGAAAATGAACTTAGTTTATTCACTTTATTGATTTGTTTTCTTGATGAATATCTTACATTAGTATGAATTTGAACCTTTAATATTTATTTAACATATGACTAATAGGATTCAACTAGGATTTGAGCCAAATAGATTGGTTTTATAAAAAAATTACACAAGAACGCTTTAATCGATAAGGCGACGCTTTATGCCCGCTTTATCGCTAAGGCGCTCTGAAAGACCCTCAAACGTCTTCGTCACCTTACCCCCTTAAAAACTATGGATTCAACAGGGTGGGGATTACGAACCCTGTCCTCAGGTTCCATGGGACTTGGAACCAAGGGGAGAGAGCCCAATTGAATTTTCTGCCTCTAGTTCTATCACACGACTGTTGGACTCGAAAGGTAGAAGAAGACTCCATTTGGTATTTGCATATAAGGCCTGACCTTTTAAGAACTATACAGAACTCCTCTCCTTCCTGATTTTATTCTGTTTTGTCCCACAATTGTTTATATATCAGAAAATCCTTAATTCCTTAAATTCATTTCTGTCTTACCACTATCTTTACTGAAATTACGATTTCATCCTTCCTCTTCCAATTTAATTACTTTTAGGTCTTCGATTCTGTTTTCCCCTTCGACCTGAAACTGTTCCAGAATTTACAGAATTGCCACCATATGATGCAATTAATAGTGTCCAATCAGGGCATTTAGGCCTGGAATACTTGATTCTGGCCTATGGTTCAATTCAATGGACCTTGGTTGGGCCTTTTATTTTTGGGTTTAATAATGTAATGGACCTCTTTTATACGCCCAAAATTTAGGATTTAAGGGGGTACACGAGATTAAGTATATCATTAGGATTGCGCGAGTCCCATGTGCTGTTTAACAAGTTAATTTAGTCTAGAAAGAGTCTTTCTCAGTTAAGTATTTTGTGTCTCAATGTTTAGGTCAGTTTCCTTTTTAGTTAGCAACCTTCTTTTATTTGTTTCAGTTTTCAGTTTTCTAGAAGATGAAGGTAAGATTGGGTCAACATTGAGTTACTAATTTGGATTAATATTTTGCTAAAAGGACTGCTCAATCTGGCTTTAGAAACTCCATAAGTTCTAGAAAGTTTCCATTTCAGATTCTTTGGTTCTCAAGTTTAGGAATTTAGGAATTTTCTAATTTGTGAGTTGTGTTAAGACTTAAGAATAGGAAGTTGAGGGGTTAATTAATCTATAAAATAGTGATCTGATATGCTATGTAATGGAATGAGTTAAGGTTTAGTTTTATTTTGAATTAGGGGTTGGTGGCCCCTCTCTCTCTCTTCTAAAATTACGGAACAACCCCTTATCTTCTCTGTCCTCTCTCTTAAGCCCACTATAACAGATCCTTCTTTTGATCTGCATTATTTCGTATCAAAGCCAAAACCTGGCTGTACATACCATGCATCCTACCCTTTTGTTTGTTATCCACCAACAGATTCAACTTATGAAACAGAACATGCGAAATGTTGAAGCAAATCTCAAAGAGACTTAGTAACAATGCAAGGAATTCTAGAACCAATTGCTGGTCACATCTGATTGTATGGACTCTTCCTTCGGCAAATTGATCTCAATCGTTGAGCAAAGGGTGGAAGAGCCACAAGAAGAGCCAACAATGATGGGAGATGATATGACACCATTGATCTTTGAAAATCAACTTGTGGAGGAGAATAAATCGGTTGATCTCGAGTGAACCGGTCAATTTTATATTTCCAAGTTGCTACTTCAACAAAAATCTTTGTGTTGCAGATTTTGTACCATTGAATCGTGGTCTAATTGATGATTTCATATAATCAATGATGGAAGTCAAACAATTGATACTAATTCTCCTGTTTTACAAAACTCGTGGTCGAGTTTTTCTCAACACTGGGGAATTGATGAAGTTAATAGTGTCCAATTGTTTCAATACTTTACTTTGGCATATGGTTCAACTCTATAGGCCTTGCGCCTTTTATTTTTTAGTTTATCAATGTAATGAGGCTCTTTTATAATCCCAAAACTTAGGATTGTGATTAAGAATATAAATAGGATTGTGTGGGTCCCATGTGCTATTAAGTAAGTTAATTTAGTCTAGAGAGTCCTTAGTTCAGTATTTATTGACTTAATGTTTAGGTCAGTTTCCTTTCAGTTAGCAACCATTTTTTATTTGTTTCTAGTTTGGAATAGTTTCTATTTTCAGTTTTCTAGAAGATTAAGGTAAGATTGGGTCTGTATTGAGTTACTAATTTGGGTTATTTCTATTTTGTTATAGGACTGCTCAATTTGGTTTAGAAACTCCATAAGGTCTAGAAAGTTTCTATTTTCATATTCCTTGGTTCTCAAGTTCAGGAATTTAGGAATTTTTCTAATTTATGAGTTGAATTAAGAATAGAAAGTTGAGAGGTTAGTTAATCTATAAATTAGTGGCCTGATATTCTTTTTTATGGATTGAATTGATAATGGAATGAGTTCGGGTTTAGTTTTATTTTGAAGTAGAAGTTGGTGCCACTCCTTGCTCCTTTACTCTCTTTTTCTTAAATCACTGTTCACGTTACTATCCACAGCCCCCGGAACAGCCCCTTATCTTCTCTTTTTCCTTCTCTTATCCACTCTCTTAAGCCCAATACAACAGATCTTGCTTTTGATCTGCATTACTATATCTTTCACTTCAGTTGTTTACCATTTTGTTTGGCCCATAGCAACATGGCCAACCCCTTTGATGTTGACAGTACATGTGTGATAGCCACGCAATAATCAATTACTGGATTTTCCCTCGGGTAATTCTGCTGCAGGTTCCCCACCCCAAAAGAAAAAAACTAAAAAAATTAAGATATTGAATAAAAAAAAAATATTCAACAAACTTCAAAAGCATTGGAAACTAAGTCCTCAGTATGAATGCTAATCCCCAAAAAATAACCTTTTTATGTAAACAAAATTATGAAGATAGTAATACTAAGTAAACAGCGTACCTTAATTGTTGCCACGAGGCCCAGCCTGTAGCACAAAAATGCATATTAACACCAGTTATATTTTCTGCTAACTTCATTTGACAAAAATGTCTTACCAATATCAAAATAATGGCATTCAAACATATCTGGACACAATCTTGAGCAAGCAATTGTATCATGATACTACATCCAGCTATGACATCATGCTCACTTTGTATAATATATTTTCTTAGCAATTTGATCTTCTTGTCACACACAACAGGCATTTTGAGCACATAAATCACAAGAACATTACTGATCAAGCTACCTTTACTAGTTCACTTGGGAGAGGAAGAGGTGGATCAAATCATGGACGTCAAGGTAATGGCACCAATTGGAATGCAAATTCTGGTTTATCCAATTTCTCTGGTAATCTTGACTAGCCAAATAATCATGGCCGTGGTCGAGGTAGCGGTGGCCAGAATTTTCAAAACAATCAACCTCGTGTTAATTGTCATATTTGTGGAAAACCTCACCATTCAGCTTTGAACTGTCATAATCATTTTAACAAGGCTTCCAAGCTGCAACATGTAACATCTTCTTTTGCAATTTTTTGTCTCACTGAATTCCTGGTATCCAGATACTAGCTCAGCGAATCATATGGCCTTTGATTCTTCCATCATGACACAGATTAGATTACTCTAGTTCTAACCAAATTAGCGTTGGAAAATGTGCTGAATTACCTATTCAAGGAGTTGGTAAGGTTCCACTCGGTGTTGGCTCTCACTATATTGTTCTTCATAATGTTTTACAAGTGCCTACAGTACAGAAGAATCTTCTCTCTGTGGCAGAGTTTTTTTACAATTGTGTATTTGAGTTCAATGCTACTGGTTTTGTTATTAATAATCGGCAGACTGGGGGAATCCTGCTAAAAGAACAAAATAGGGCAGGGCTCGGCAGTACCAATGACTTCTCCAAATGCATTTTTGGCTGGTGATAATGCTTCCCTGTCTATTTTGCATGATAGGTTGGGTCATCCCAACCATAAGCTGCTCTCTTTTTTTTTCAGAGAGAAAAATCATTATTATATTCAAGAAATATTTAATAAAGTTTGTTCAAGCTGTTTGTCTGTGAAAAAGCTCAAACGCTTCCTTTTACTTTATCTTCTTCGGTCAGTTCAAGACTTTCGGAATTGCTTCATATGGACATTTGTCGAGCAGCTCCTGTTATTACTAGAACTGGTCACTCTTATTTCTTTTGGTGGTGGATAGTTTTTCACGGTTAATAGGATATTTCCTTTATTTCGAAAATCCGATTCACTTGAATGCTTTGAGAATATTAATTGTGAAAATCAATTTCACACTACTGTTAAATCTGTTCGAAGTGATAGTGCAAGTGATTTCACGATCACCCATTTTCCAATTTATTATAGAAGCATGGTATATTACATCACCCACTCACTCCAAAGTAGAATGGGTTGGTCAAGAGGAAAATACAGCCAGTGATTGAAACTGTACTCTCTTTATAATTTCATGCTTCGCTTCCAAAGCATTTTTGGCATGATGCTTTTCAAACATCAACTTATATTGTTAATCAACTTCCAACCCTAGTTTTGGGCAGGTGATCACCATTTGGGATCCCTTTTCAGCATAATCCAACCTACGGCCACTTTATTAACTTTGGATCTACGTGTTATACTCTATTGCAAGATGAACTAGATCCACAAACTAAAGCATGTGTGTATTGGCTATGGTGTCAATTCCAAAGGAATGAAAGGATATAATTGCTCGGATCCTCACACAGGATGTGTTTATCCCACCATGTTATCTTCGATCAAAATAATTTTTTAATATGTTGGTCACTCATCCTCTATTTCTCCTGAACATTTTCAACTATGGTTGGCACCTTTAGATTGTGATGAGGTTGTCTTGGTTTCTCCTAAATCAGCTCCTTTAACCACCATTCTATCACCACCCCTATTCAAATTTGTTCTCCACATCCCATTCCTCCTCCTCCATCATCTACACCACTCCCAACATCAGCACCACCTGTTCTTTGTCCTCACCTCAACTCACCTTTTCTCCTACACAACATATCCTGCCCCTCTGCTGAACCTTCAGCCTCATTGCAACCCTCTCTAGGATGACACTTGGTTCGAAACTGGTAAAACAAAACCCAAAGGTATTTTAGTGAGACTTTTAGTCCTGTTGTTAAGCCTTCCACCAAAGGTATTTTCTTCTATTGCAATTTCCTTTCGTTGGTCCGTTCATCAACTTGATTTGAAAAACGCTTTCCTGCATGGTTTTCTCTCTGAGGATGTGTAAATGCGCCAACCTCCAGCTTTTCTTGATCCTACCTGAACCACACGTGCATGCAAGTTGTATAAAGCTTGGTATGGTCTCATCCACACGCATGGTTCACTAGTTTCAGCCATTTCTTGTTTAAGCTTGGGTTTATTTGCAGTAAACCTGATCCTTCCATGTTCACTTCGCCATATTTGACCATTTTATTAATCTTTTACCATACATGACTGCTTTTTTAACGATATGATCTAACACCAATGCTCTTCAATGGCTTAGTTCTGTTCTTGGTACTCAATTGACATAAAACACCTTGGTCCTGTCGTTATTTTTGGGTATGGAGGTGCATCGAACTTGTGACTTTATTGTTCTCAATCAGACCACATATCTTATGGACTTGCTGAAACTGATCAATATGTTAAGTGCCAAGCCAATTTCCACTCCAGTGGCTCATGGGTCTCATCTCTCCATACATATTGGTGAACCTCTCACTGCTCCTACTCTTTATCATAGTGTGGCCAATGCCCCTAAAATACGCAACCATGGCTCAACCAGAGATATCATTTGTCGTTACCCATGTGTGTCAGTACATGCAAGCCCCTAAATCTGTTTATTTTGCAGCTACTTGAAAATTACTCTTACTTTGGGCATCCAGTTTTGTCCTTCAACATCATTACAGCTTTGAGCCTTCTTGGATGCAGATTGGACCAGTCACAATTGATCCTGATAATTGCCACTCCATCTTTGTTATGTGCACTTTTCTTGGTAGAATATTGCAAGGGGCTCTAAGAAGCAACCTATAATATTCAAGACCAGTGCCAAAGCAAAGTATTGTTATCTCTCATTCACAGCTTCTAATTTGGCTTGGGCTAATGCAGGAATAGATTACAAGAAACTAACCCCCACAATTTATAAACCCCAAACAATACAAATAACACCATCAAATAAACCCCCAAGGATACAATACCCATACAAAATCAAAACCAGCCCAAAACCCAACCCGATAGGAGAGAGAGACCTGCTATAGAGCTGGAGAGAGAGAGGTGCGGCCAGGTCTGTAGGGCTCCAATTGAGCTGCACTTAGGCATAGTCCCTAGGGAGGGTACAAAAACCTAAAAAAATGAAAGACTTCTGATAGCCAGATGTTGAGATAATTACCTTCTTGATTTTCAGACCTAGGAGAGAGAAAATTGAGAAGATTCTTCAAGAACAGGAACTCTTTGATGATCGATTATGGCTCTTGTACTGTTGGACAGAATCGGCTCTTCTTGCAGGCTGATGGCAATAACAGTGAACAATGGAAAGGAATTGAATGCTGAAAACAAGAAGAAACAAGGGAATGTGGGGGAGGAAGTGGCTATCTCAGCCTGGGCTTCTCACCCACAGCTATCTCAGTTGCTCTAAGCATTCAATTGCAAACTTTCTTTCATTCAAATCTGAAATTATGAGTACATATGCCCCTCTATTTAAGGAGGGCAGATTAGCAATCCTATCATAACTAGGAGCTAGTTTCCAAATAGGACTAGACACTCCTAGCAGGACTTTGACTCATAATAGGACTAGGATTATAACTCCAACATGGAGTAGGTAACTAACTAGTCATTAACTATTAGGGAAACCTAAACTGACTAAAACTGAAATAACAAAGAAAATAGACTCAAAACAGGACTCTAACTAAATTAATGAATTAAATCTCGCTTTCCTACTTTCTACCCATATTTTGGGCAATTAAAGTGGCCCATTACAAATAAAACTCATGGGATCAGAGGCCCAACACATACATAACCCAATCCAAGGCTTATTTGCAACAAAATAAGCCCATTAAGTGACTTATCTGCATCATGGGTGTAATACCTTTTACGTGATTTTGGTCTCTTTATTCACTCTCCACCTCTTTTGTTCTATGATAATTTGTCTGCTACCCATCTTGCTGCAAATCATGTTTTCCAAGCTCATACCAAAGTTACATAGAAATTGACTTATCATTTTATTTGTGAATAGGTTGTCTATGGTTGACTTTTTCGTTTTGTTCCCAACCAAGACCAGATCACTGATATTTTCACTAAAGGCTTATTCACACCTCACTTCTAATTTCTTTGGTCCAAGCAGATTGTGGCTTCTTCCCCCAATCAACTGACATGGAAATAGAGATACAATATGTTTTGTAAAGAACCCTATAGACGGAGAGATGGCTGAGTGGTTGATAGTTCTGGTCTTAAAAATGCAGCTATGGATACATTTCTTATGTATCCAATTGATTCTCTTTAATGAAAAGATCCGATTGCAACTACAAATATGGAATTCAAAGAGTATTTATTTCTATTCAAATTTAAAAGAAATAATTTATTTGGAATGACCCACAGTTCATCTTATATGCATCAAATAGCAGTGGTAATTCCTGGGAAGAACCAATATTTCAAATTCAATACGGATGATTTAGGGTTCTTCGTTATATGCAGCGAAACATTATTAATGCTGACAGGGTCATAAAGTCTCATTAATTTGAATTGCACCCATCAGAACCAAAATAATGACGTTAAAAATAAGCAACAACTTTGCAGATAAAACCAAATACCCAAATTTCAGAAACTAATAACACCACCACCAATGATTATACGGATCCAATTCCATAATTCTTCAAGTATAAATGTTCTTTTACTTTCAAGATTCATTATCACAAAATTTGAAAACACAAGGTTCCAAATCAAATACGATTGAATAAGGGCTAGACAAAAGCGAGATTGCAAACAAGCATACCTGTCGGACATGGTAGCAATGGTTTTGAAGGCGAGTATGAGCGATCGATCAGGATTCGAACCTCGATTCTGCCAGCGTCCGAGAGAAGAAGAGAGGAAGTCACCGGAAGCGCCGTTAGGCTTAGAGATGACGGTAGAAAGGCCACCGTCGGTGAGGAGAGGATTAGAAGGACCACCGACACGGACAGGATCGTTGTCTCCGGACTCGTTAGCGAAGGTTCTCCACTCGGAGGTCTCATCGATAGAGTGGGCTTCAAGAACGAGACCACATTCAGAACAAACGGTGTCGCCGGCGGAATGATCGAAAACCACCTCTGTGTTTTTCTTGCAATCGGAACAGTACACATCCATTATCGATAGATCGAAGAGTTTCTGAAAGATCGCTTCTGTGATTCGATTCCGAGAGATCTGATGAAGGGATTCTGAAAGTCCGACAGGAGAGGATTATCGAAACTTGTTGGTTCGAAATCGAAGTAACGAACAAAACAAAACGCTTCGTCCCCTAAACGAAATAAATGCTGGGGCAAAAAAGGGGGGATACAGTTGGTATTTCTTATTTACATTGAGGAGTGAATAGGAAAAGCACGTGCCTTTGAGCCTTTAGGGATGTTCGTCTCTTGGAGCCCACGATCTGACCATTAACGTTGAGAAGCTAATTTGATCAGGTCCAGCCGGATTGCGAATCTGATTCAACCAGAATCAGCCGGAATCAATCTGAACCATTGGTTCAATTCCAATTCCAATTCCAATTCCAATTCCAATTCCAATTTCAATTTCAATTTCAATTTCCAGTTGTTGAAACCCAGGACTAGGACATACACCCAGTAGTTGACATGACAAGTAAACCTGCCTCAGCCAGTTAGCCAGGGGGCCATGACTTTTTTGTATAAAAGTTTGAGTGAGAGTTGCTAAGAAATAGCTACTTGCCATCGGGCAGAAATCTTGGATTAGAGTGAGAGCCCTTTAAAAAATATTAGGGGTGTCAGTTCCAAGCCCGCACCGGTAGGCCCGATCGAGCCCAAAACATTTATGGCCCAACCTAAACCAGTCAGATTAATAAACGTGTCGGGCTTAAGCCCGGCCTGTTTATAAATAGGTAGTACACGGTGCAATGGGTAAGCCCGATGTGCCTCTCGATCGGCCCGACCCATTTACAAGCCCGACTTAGGACCAACTTGTTTAGCCCGACCTTTTATATAAGTATTTTGATTTTTTTGGGATAGAATAGGGTATATATTGATATTTTTATCAATTATTAACTGTAATTAAGTGTAATATATTTTCAAAATTGTTGATGGTTTAACAAAATAAATTAAAGTATCTTAGGCCCTTTTTGGTATCATTTTTCTTTTTTATTTTTATATATTTAACAAAAATCATTAATGAAAACCATTTTTTATCAAAACATAAAAATGGTTTGGTAACTACTTGACAAAAATGAACTCTTTCTTTCCCGGAAGCCTATCCCTCTTTTAATGTATGATACCAGTCGAGTACAAAAACGTTACAACAATCGTTTGTAATTGGCCTTGTAGGTCGTTTCCCTTCATCGAAAAAGTTTCTAGCGAGAGAACAGGCTCAGACGGAAGCAGAGCCGAAAGCAGATCCAGTCAAAGAACTAGTAGATCCCAAATGAAGCTATTGCATCGTTTACCCCAATGATGGCATCTTTGATCTCATCCATATTCCAATCAGGAAAATGTGTTGATTTTCATATAGCACTTCACATCACATAAGTAAGATTTTCAGTTTTTAGTTGCCTCCCCATCAGTGGATTCATTTCCCTAATACAGCTTTTATCCCGAATCCGATCAATTATAGCAAGGGGTGGTTCTCCATCTGTCCCAAGAATTCCTCCAAACCATCCCTACCTCCGGCTTCCTTCCACCCGAAGGTGTTAGACTAGAGTCGTATGCCCATTCAAGGCTGCCCATGCCCAAATGCCCTTTCAAGCTCTGTGAAAAAGGTTAGGCGAAGCGTGGGCCTCGCTATAACTCCACTTACGCAATTACCTGTCTGAGGAATGACTTATTTTTTAGAAGGAGGGCGGTGGGTGGGGGGGCGTGAAGAGGAAGGCTCATCTAGATCTATTATCCACCACGGGAGCCCTATCAAAGAAGAGCCAACTTATGAAATGATTTTTTGTGATAAATAGTTCGATATCTCTATGTGCAAAATAGTTTTTTAAAGAAATGGGTGAAGAGATTCCCTTCACCCATCTTTCTTATAACTCTCTTTCTCCACTTTGGACTGAAGAAGAGGGGGCAAGGGGCTTGGATTTCTAATTACAAAGCAAATGACTACTTTACCTCTCCATATTGAGCCTTTAAGCACATGTTTATTAAAGTCCAGAGCAAAAATAACTGAAAATCATTTTTTGCCAAAACACATAAATGACTCTTAATCTCTCTTTGGTTTTTGTGTTTTACCAATTTTTTTAAATGAAAACAAGCTCCATAAATGATACCAAATGCAACCAAAATTATTTTTGTGAAAAAAAATCAAAAAGAAAAATGATACCAAAGAGGGCCTTAAATCTAAAAAAAGTAAAGATTGTTTAAGGTTCGTTTAAAGTTTTATTGGTACATTATCCTATTTAAGACTCGATTATAGCCCGATTAGGAGAAGTCCGATTAAAGCTCGAAACCCGATTGAGCCTGACGCGACACTGATCGAGACCGACTCATTCCTTAAATAAGTAGGTCATGGTCCAAGGACATGGGTTCAACTAAGACCTGCACAACCCTACCTATTGACACCCCTAAAAAATACTATCTGATCCGAAGTGGATCACCGTGGTTGTCAGGTTCGGAAGCAAGGTGGTATGTTATAGTGGCATATCAACCTTATGAGGGCTGATCCCACATCTTTATATGGTATTGGTCCCCTCACATTATAAGCTAATTTATGGGGTTAAGTTCTTCTAAGTTCCTATCAGTGGTATCAGAGTCAGCTAATGAGCCAACAAAGTCCATTAGTTGGCATTCATCCACTAATCCATACACACACAATAACTAGTTGCTAATCCATACATGATGAAAATATGACAGATATTAAAGCTTACCTAACCCCTATCTAATGATTCAACCCAAGTTGTAATTCATCAACCCAAAATATCAAGATATAGTATCAAATCTTGATCGTATTGGTTCAAGTCAGAGTAAATTTGGGAATAATGAGATATCATTATTCAAAATTTGAAGTATTAACAAAATGTGGAATATATCCAAGTATAATTTGGTGTCATTTTTTTTTAAATTAACTATTAGATAAAACTGTTTTGTACATCTATGTACAATTTGATGTCAATTGTCATCATTATTTTATTGGAGATTCATAGTGGATTTTTTTTTTTTTTGTGGTGAGGGTGTTAGGTTAAGGGTAAATATTCAGTTTGATCATGAATATACTATTAGTTTTGGGTGGGGGATTGCCCCACTACTAACATGGAATGGAAACCCAGTACCAAGCTAATGGGAGCATTTGAAGGGGTATCACATGGTTCGTATATGAGGGCCCACATGTCAAGAAAGAGAAAGGATGTAACAAAGTGCAAAACACTAATAAATGATGTAACAAAATGCAAAACACTAATACCATGGTGTAGACACCTCATTTTGTCACCTTAGGCACAAGTACAAAAATCACGAACAAATGTTTGAGGTTATGGGAGAATGTCTGGTATGGCTAAAAGAGCCTATGCTTTGTCTTGGCTACAAATGGAACCACCTTAGTGAAGATGGTCAAAATATCTATGTGGATTGTTTGGGTCAAAATGTGGTCAATGAATTCATTAAAGTGTATTTAATTTTCTATATGGGATGATTTTTGTCATCAAGATCGGTATGCCAATACAAGATTTGGAAATAGTTTAATTTTATTTAATTTTAAAAAAGATTATTGGTCCTATGTGATGACATTGAAAAATAAATTTTAGACTAAAAGGGTTTCTGAATATTGTACCATTAGGGATGTAAATGGAGCGTATTCGAAGCGGATACACCAATATCCAAATTTGTATCTAATTAGCATATTCGCTATATAAATTTAATCCTATATCTGATGGACATTTCAGTTGAGTATCTAATTTCTATCAGCTAAAGAGTCGGATATCTAACTTCAAATCCGATTATATCTGATCACACATTTTAATCTATAGATATAAATACAAATATATGGATAATGCACTATTGTTTTTACTTGATGAGGATATAAATAAACATTCAAATAAATATTCGAATAAATAGACATGAATTCAAATCGAATTCAGATTTTCGATTAATCATTTGCATCTCTACATATCATTCCAAGTGTTTCGAGTACGCTTTAGAAAGGTTTTCGAATCACCTAATTTGGAGTTGTGGTTTAAAATTTAAGAATTTTCAAAGATTTTAAGATAATTAAGTGATTTACATCTCTAGAGGTTTGACTCTTATTTCCATCTAGGCCAATGGGAAGAGGCAACTAAGTATTTTCATGTAGTCTAGAAATTGGATTATGATGGGCTTAAGGAGGTAATTTGCCATGTTCTGTCAAACATGGACATTGAAGAATGGTTTAACGGGTGCACAAGGAAATTAATAGTCATTAGAGTACACAATTATATGTTTGATTTCATCTACATTTTCTAACACCCCACCCCATCCCAAAAAAAAAAAAGCATAGAATGTAATATTTCCAATTTCAGCTCAAAGGTGAAAACAAATCGATGCATGGATTTATTATAGAATGTATGACTTCTTTTTGAAGTGTTTGGTGACTCCTCTTGCAGCATTCTTCCCTATCATATTATGTCTATTGTTTTATTTTTTAAAGCAAATGATTTTCAAAGCAGCTAGTGAACTGGCAGTACTCTTAATTGGTCTTAATAGCAAACTATGCTTGAGGCCATTTTTTGGAATGTTAGGCACTATTTGACAATTTCCGTTTCTATCGTTTCTGCTTTTTCTTGTTCCCAGAAACGGAGAAACAACTTAAAAAATGCCTTTTTACAATTCTAGAAACAACTTTGATGAAACAAGTCCGACTTGTTTCGGCATTTCTAGAAACGAATTTGAGAGAGAGGGAAAAAAGTTGTTGTGCCTGATAAATCTTTCAGCTATTTAAACCTAAAAAGAGGCAACCAAACCCTCTCTCTCCCTTTTGGGCATCTAATGATACTATTGGGTTTTTTAGTGGCATTATATATGTAAAAACCATTTTGAGAAACAGGTTTATCAAACACCAAAAAATCCGTTATTGTTTTCGAAAATGTGAAAAGACGTTTTTACTGTTTCTAGACATGGAAACAACAGAAACGTTATCAAATAGTACCTTAGTATCTTATTATTCTCTTTAGAAGGAAATTGTTGAGAATCGATGTCCTGCAATATGTGGATTAACGTATCGTAGGCTATCTCTGAAGGACTATTAAAAGTCTGTAGGGCTTGGCACCTTGGTGTTGATTTTTATTTCTTGGGTCTCATTTTTAAGATTTGCAAAGTTTGTATCAAGTCCTCGTACGAAAATGTTTTCTTACGCGCCTATGATGACATGTGGACTCCATTGTCTCTCTCTCTTATTGCATTATTCCATGGATTTAGTGGAGTCCACATGTCTGTCACAGAGTCGTACGAGAATTTTCTTGTACGAGGACTTGATCTGGATTCAAATTTACATGGTGTAATTACAAAAATTTGTAACTTTTTTTTTTAATGTGTATAGAGAAATTTGTATTGTTTTTTTTTTTCCTATAAATTGTTGTAATGGGGATTATTAGGGTTATATGAATTTTTTGAAAACATAGAGAGGCGTGAGAAAGTGAGCATGTAATCTTTTACATGTTTGAGTATTATTATTATTATTATTATTAGGGTAATTTACAGCGCCACCCCTTGGAGAATGCCATTATTATAGGGACACCCCCTCTCTTTCACCAAATTAAACTCAGACCCCCTACCGTCAGTCTCTGTTAAGTGATGCTATGAAATGACATTTTAACCCTTATAAGTAAAACACCCTTATCTTATTATCCCAAAAATACCCCTCAAATTATCCGTTGTAATTGCTGAACATTACAAAGAAATAAAGAAGAATCAGAAAATTCATGAGAGGCCAGCTCCCTCAAGAGTAGTAATCTGAGATATGGGTACCGGTTGTCATGATGGCAGATCTGATGGCGGCGGGGCTCCAATGGGGGTAGAGTGTCTTGACAAGGCCAGCAACACTAGCGACGTGAGGGCAGGACATGGAAGTTCCCGACAAAGAGTTGAAGGCAACCCGTCTGGTATCGTGAGGAAGTTCGGAGGGCCCCACTGCTTGGGTGAAGGCAGCGATGATGCTCATCCCTGGTGCAGTGATGTCGGGCTTGAGAATCTCGGGAGTCACAATGTTGGGTCCCTCGGAAGAGAATGAGGCCATCATAGGTGCTGGCTTCGTCCCCAGCTCCGTCGTAGCTGGTGAGATGTTAGCCGTAGGTGATTTCGTAGATTTTATGTAATCGTACACCGCAAAACCATCCGACCGTGACAAATGTGACGCAGGGAGCATGTGAGCTTTGGGGACCACACCGTTCTGGTTAACCAATATCATACCCACAGCCCCTGCCGAGAGTGCCTGCACTCCCTTGTCCACATCCGAGTTCTCATCGCTCATGCACACTACTATTTTCCCCTTTACCACTTCTGGGTCCAGTGACCCTTCCTTGCAGAACATGGCGTCAAGTGCAGCCAAAACCACATCCAAAAATGAAAGGATGAAGAAGCCTGCTCCGCGAGTCGCCGCAAGTCCCTCCACGGCTTCGTTCGTCGTCGCTGCCGCTGTTCTTCAATTGCCGTACTTGCATCCACATGAATGAAACCTTTGTCTTCTCTCTCCTTATTCTCTATACCACCGATCTTCCCATTCCCCATTTGATCTGAAGCTTTTATCACAGCAATATCCTTGGAGATGATCGGAATCAGAGCCGAGGTGAAGGAATCTCTGTTGTTGCTACCGCCGTAGTCGCCGGAAGGGGGTTCGTAGCCGCTAATCTGAAAAGCCTTGAGGAACGCCGGAAGGGTTGTGATGAAATCCGCCGTCGTCGCCTTTGCCGGAAGGGTTGTGATGAAATCAATTTGGAGATTGCAAGTATCGATCTTGCCATAACCCCATGTCTTTAGAAGCTCCGCCGTGATTCCTTCCATGTCGCCATCTATCACCGCTTCCGCTGCTCTTCACGGAGATCAATCGCCGCTGCTCTTCACGGAGATCGATCGCCGCTGCTCTTCACGGAGATCGATCGCCGCTGCTCTTCACGGAGATTGGGAATGGGTTAGGTCTCAATTTGGGGAACAGGGTATAATACCATAAATGGGTATTTTAGGTAGTTAACATTTAGAAAGGGTATTTTGGTATTAAAAGAAAAATATAATAGATGACATCAGCATATAAGGTATATTCCATAACAGTGACTGAACGTAGGGGGTCTGAGTCTAATTTGGTGAAAGTGAGGGGGTGTTCCTATAATACTGGCATTCTCCAGGGGGTGGCGCTGTAAATTACCCTTATTATTATTATTCAATGGTTGACTAGTTGCTAAGAATTGAAGTTCACCACCCAATATCTACGATATATATTTTTATTCAAATTAGAAAAAGATAAAGGGGCAGGGGCAGGGGCAGGGGCAGGGGCAGGGGCAGGGTCGGGGGGGTGGGGGGGGGGNTAATTTTAAAAAAGATTATTGGTCCTATGTGATGACATTGGAAAATAAATTTTAGACTAAAAGGGTTTCTGAATATTGTACCATTAAGGATGTAAATGGAGCGTATTCGAAGCGGATACACCAATATCCAAATTTGTATCTAATTAGCATATTCGCTATATAAATTTAATCCTATATTTGATGGACATTTCAGTTGAGTATCTAATTTCTATCTGCTAAAGAGTCGGATATCTAACTTCAAATCCGATTATATCTGATCACACATTTTAATCTATAGATATAAATACAAATATATGGATAATGCACTATCATTTTTACTTGATGAGGATATAAATAAACATTCAAATAAATATTCGAATAAATAGACATGAATTCAAATCGAATTCAGATTTTCGATTAATCATTTGCATCTCTACATATCATTCCAAGTGTTTCAAGTACGCTTTAGAAAGGTTTTCGAATCACCTAATTTGGAGTTGTGGTTTAAAATTTAAGAATTTAAGAATTTTCAAAGATTTTAAGATAATTAAGTGATTTACATCTCTAGAGGTTTGACTCTTATTTCCATCTAGGCCAATGGGAAGAGGCAACTAAGTATTTTCATGTAGTCTAGAAATTGGATTATGATGAGCTTAAGGAGGTAATTTGCCATGTTCTGTCAAACATGGACATTGAAGAATGGTTTAATGAGTGCACAAGGAAATTAATAGTCATTAGAGTACACAATTATATGTTTGATTTCATCTACATTTTCTAACACCCCACCCCATCCCAAAAAAAAAAGAATAGAATGTAACATTTCCAATTTCAGCTCAAAGGTGAAAACAAGTCGATGCATGGATTTATTATAGAATGTATGACTTCTTTTTGAAGTGTTTGGTGACTCCTCTTGCAGCATTCTTCCCTATCATATTATGTTTATTTGTTTTATTTTTTAAAGCAAATGATTTTCAAAGCAGCTAGTGAACTGGCAGTACTCTTAATTGGTCTTAATAGCAAACTATGCTTGAGGCCATTTTTTGGAATGTTAGGCACTATTTGACAATTTCCGTTTCTATCGTTTCTGCTTTTTCTTGTTCCCAGAAACAGAGAAACAACCTAAAAAATGCATTTTTAAAATTCTAGAAACAACTTTGATGAAACAAGTCGGACTTGTTTCAGCATTTCTAGAAACGAATTTAAGAGAGAGGGAAAAAAGTTGTTGTGCCTGATAAATCTCTCAGCTATTTAAACCTAAAAAGAGGCAACCAAACCCTCTCTCTCCCTTTTGGGCATCTAATGATACTATTGGGGTTTTTAGTGGCATTATATATGTAAAAACCATTTCGAGAAACAGGTTTATCAAACACCAAAAAATCCGTTATTGTTTTCGAAAATGTGAAAAGATGTTTCTATTGTTTCTAGACATGGAAACAATAGAAACGTTATCAAATAGTACCTTAGTATCTTATTATTCTCTTTAGAAGGAAATTGTTGAGAATCAATGTCCTGCAATATGTGGATTAACGTATCGTAGGCTATCTCTGAAGGACTATTAAAAGTCTGTAGGGCTTGCCACCTTGGTGTTGATTTTTATTTCTTGGGTCTCGTTTTTAAGATTTGCAAAGTTTGTATCAAGTCCTCGTACGAAAATGTTTTCTTACGTGCTTATGATGACATGTGGACTCCATTGTCTCTCTTTCTTATTGCATTATTCCATGGACTTAGTGGAGTCCACATGTCTGTCACAGAGTCGTACGAGAACTTTCTTGTATGAAGACTTGATCTGGATTCAAATTTACATGGTGTAATTACAAAAATTTGTAACTTTTTTTTTTAATGTGTATAGAGAAATTTGTATTGTTTTTTTTTCCTATAAATTGTTGTAATGGGGATTATTAGGGTTATATGAATTTTTTGAAAACATAGAGAGGCGTGAGAAGTGAGCATGTAATCTTTTACATGTTTGAGTATTATTATTATTATTATTATTATTATTCAATGGTTGACTAGTTGCTAAGAACTGAAGTTCACCACCCAATATCTACGATATATATTTTAATTCAAATTAGAAAAAGATAAAGGGCCAGGGGCAGGGGCAGGGGCAGGGGCAGGGGCAGGGAAGTAAACAATGACATCAACAGATGTTTCTAGTTCCTAGCTGCCCATGTTTTGATCTTCCTGTTTTCAGCCTGAGTTACCAGTCATTTAAGAGGAGATAGCATGATAGATGACACAAGATCATCAATTCCATAGAAGCCTAAAACTTCTCTCAGCCTTAACTGATTCACACAACAGAGCAATAGAGCATAGAAAGCCATTAATGGAGAAAGTGAAAGCAAGAATGCGCATCTCCAAATACATCAACGGTTTCATAGATTCCATGGCCCTTAAATGTGCTGTGGAGCTTCAACTCGAAGACATCCTACACCACCACAGTAAGCCCATGACGATACCGGAGCTTGCCGCCACTCTTCCATTACTGGCGGTGGACACCAATCGCCTCCAAAGGCTGATAAGGTACCGCGTCCACCCTAGGGGTGTCAATCCTGAGTCCGCATCGGTAGACCCGGCCGAGCCTGACTAGCTTAAGGGTCGACCTGAACCGACCCGTTTAATAAATATACGTTAGATAAATAGTGGATCCAAATGTTTAAGATCATGAGTGAAAAATTAAGGTTGCATTTTGTATAATTTTTGGAATGCATTATTGACCTAGAATGCATTCCTCGTATCCATACTAAACACAACCTAAAGTTATTGTAGTGTTTAGCATATATTCCCGGAATATATTTTGGGTCTAGATTGAACACATTCTGAGGCAATAAAATAAAGAAGAATCAGGTCTCAAAATGCATTCCTAACCCATAATCTAAACCTAGACTGCATACTAAACAAAGCCTAAATAACTAGGAACCATAGTTTTGGAACTTGATGAGTGAATCCATTTCAGGATGTGCACATATATGCAAGCGACGGTGTACAAGACATCCTAAGAACCTTCCTCACGCCCCCTGGCAGCTCTTCCTTGAGTTGGGACACAAACCTCTAGTGGCCTATGGGCTCTGGATTTCTAGGTAAGCTTCCGATTTGAGTTCCACTGCAACTCGTAGCTATCTATGGAACTAAACTAATTGTTTGATCAAAGGGGTGCTACTGTGGGGTATTTTAAACCATTTAATTGGTATCATGAAGAAATAGTGACACTGTAATAGTAGAGATGGGCCCAAGCCTAACCAAATTTTTTACCGGCCATATATCAGTTTAGGACTTTACTGGCCCAAGCCTTTCCATCATGTATCATGGGCTGGGCTTTAAGCTTACTAACTTTAACAAAAAGCCCAAGGTTGGGTAGTTTATGACTTTATGAACTGGACCTTAACCTTAGATCCAAGCTAGACAAAATATATGTCGAGAAGAGTAATAAAGTCCGTTGTGGTGGATTAATGCTGTTGAAGTATGGCCACAATGTAATTGATGCAACAAAGAGCTACCCTTTTATTCTAGGGTGTTTTGGGGTCCAATTCAAAATCTTAAGGCCTTGGGTGAAGATAGCTCCTCAAGTGTATGAAGGCATTGAGGACTGATTAAATGACGTGGGACTACAGCTCTATAACACGCAACATCTCAATACTCACCTCAACATAGCTTTAACATACCTCTACTTGTGGACAGATAATTGAAGGAGGACAACAAATGAACATGAACTCTAATACCATGTTGGAGGGTCCAACCCAAAATCATACTGCATTAGATGGAGATAATTCCTTAAGTATATGAACTAGAAAATAATATGACTTAACCGACGTGAACTATTCACCTTAAAACTCCCAACAGAGAGAGAGAGAGAGAGAGAGCTAGTCCATTAGAAATAATAAATAAATAAATAAAGGTAGGACAATGGATGAGGGATGAGGGATGAGGGATGAGGGATGAGGGATGAGAGGAGAGACTTTGCTGTAGGGTGAAGGAAATGTTTGTTTCTTAACTACCCTTTTGTTGAGCTTGTTGTTAATTGTTGAATGTAAATTAAGATAGATCAGGGAAACAATAAGCATCATAAAAAAATTACCCACTAGGCAATTAATATTGTTTCTTAGTCCAATAATTAAAAAAAATAAAAAATAGGACAATGAGAGGGATTAGAATAGACTTTGTTGTAGGATGGAAAGAAATGGATGTTTCGTAAGTACCCTTTGTTGAGTTATTGTTAATTGTTGAATGTAAGTAAGGTAGGTCAGGAAAGCAATAAGCATCATGAAAAATATTACCCATTGGGCAATTAATAATTATTATTCAAAGTAGTCTAATCAAACTATTGTGTCCCCAATCAAAAAGTGTTAGCCTTTATATTTAAAGTTAAAAGTTTTGTATGACTACAAACCAAAATAGTATGATTTGTGGATTTTTTAATAATAAATTAAAATAAATAATTGGATAAAGATTTATATAAAAACTTCACGGAGTCGATATCGTGCACAAAAGACCCACATGATCAAGCAGGAGAGAAAAAAATAAAACAAGCTCACTATGAGAGGACGATAGTATGTACACTAACATCATGATAGATGCTAGAATAAATCCTCAATGATGGAAGATACGATTAATATAATTATTGACTAATAATGCAAAAGAAAAAAGGGATCAAAGGACGTTTAACAAAATATTTATCATGACAGTTCAAGTTTGATAGAATTTTAATTTACAGAAAAACCAAACACCATAAAGATCCTCTCCCTTTCATTGATTGTTAGAGAACATAATAATTTGTACAGAATATAAAGTTCAATTTAAAAGATTCTTTAATATCTATTATGGAAAGCTAATACATCTTAAACTTAAAGTATTAACATATCTCACTTGAGTTTTGTAACTCGCTATCATGGAACATTATTTCTTTCTATTCTATTGAGGGAAGAATAAAATGATTATTTTCTAGCTTGAGAAATATTTATATAGTAGTTCATCAATCCTTTTTACTTAATACAAAAAAGAATATGGGGTTCTAAGACATTTACCTAATAGCTTTAAGTAGGGTTGCTTAGGAAATTTTCTTCTTCCTCCACTAGGGCTAGGCACAAAGCCATGGTTTTAAAAATTCAACTCAGACTCTATCAAGTCGATTTTGATTAATCTATATTCTATGCCGTACATTAGAGGACACACAGGTGCTAACCTATCTACCCTGCCCCATGGCTCAGGGAATCTCTTTTTTTTTCTCATGTAAATTTAAAAAGCAAGTTATTAAAATTATAAAAATGCCATTGTAGAAATTTAAATATCTCTCTCTTAATTTTGTAGGTTTTCAATATTTACGAAATTGCCATTAACCATTTTGCTTTAATGGCAGCCAGGAGAACAAGCCGGGCTTGGTTCCCTGCAAATCAAGACCTCCATTTCGAGGAAAATCTTGGGCCTGAATGGATCCAGACTCCTGTATGGTTATTAGCGAGTTTTGCTTCAGTTCAATTTAGTGTTGGGTGGGGTAACCCTAGGCCCAAAATCTATATTGAAACTTGGCCCGGTCTATGAACAATCTGGGCTTAAATTTACATTAAATTAAGCCAGATCTGGCTTCTAAGCAAAATGTCCTTAGATTTTGTTTGTTTGTTTTAAATGCGAGAAGGTTTTCTGGTACCATGGTCTGCTACCTACTTGTACATATGGGGATTGAATTAGGCTAAAGTTTTGCGAATAAGTAGATCCTAAGGTTTTTTGTTCACTTATCAAGTTTTTGCCCTAACGGATTTGTTTGACCATATGACAAAATATAATGTTGAAAAACCTAGAAATTTTGATACAGGTGCAGGAGAGTGTAGAGGAGGTGTAAGAGAATATTTTATTTTGTTTTAAGTTATTATTGGCGTAGATTACTGATGTGGCAATTTTATATCTTAATTCAATCGAGGGAGAAAGAACTCTTCCAGTCTGATGTAGGCAACACTATCGTGCAAGGCCAATGAAAAAACACGTGGGAACATCTTCAATGCACAGAGGTGGAGGATAACATGGTCTTTTCGTAGGCAACGCCAGACTAGTGGGATTCTTTGTTGTTTCAATCAAATATCCTCTTTTGTATACATGCCATTTATGTCATGCACATGTTTACAGTAATTTGTGACCAATAACACATGCTCATTATTTATAGCCTTGGATTTTAAAGTTCTATTTTGCCAAGTGTTCTCCATTCACCATGGGTGCGGGAAACTGCCTCCTTAGAAATATGTTAAAGAGTCGACTTGATCAATTCTACAAGTTGGTTGGGTCCGGGTCAAACCTTAACTTCGCTAATTGTAACCATGTAATATTGATACTTGGACTCTTTCCTCATATTTTCTTATTTTTTGTAGTTCATTTTTTTTTTAAGAAAAATAAGCTTTTGAAATCTCAATTTCATGACTTATATTTTAATAGATGAATAACTTAAATTGAATTCAAACTTGACACATAAGTAAAGTGTGATGTAATATATTTAAAAATTTAAAGCCAACCCACATCACCAAGTAGTTGTTGTACATGAAGTTGGTTTTCAAGAGAGAGTGAGAGAAAGAGAGATGACACTATAAAATAATAATAAGTTTAACCAGTATGACAAGAACTAAAATTGGGGCATGGATTATGTATTAAGTTTGTCTCGAATTCTTGACCCGTTTTGAAGATTGATTCGTTCCGACATATATTTCGTGGCGACCCGAATGTGAAGTTTTCTGAGATTTGCGATGGAAGCAGAAGGGTTGGGCCGATAGGCCCAAGCTTGGAGCCCATCATTGATCTCGTATGGGGGTGTGGGGGCATAACGCCATGGTATGGTTTGATCGGATTGACTGCGACCTGATGGGTCGACCCGCAACTTGGAGTATATATAATATATTATTGCTTGTTGAGAAAGTCATTGTATTTTGGGGGTTTTTTTGAGCTAGGGTTTCAGGACGAGTTTTCTCGCCGCTGCTTGGGTGTAATCTCTCTTCTGCATAGTGAAACATCTTCTTCTCCCGAGGACGTAACACACTACCCTGGTGTGTGAACCTCGTTAAATCTTTGTGTCGTGCGGATCTATTGTCTCTTTATTTTTCGCATTTTTTGGTGTTCGTTCTGACATTATGAAAATTGATAAAAGATTGTAGAGATTAGGAAAGAACTTCTTCGCGATGTGAGGGTAAAGCTGCGTATTTTATGATCTTCCCCAGACCTTACAAAAGCCGAAACATCATGCATTGAATATGTCATTTTTTTTTCTTTAATATAAGATTAAGGAGTGAAATCAATAAGACAAAGAACTAAACCTCGGGCATAGATTATGAAAATAGATAAAAGATTAGAGAGTTTAACCTAAGGCAAATTAACAACTTAAACTGGGGACATCTGCCAATAGCATCAGCTCAATTTTAACCTAAATTGGTTAAGTAACTCGACATGAGTTTGTTGCAACTTATTAGTTCCCAATTAAGAATCAGATTAGCATCTCTTCACAACCTTATATCATGTTCAATTGGCATAACTCACCAACCCATTGAGAGAGCGGCTCCTACTTAAATTACTTAAATTACTTAAATTACTTAGTTTTGATGGAGAAGACAAGAAAGTCCATATTGTAACCATTTGCATGGGTTTGCTAGGAAAGTAAAAAGGTTGATTATAATTATGGAGAATCGTATTAGGTCAGAAAAGCATAAACACCCAATATAGATTTTCACTTCTCTATATTTTGCCACTTGATAAACTCCGAATGAATTTAAGCCTGACATGTGAATAGGAGACCTATGGAACTACTTATCGACAAATTTCAATGACTATCTGATCTTCCACATGACATATTTTTGGGCCTTTCAATTAAGCCTTTTAAGTGGAATAATCATCTCCACTCCCATCTCAAGAGGAAAAAGAAGAATACGATATGCAAAATAATGATTTAAAAAAAAAAAAAAAAAGAAGCATATGCCACCTTGTACAAATTTTATTCTAATATACTTAGGGGTGTCAAACCCAAGACCGACCGCACTAAATCGATCGGAACCGACCGTTTATAGACCACCTCGGTCCGGACCGTTTATTAAACGTGTCGGACTTGAGCCCGGTCCGTTTACAAATGGTCGGTCTTGATTTTGGACCATGGGGTGCCCGATAGAGACCGACCGAATAACACACGATTGAGATCGGCCAATTGTGCATTGACTTGGCCCGACCCTTTAATGAGTGTAGAATACCTATTTTACCTCCCAAATTAAAGAGTAAAAAGTAAAGAAAGAAAGCTCGGTTAGTATATGTTAAATCGCCAAAAGGTTTTACAAATATTTGATTTCTCGTTTAGTTAAAGTGAAGTAGCTAAAATATATATATATATATATATATATATGAAATAGTTGGGCTTGCAATTCTTGTCATTTTTTTTGGGCTTATATGAGTAGAATTAAGTGGGTTGTAGTATAAGAGCACATTTTAAAGAGGGACCGTTTAAAAACCGATTAAAGCCGGTTTAACATTAAACATGTTCATAGTCCGGTTAAGGCCCGACTAAAGCCCGATTAAGGCTTGATTTTAGTAACTCGATTATAGCCTGAAGCTGACCAACCGAATATAAAGTGTACCATGCCCTCACTAACTAAGCCCAATTAGTTAAATGGGCATACACGATACAGCCTTTGAAAGTCTTCAAGCCCGATTAAGCCCCGATCGAGACCAGACCAATCTGACCGATTGACACCCCTAAATATACTCCTCTCATATAACAAACAGTGGGGTCTACATTAAGATTGCGTCTTTTATTTTGATCATGTGAGCCCCATGTGTATATAGATGTTGTCATTCTCTAAGCCTTCATTAGTGTAATACGCAGATTCATTCTTACATTGGCATCGTGGGAAATCTTCTCCCTTGGAAAAATATAACTCTGATCATCTAACTTGTTCAACAACTGATGCCAGCTTTCCATCCATCCAAATAAGATATTTCATATCATTTCTTATAAAAGATACAAGTGTAGGTGAAATTTATATATTTTCTTCAGACATTATTGCCCAACAACTTAATAGGAACTTGGAATATCCATCATAGTCAAGTCTCCATCGGCCGATGATGGTTCCCATGTCTTCTGGTAAACTGGATTTTAGTGTATCTATCTTTTGAAAGTCAAATAAGCACATGCGTTAGTTACAAAGATTCTAACCCAACACCTACCACTAGCAAAAACTATATGACTCCTTAATATCCCTTTTCTTTTTTTTTTTAGTGAAAATATGATTTCTTAGTCTTTATTTCTTTTTCTTGCTCACGTAAGATGTTTGCTTGTGTATTAGAAAGGATCTTAATTAACACTGTTTATACATCGATTCTCAATATATTTATAAACCTAATTTGTTTCTTACTTAAAACATTGGAATTTTGTGAATGTGACCTCATACTTTCTTTTATATATATATATATATATATATGTTGTCATTGTATTAGATTTGTCCTTTATTTTGTTTGCTTAATCAATTGAAAAATCTAATGACTTTTTAAAGATCATAGTGAGTTCGATATTTCTCCTATTCAATTTTAATTTTCTAACAAAATTGATTTTCTTGTTCTTTTTCTTTTTATTTGTCTAGGGCTAAGTTACTCTTCATGGCATCTGCTTTATAATATTCTTTTTAATTTATTCATTTATTAAAAATCACACACACACACACAAAAAAAAAAAGGATGTCAATTAATTGGTTCAGTTTGGTTTTAGTCGGGCTGAATTAGTTTTGGGTAACTCCAAAACCAAACCAATAAGAGAATGCTCGATTTCAATTCAATATGGGTTCGTTTTATTTCGATTTATTTCTTTTCAAGTTGTTATTGGTTGATATTAGACTTGGTCTGGTCTAGTCTGATTTGGATTCAGTTTACCATGTATTTATACATAATTATGGGAAAATAAGCATGCCTTTTTGGTTTTTGGGTTAGTGTCAATTTTCATTTGATTTTCCATGTTTCGTTTTCAGCTGGTTCCATAATACCCCAAACCAAAGCTGAACCATGTGGCATTAGTTCAGTTCAGTTCAGTTTGGGCCTTTTTTGGTTAGTTTGATCGGTTTGATTTAGGGTTTGACACTCCTAAAACACATGGTATAGGGTACCGTATCAATCACTGTTGATATATTGACTTTCATCCTCTGCAGTGGGTGTGGCCATGCGACAAGGATCCAATGGCAGAGATGACATTAGCACACGCCCCAATGCCGTGCTGACCATAGGATCTCGTCGCACAACCACACCCATGGCAGAGGATTTTTTTCGGATATCAATACCATTATAGGTTGATATCAATACTATTATGGGTTGACTGTATTAGGTCATATCAAATCAATCTGAATAAGAAAAAAAAAGTCACTTCTTGATATAAAAAACTTCATACTTTTAATGGCACGATTGATTCATATCTGAATTAGTCTCTGGTAATACTGATACCTATACTAATATCCTAATACACCGGATAGAGCTCCACTGGTTCAAAGGCATTATGTTAACAGACTTCTCCTGTTCGAGTCTCCTTGAAGTTGATCTATTATTCAAGGGTTACGCTTGTCTGTGTATAACCAGAGTTTATCGTCAGACTTGAACCATAAAACAAAATAGGTTTGAGGGGTTCCTTGTTGACTGGAAAAAAAAAAAAGAGTACATGTACCAATACCTGGAACCTACTCTCAAGTCTCAAATAGACCTTATCATGTGTAAAATGAGGCATTGAGGGTTAAGGGTCATCAAAAATTATTATTTTCTAGAGCCATTGGATGATTGAAAATATAAAGGATTAATAGTTCCACACGCTATGTGCGATGTGATTGATATGGCAATTCATGAAATTTGTCAAGTAGCCAAGAAAAGGACCTTATCCTTTTTTTTTTTTAGTGTATCTGATGTCTCTAATGGTTTGAATTGACTACACATCTTTCAGAATGACTTGAATTAGTCAGAAATCTCTTGAAACCATTGTAGCATTTTGGTTAGGATTTTTTTAGAAACTATTAGTTGCAAACTGTTAGAACAACATAATCAGCCCAACATTCCATTAAAAATTGAAAAAAAAAAAAAAAAATCAGCCCAATCGCAAATGACATGAATTAGGCAGAAATATCTTAAATCCATTGTAGAATTTTAGTTAGAAAGTATCAGAAATATTAGTTACAAACTGTTAAAACAACAAAATCAGTTTAATCCCTTTAAGGAGAAAAAAAAAAAAAAAAAAAAAAAGCAACTTGTTTTCCCAAAAATATCATTTGGCATATATTGTTAGGAATAATGTTTTGGACATGGCCTTGACAAGGAAGTGTAGCATTCACGTAGAAAATCTTTTTATTTTTTTATTTTTTAAGGGGGGATTGGTATGAGGAGAGATGAGATAAATATCAATAAGCAGATATATCTTATTTTAAGTTTAGACCAAGATTCGATTTAACTACAATGAAGAGGGAACCTCTTAAGCCACCCAATCTTTGGATTGGATTGGGGAGAAATAGTTATGACCATGAATAATATGGGGTGAGAATTTAATGATAAAATTCATTGATCAGGAGTTTAATTAGATGGTCACATCACTTTCAATAAAAAAGATTTATTCTCTCTTCACCTTACGTGTCACGAAACTTTCTCCTCTAAAGTTTTAACAAATTTAGGTCCAATACATATCCATACCTTTTGTAAGGATGACTTTTGGCAGCAACTAGGATGTAGTCTTGAGTGCAGATTAAAAGTAAGTGAGAATTTTACAGTATAGCTGGGTAGGAAATTTCCAAGAGAAAGTATGAAAGAGGGAACTATATGCTGCCTGGTTAAATTGGTATTCATATATTAAACCAATACCAAGTAGCAAAACAAAGGGGAAAGGAAACTTTGTCCATCCATACCCCCTGTACTCAGACAC
This sequence comes from Macadamia integrifolia, assembly GCF_013358625.1. NCBI lineage: Eukaryota > Viridiplantae > Streptophyta > Magnoliopsida > Proteales > Proteaceae > Macadamia > Macadamia integrifolia. Next base: position 21,978,818 of record NC_056564.1, read on the forward strand.
AACTGAACGTGAAAATACTACTCACACGTAAGGACAATTGAATCTTTTCACAATGAATTATGTATGGGCATAGAAAACACTAGAGCAGACAATGTTCTTTCTCCCCGAAACAAAACATTTAATGAGGAGAGAGACTATGAGAGGAAAATACTGCCATTGTGGTGGTAACTTCTTTCTGTAGGGCATAGGAGTACTTAAGTGAGCAAGGAAGTCACAATCAGGGCCACTTCCATGAGAGATTGGAAACTTATAATATATGAGTCTCTTTCAGAGAAGAGAAAGACAATGACATGAAAAAATCCATTAGCCCATGACTTAAGTGGCCCTCTTCCGTAAATTTGATGAGATGATTTGAGGATTGGTATGAAGGTACTCTCATGTGGATTCTGTCTTCTTGTCCGCTGCCTGCTAAAGTCATGTACTTATCATTTTATACCCAAAAACATTTTTAATTCTTTCCATTCCTTCTTTCATTGGTTTTCTCTCTATATATACCTACTCCCAGTGTAGTTCATTCATTCTTGATTTGAAATAGCCCATCTTACCTACTATACGAACATGCATAGCCCACTACTATCTAATTCTTATTTTTCATTTCTTACGATTAACTAGTAGTAACTGTCTAAATAAGTGGTTGTAAATGTGCCTTTTTTTTTTTTATTTGCTAATATGCCTATCATGCAATAACATTTTTTTTCCCTTATAGTTTCTAACAGCAATAGATGTTTCTTAAGGAAGTTAATTTATTGCACACTGTGATTCGATTACGATTTTTTAAGAGTTTTTATAAGAATACAAATGTGATTTTACAACAAGAAAATATTTATTTTAAGTGATTCTATAAAAATGCAAAAAGAATTATAATGATTGATAAGTGAAAATAAAAGAAAAAAGTTTCCTCAAATAGGTCCAAACCCCTGAAAAAGATAAAAGAAGATTATATGGGTTTAGTTCATATTAGTGGAGTCTAAAAAGGTGGAATCCCAAGGTAGCATTTCACTTTAGTAACCATGGTTCTAACCCTGAGGGGGTAGCTGAGTTTTTTAGGGACCATCTCAGAACGTATAGTTTTGAGTTTGATTCTTCTTTTACTTTTGGAACACCACAGGGGATGTTTAGGGCTCTTCTACATTGTTTTTTGTGAAAGTTGAATGATTCTTATTCAACCCCAGTATAATCCAATCTATATAATTTTGAGGTTAGTATAGACTTACGAGACTAATTAGGCCTATATCTATCATTAATGAAAAAAAAAAAAAAAACCTTTTTTGTCCTTGTGGATTCTAGTAAAAAAATGAGAGGAAAACGATGAAAAAATAATAATGAGATTCAATTATTTTACCTAGTAGATTAGTTCTTCAATTGGCTTCTTACCCCACCTTAATTTGTACATTACAAGATGGTAAATCATGCTAAGAACAACCAGAGATCTAAAAGCCACAAATCTATCCTAAAATATAAAATCAAAAGGGCAAAAGGCAACAAAAGAAAGTGAAGACTTAATCTTAAGAAAACTCCAAAATTATATGACAAGAGATCCAAATTTCTGACCAGTCATGTGCATTTCTTGAAATGCATTCATTGACCACATGGACTTGGGGCCTATAACTCCCTGATATATCAAAAAAAAAAAAAAAAAAAAAGACTAACTCATTCTACTAGGCCGCATTAAAGGTTTGATGCTTCCTATAATCTGCTTCCCATGTTTAATTTGAGGTCCATTTCTTTCATTTCTCGTTTAATTGTAAGAGATACAAATAATTTTTAAGAAAGTGAAATTTATTTTATCGAAAAAATCACTTTTAATGTTTGACTACAAATGAAATGCACATATGTATGTAGAAAGTAAAATATATATTATATAAAATACTTGAGGAGAGAGTTCTGTAAAGACAACATAACCCTTATATCAGCACGTAGTCCTATGGAAGCATTAGTAGAAACATCATAATGGAGGGATTTTTTGCTTTTCATGAGAGGTGGGACTGTTATTTCGACCCCTATTATGTGTCTAGGTGTAGAGATTATGCTGTCTTTTACGTTTGTTTTTTTTCATTCCCACCCCCAAAACCCCCAGAAAAAAAAAAAAAAAAACTCAATAAAAAGAACAATAGTTTTGAGATTCTTTTTTTTTTTTTTCGGGTAAGATTGAAATTCCTCTTCCTATACTAACCATAGAGCGCTCCTAAGACTAACCACTTGGTGGTGCTCCTCTCCATAACTCTAATGGAAGCTATTCTCTATCCCGCTTAATCCATCCAATCTATTGGCTTTCTCATTGATCTTTAGAATATATTTTGAATATCATTTCAATTAAAATATTCTAAATTATTTTGAAAATTCAGATAAAAATTTCAGAATATATGTTGAATCCCCCCTTTTGTTACATTTTGCTTATTATTTTTATGCATCTTATGAATAATCAATTAGTTGAAATATGACTAATAATAAAAATACTATGAACAATATTTGCATTATATGATATTATAAAATGTGAGTTAATAAGGAATGACAATAATAGGACCAATTAAATAATCGTTCAAAGATTAACTTTATTAGGATAATCACTAATTGCATTAAGTTGCATGTTAAATAATGTTAAATATATGAAAAAGAATGTTATATAAGTAAAAAAAAAAGTATAAAAAATAAAAAAGGTAATAAGTTTTTGCCAACATTCAAAATTTTAAAAGTGAAAGATTTTATACATGATCATATTTAAACACAATCAACACTTCAACTATTGGATAGTGATTCTTGTGCTCCTATCTGATGGTCGAATTGTTTATTGTGTTTCATACACATATGAAAATTCATCCCAAATAAAAATATTACAATTATTTCACAAATTTTTCTAAATTTAAAATTTTTTAAATTTCATACAGGACTCGTAAAAGCCCAAGAGTCACACCAAAAAAGAAAAATGGTGTGGAAATTTTCTTGACCTTGGATTGGTAGAAGTCAAAAGTCACTAATAATAGCAAGATGGGGGAGGGGAACTCAAGTTTGTCATGTTTCTTACATCTTTCAAAAAATTTTCTTTTATTTTATTCCATCAGTCTATAAATTTTAAAAGCAAAAATAGTTAACACAATGCCAATATTACATACCTTCCCACAATCTCCAATACTCTCTCCTTGCTGCTCATGTGGGCCCTTTTGTACACGCATTGAAAGGCATTTCCTCTTGTGTTTTCAATAGTTTGGCATGAGAGATGCCAATATGGCAATATACGTGGGCAATATGCCAATCTCGCTCTCATTCTGAATATATGACTAAGAGTCTGTTTTATTTTTTCCATTACAACCTTATATTAGGAAGATTATGAGAATTTAGTGAGTGTTATTTCAAATATAACATTACTGAGAAAACCAAAGGACTAAACCCTAACAAATTATGCCCTTTTCTCCCTCATGTTGTGTTTGTTTATTCAAAAAAGAAAAGAAAATTCTTAGCTCCCCAACCAAACCTTCTTTGCTCTTGAAACGATTCAGACCGGATAGAAGATTCTGGTTTTAAATTTGAAAGGGCCATCAGGTGTATGCACAGTTCTTCTGCCACCACAAAAAAGTTACAATGAGTGAAAAAAAAAAAAAAAAAAGATTCAAAAGAATAGTTTTGTTTTGGGGTAGGGAGAGAAATCAAGGAGACAGAGGGGGGGGGCATGTTGGTCACCGACTTCAACATCGAGTGTATGGTTTTTTTTTTTTTTTAACCTGAATATTGTTTGGGACCCAGGCTATCGAATGTATCATCTCTATTCATCTGAGATTTTGTGGGTGAAGAGCTCAGACTTGATTATAAAAGGGCTATGTGCAATGATGATTGGCCTATCTACAAAAACGGATTGGGTTACTAAAACATGAGATTGAGAGGGTTACGAATTTGCTCTTTCTAGTGTGAGAGTGGAAAACCTTTATGATTCATTCATGTTATTTTATCTAATAGTTTTTAGGATAAAATTTTCTTTCACTGAACAAAAATACACCTATCTAGGTTTGGAATGCTCTGCCCCTCTATAGTCTCAGATACCTTTTACAGATAGAACCTTGACCTTGACTATAGGTGAAGGAAAACTATCTCCTTGTTTTATGTCAGTAAAAAGTGAAAGAAAATTTTATCTTTTCCTTCTATTTGCGAACCAAATATGGAGAATTTTTTTCATCTAATTTCTTTTCTATTTTAAATTCTTTTTTCTTATATTGACAAACACAGCCTTGAAACTTGAGGGTAACCTTAGGGACATGATCGCCTTACCTGTCGGTAGGAACATTCAGACTCTGACCCAAACCCAAGTGATGACAACTACTGTTGGAGAGCACCTGTGATCTGGCTAAGCCCAGTATCAACCTTAAATCGAAGCCTTTAAATTTTCTAATATTCTTGAAAAAGCTCGTCTTAATCATAAGCTCATAGCTCAGGAAAAAATTAATTTCTTTATTTAATGTATTAAAACAAATGCTTCTGGGGTGTTGGCCTATTCAAGGCTTCAAGCCCGCTCTCTCCTTTCTCCTCTAAAATGCGCCTTTTGACTGTGTGCAGCACTCCACCCCCAGCAGTTTAAGCCTTGTCTGCTTTGTCCTCTGTTTCATTCTTCTTATATACTCTGAACCCAACAGCTTCATTTATTTATCTGCTTCTGGGTTTCAGGAGGAAGATAAAAGAGAGAAGAGAGAAGAGAGAAGAGAGAAGAGAGAAGAGAAGGGATTGCAGAGGAAGAAATGGGGAAGCATCATCGTTATTATCAGCCAAGAAAGGGTGAAGAAAATGGAGACTATGACAAGGATTACTCTGCAACCCTTCTTCTAGAATTGGGAACAACTAATTACTACAAGAGAACAAAGCCCAAGGTCCTCCCTCTGCCATTCCTCTTCTCACTTGTGTCTTGCAGCTTAATCTTGGTCCCTCAGCTCTTCAGCTACTCTGCAACTCTTTCCCTCATCTGTAAGTTTCCTCTTCTCCCTTAATTCTTTTTAGTTTTTCCTTTGCTGTGTTTGTCTAGTTTTTTTTTAAAGCATTTTCTTCATTTATCAGATTCTTTTCGGTTGGTAAATGATGAACCCACCTCTAATAAGTTAACAGAAGCTTTCCCTTCTTCAACCTTTGATGGTATGTAGCCTTAACCTTCAACTCTGTTCTGCAACAGGGGAGCTTTCCCTCTTTTACAATTCGATTTTTTACTTATTGGGTATGTGTTTGCAGAGGGCCTTATGTGCGACAGGGGAGCTTTCCGCTATGATATCTGTTTCATGAGAGGGGATATAAGGACTCTATCTTTGGCTTCTACAATAATAAACTATCTTCCATATGAGAATGATTATGAACCACCACCATTCTTCGATGAAGATGCAGGAATAGGAGGAGGAGAAGAAGAAGAACTACAGCATGAGAAGATCAAACCTTATACCCGTAAATGGGAAACCAGTGTCATGGACACTATTCCTGATGTTGAGCTTATTGTGAAGAAAGATTATCTTACCCGTCGCCATGTTTGTGATGTTCATCACTCTGTTCCTGCTGTGATCTTCTCTACAGGTGGGTATACTGGTAATGTCTATCATGAATTCAGTGATGGAATTATCCCTCTTTACATTACAACTCAACATCTCAAGAAGAAAGTTGTGTTTGTTGTGGCGGATTACCGTCGTTGGTGGTATACTAAATATGCAGATATCCTCTCCCTTCTCTCTGATTATCCTCCAATTGATTTCAATAAAGACCCAAAAACCCATTGCTTCCCTGAAGCCATTATTGGCCTCAAAATCCATGATGACCTTAGTGTGAATTCTTCGTTTGTGCCGGGGAATAAGGGCATCAAAGATTTTCGCAATCTTCTGGACAGGGCTTATTGGCCTAGGATTAGGATGCTAATGCAAGAAGAGGAAAGAGAAGCTCAATTGAAGTTAGCAAACAGATCAGCTTTATCAGCATTGCCATTAGAAGAAGTACAGAAACCAAAGAAATGGAAACCAAAACTTGTTATCATATCTAGAAAGGGAACAAGGGTGATAACCAATCAAGCTGCATTGGTGAAATCTGCAGAAGAAATAGGTTTCCAAGTTGAAATCTTGCTCCCAACATCAACAACAGAGCTGGCAAAGATTTATAGAGTTCTCAATTCTAGTGATGTTTTGATTGGTGTCCATGGTGCTGGTTTGACACATCTCTTGTTTATGAGACCTGGTACTGTATTCATCCAAGTTATACCTCTTGGCACTGACTGGGCTGCAAATACTTACTATGGTGCACCTGCAATTGAGCTTGGCCTCAACTACATGGGCTATGAAATATTTCCAAAGGAGAGTTCTTTGTCTAGTAAGTATGAAGAAAATCATCGCGTCCTCACAGATCCTCATAGTGTGAATAAAATGGGTTGGGAACTCACTAAGAAGATCTATCTTGATGGCCAGAATGTTATATTGAATATCAGAAGATTCCGAAAGCATTTGTTGTGCGCTTATGAGTACTCCATTGCCAAGAGAAATCAGATACAGGCAAAGATGGAAACCATAGAGAACACCAAAGCTTCCGCCGTTTCGTAAATCTGGTTTTTTTTTTCTTCACCCATTACTCAATTGTTTGATACTATTGTTCAATTTAATTTCATCTGTTCAGAACAAGAAGAACATTATTAAGCTTTTGTATGTAGAGATCAGTTTTCATTTGTTTCTTCTTCTGTTCATCTGTACATAATAAAGAAAAAAACTAGGTGCATTTTTTGTATTGAGATGAGATGTATGAAGCAACAATTAAATTCTTTTGTTATGAGAACTTCTGTTACAAGTACTTAATAGTTTGATTCATAATGTGTGTTCATATATACCATCTATATCCTAGATGTTAGAAGAGACTTCAATTGTTCCCTTAATCTGTTGCTTGTGCTTATTGCAAAGTCCTTGAGGAGTAGCTAATGGAATATGGAAGAAACCTCTATTTTGAAATCATACTTTCATACATCTTATCTTGGAGGATACTTCATTTTTAGATGATTTTAGGGCATATTTTTTCAAACCCTTGAGAATCACATGCAACTAATTTAGATCTGATGCAGCTTTCATCTCCAATTCTTGTCCCTTCTTTGGTTTCTGGACCTAACTAGTCTCCAATTTTCTACAATACCTACGATAGTATATTAAAAATAAGCCCTTTTTTTGTGGGTAAGTAGGCCCTCTTCTTATCTACCACAAAAGAAGGATTTATGACCATGTGGAATCTTTACTGAACAAAACCATTTTCCGTGTTGTGATTGGTCTAGAATAGAATATTCCCTCACTGTCCGCGTGGGAAACCTTCAAACCTTTATGGTATGTCCTTTGCTTTCTGATATTATTCTAAGAGGTTGGTAAGGAAAGGAAGCATAATTTGTTATTTTATATGTTTTGATGATGGGAAAGCCCAACGAAGTGTAACAGATAGATAGATGTCTTCTTATGAAATATATAGTTATATAATATTTTATTGGCTGAAATGATTTATTAAAATAGAGAACAACTTGTCACCAAATTGATGACGTAAGAAATTGTATTTTTTTTTTCTCGTCTAATTTTTAAAAGTTATTTAATATAGGAGTCAAAAAACATTTTCAAAAGTTTGAAAATTATTGTAAATAATATTTAACAATTTTTTATGTGAAATAATAATATTTATTTATTTATTTATGGACAAGAGTGCACTACCTTGTTGGTGTAGGGTATACCCAAATGCGCATACTAATGAGAAGGCAAATGGAAGCATCTTCAATGTGGGGACAACACAGTCTTTCCTAACCTCCATGACTCCATGTCTTGGTGTGTATTAGGGGTGTCAAAAACTAGTTCCAACCGATAAAATCGATGAAAATCGATCAATAAAACTCGAACCGAACAGATCTTTATTGAATTGGTTTTGGACTGAGGTATGTTGGGACCGGCTGAAAACCGGTCCAAACCAAACCGATCAATAACCAAACCAAAACCAAACCAAATGAAACCGATAAAAAAATAAATGATTATGAGATTATAAATTGATGAATTGACCATCCATTTTTTATAACATGAGTGAATTTTTTTTTTATTGTAATGGGAATTGTTACAAATCAGTGACTATTAGGTTATGAATAGAGAAATTGATTTGTAAATTGTAATAATGCTTCCATTGATTTCTTTGTTCACTATAGAAAACTAGTTGGATAGTTAAATGAATGATTGGATAATGGGGTTCATTTATGATTTCAATATTAGTTATCTTCTTAGTAATTTGTTATCTATTGATTTCAATATTAGTTATCTTTTCATGATAAACCATGATTTAATCATAAATTTAAAGTGTTTTTTTCGTCAAATCTTGTCACTATAAGTTATGAATGTAAGATTCATTATGGTTCAAACTCGATAATAAATTAATCTAAACCGGTATTAACCTGATATTGAAAAATCGAAATAAACTGAAATCAAATCGGACTGAAATAGAAATCAAAACCGAGATCAAAACCGATCGAAAACCAAAGTTCCTTAATGGATTGGTTTTGGTCTCCCTAATTCTTAGATCGAAACCAATTCAATCTTACCAAAACCAAACCGAATCGTCCAATTAACACCCCTAGTGTGTACTGCATCCATGAATAGCATTATTTCTTCCATATATTATTATACTAAAAGTGTAAATAGAAAAGGTTACAATCTTGTTGCAACCAACGTTGGTTACAACAAGATATTCCTATTAAAAAATGGGGATAGTATTTTGTCTTTCCAAGTCAATTGTTGGAATCTAACGAACAGCCTTATAATTATGTATTTATATTAATGCCCTTCCAAAACCTTACAAATTTGTTCTTTTGATAAGAACCTTATTAATTTGTTCAAAGCTTCAATATCACACGCTCACATTTTATATTTGCTACCCATTTATTATTTCTTCAAAGAAAAGCTTCTCCATTTTATTAGTAATGGGCAAAATATACATCTCATGCATTACCTACACATAGCACCAACATTTTCCTATTAAAAACCAACTTGGTTTTCTAAAAGTATGGGTACAAGAAGTTACTTAATTTCAATTTTGATGATGAAAATTGTATAATTGTAAATATATGAAAAAAATATTGAAGCATAGTTGGTAGATCTTTCTAGTGAGGTTTTTGTTTTGTTGACTATTGGGTCGGTAAAGAATGAGTCAGATAGATTAAATGTTAAATTTGAGAATTTATCTCAATTATATGGCCATCATATACAGTTTTATATATATATATATATATATTATATGGTTCTTCCATTGCACCTACTACCAAACAAAAATGTGAATTTATAAAGCATTAAAATGGCATGGACATGTGTAGAAATCGTATTGGTTTAAAGTCAACCCTTATTTAATTTTTATTTTCAGGATGCAAGACCCATTATAAGCATAGAGGAGTGATAGGCCAAGTGGAGATTCAAGAGGACCACCAAATTTGAGTCCCATGAGAAAATAATATCCACTAAATTTAGTTGATGTGTAAATAATATGTGCATTTATTTAATTGATGCTTGGATAATATGTCCACTAAATTTGAAGGTTTCATCTATTTGTAATCGAGCAGGTTACAAACAAAATTTGTAATAAGACATTAGATACCCTAGTACATAGTTTAGTTCAATTTTAATAGAGGGTAATTGATGTAATTTCATTATATTAATTGACTATTATTAATTGATTTCCTTTCCCCAAATTCATCCCTTTAGTTCAAGGGTATATTAGGAAATCCAACCCCAAGATCTCATCCCAATCTTCTTCTTTATTCACTTTTCAGTTTTAACTCTTTCACCAAAAAAACAATGATATGCTTAACTCGTCGTAGTAGTAAAACCAAAGATTGAACTTTCTTTGAAGGAGATCGAGAAAAGCAATAGTTATACAAGAGAATCGTTGGATTTGATTTCATATTGCGAGAGTTCAACCTATTACTAAGATCGTGCATCATCCACGTGATTTGTCTTCCCGAATTCCCAATATCCAAATCCAATTCAAAAAAAATATATTTAAGTCTGATATCAAGGAGAGGATGTGTATGGTAAGAGGATTGATTGTAACTTTTTACCTATTTTAGATTAGTGATATGGGTGAATTTAGATCTCTCACATAACAATTATGGATTAGTGATATATGTAGATTGCAATAAAAAAAGGATTGATTGGTACCCCTTTCCTTATTAAATAGGATACCCAAAATACTTACTTCATTCAATCTACACATATTCTACTGCAAACCCAATACCACTTTTCACATAAAAATATAACCATCCCAATGATCTCGGCAATGCTAATTATAGGGATGAGCTGAATCGTATAATATTGTGCTTTAACCAAGCCTAATCCAGCCCAACTCAAACCGGCTTTGATTTTAATCCTGATTTATATAATTTAATTTAGGGTTATCATCCTATCATTTTATTCGGAATAATGAAATATAAGTCATGGTTTCTTATGCTCAGAAATCAATATCTATGACCACTAATTCCAATCGAAATCAAGCAATTAGGCGATCCGATTTCCAATTCTTGGTGAAAGAACCAATCTGTTTGAGAGAGACAAAACAAATATTTGATTCACATGTAATTTGTTATAGATTAGGAATGCGTTTGAAATTTAAAAGTAAATTGAAGTTAAATTATAAACAAAGTCATTCATATGGTATAAAAAACAAATAATTATGAAACATTTCCTAATGTGTAAATTACAAGAAGTTCTTCTCCACCCTCGAAAAGTGAGTAACCGACACTCCTTTTATTATTTTTATGACAATAGATTTACCTTAATACTCATAAAATACAAACTTTTAATAAATTTTCATTCAATTCACTAAAAGTGAAATGACAGTTTAATGTTTAAAGTGGCAAGAATAATGATTATCTATTGATGAATATAAAAGAGAGATTACAACTAATGTTGTAACTACCAAAGTGACAAACAAATTAACCCAAATTTGAATTCCATGAGAAAATGACCCCAAAATTACTTTAATTTGAGACATGGACCTGTTTGAAAGTTGTAATGGAGCCAATTTTTTCTTGCATGATTTGAGTGAAAACTGATATTTACATGACCTTCGTAATTGTTTGAAATTTCTTCATATAACACAATGAAGAAAAAAATTTAGGGTTTATGTGTGAAATGATCATTGAGAGTTTGAAATTACTTGAGCCCATGGGAACTAAGCAGAGATTTAGAACATGGAATCAGGATAAGATCAATCATGCCCGATTTTGATCCTGATTGAATCTAAATTGGCCTGATTCAGCTTGATTCGATCTGGATTGGTCTTCAAATTGGTATATTCTTCATATCTAGGTTTTTTCATCACAAGAATCATACGAACAACAGCATAAAGCATAAACTAACCATGTTTCTTATGTTCAGAATATTAGGAACCTTTCACAAAAAAAAAAAAAAAAAGAATATTAGGAACTACCATCATGGCTCCTGGAGACCTGGACCATAGGATAATTTTGATTTATATGATATTGGGATTTTATGAGCTTTTGCTTTTGTATTTTCCATAGAGAATGACTATATAGAATTCCCATCCTTCCAAACTTATTAGTGGCCTGATTAATCTTTTAAGGGAATCCAAAAGAAAGATTTTATCCTTTCAAGCATGAGATACATAAGATCCAATAACGAGCCATGAAGGCCCTAAGCTGTCTTAAGCCTCACAGCATCTCTCTCTCTCTCTCTCTCTCTCTCTCTCTCTCTCTCTCTCTCTCTCTCTCTCTAAATATATATATATATATACACTATTAAAAGTACGTTACTCACTTCTTTGGTATATTTTTTTAAAATAGACCATTGGCATCTAAAATATAAAAATAAAAACTTTTTAAATGACCAAAAACCCCTTCCAAATGGAGGAGGAAAAAAAAAAAATGTGGGCATTCTTGCTATTGCTCCTCCTTTATATATATATATATATATATATTCAATGTTTTAACATATTTCACGAGTTTGTATTAATTTATGTTTGTTGCTTTATTTTTTGATAAACATCTTTATAGCTATGTTTTGTTTATTTTATGTTAGTTTTTTCATATTAGGTCATTATTAGCATAATTATATCATTTTGCATTAATATAACTTTTATGCTGCATTTAAGCATAATCATCTAAAGGGATTTTCTTATTGACAACCTCCAAAGGTGTCAAATAATTTATAACCTTATTTTTTTTTCTCTCTCTTTTAATATAACACAACTTTTTCCAAAGAAAATAAATACTATCATTCACGTGTGCACTAAAAAAATATGCATAGCAATGACAACTCTTAATAATAACATAGTAAAATGTATCTTTCAAATTATTGTTGAAAACCTTTTTACACTCTAACATTAATAAATTTCAGGAATAAGAGGCATTAAAAGAAAATGTCAAGTTCTAAATACACCTATAGGAAGTAGGCTAGTAGTTAGTAAATAAATGTGGCCTAATGATCCCTTTTGTTCATCCTTTGTGGGTCCCTTATCTGGTTTCAATGTGGGTCTTGCAAAAAAAAAGAAAAAAAAAGAAATAAATAAATAAATAAATAAAATATATACATATATATATATATATATATACACCTATAGAATTGTTGTTTAGATCAACAATCTTTTATATAGAATTAGTATTGTCAAATTACATATATTGCATAACTAGGGCGCCAAGGCACCCCTCCAATATCTTGGGTCTTGTAATATAAGTTCTTTTAGGACCAATGGTGCTATAGAACATTCATATACATTCATATATAAGATAGGCACCACAAGCCAAGGAGGAAATTTTAACAGTTACAAGAGAGCTTGACCGTATTAAAAAGGTTTGAGAACGACATGAGCGATCAGATTCCAAAACAATGACGTTTTGTAGAATCGTTTCATCCAGGCAAGAGATAAAAGCAGTTTATGATATAAGAGAACACTAGGAAGAAACCTAAATGATTTAAGAGGAAACATGACCAAACCATGTGAAGTAATTGACCAAGAATAACCCTATTGGCTTATTGATAGGGATGGCAATTAGGCAGGTTTTGAGGTGTCGTCAATACTTTAATGCAGATTGAAATGGAAAATATTGTTGTAACTAAAATTGGTGAAATAGAAAAAAATTATAATTTCATTTTTTAATCTTTAGTGTAGCATATATATATATATTGTATCACATCTCATGAACAATGAGTCAATGCCTAAATATCTATTTGGTTGCGTGTCCGATTGCCTAAATATAGGGGGTGTCGAAAAGACCACCTTGCCCCCTAATTGGATGCAAGCACACCTTTCTTGGTTGGTCCTGCACTAGTGCGATGGCTACAAGACCAAGTAATAATCCTTAACTCATGAAATATTGATAAATTATTTTGAAAATTTTATTTTTACTAATAACTTAATTAAATAACTTTTAAGAACAAAATGAAACTATCAAAAGAAGGTTATAACTTCTTATGTCACCACCTTAGTGACAAGGTATGATGCATCCCTAATGAAATGTCACAAAATCAACATGCATGCATGCTTGCACTACTTTAGAAAGTAATTAGGGTAGGTCATAGCAGTTGGGTAACCCAATTTTTTCAAACACTTATGTCCTTGCCATGGAAAGGTCACATCATACCCAAACTAGGAGTGCTTGTAACACATGGAAAAGAGGTGTGGTGAATCTCACTCTTTGAATACTTCCATTGCATAAGCATAGCGTCCTATGTAAATCTATGCACCTATTTGTAGTCCTAGATTTTTCAATCCTTTATTCAATTGGCAAATCCTTCTATTTGGGCTAAACTTTGAATTGTGAGGAAGGGATCTTAGGTTCTAACCATTTAACAAATTTTTGCCCTATCCAACCCATGACAAGGCAGATGTCGCTGCAGGAGATGACCAGATTTACTGAACCCACAAGACTAGTTAACTAAGCAGACCTGCATGGGCAAATAGTTTCAGCCGTAGAACAGATTCATTTCAAAGGAAGGGGAGAGAGAGAGACTCCTCAACCCAAGCATCTGGGGGACCTTGGATTTTCTAGTTTTCAACCAAAGCCCAACTCATGATCTGGAGAATCCAAAACAGCCATGAGTTGTTTTTCTACTTCCCAACCGCCCACCCACAACAACCATGATTAGAAAAGGTGAAAGTTCAAACTAGTACTTCCTCTTCTTCTTTTTTTTACCAATTCTGTTACTTCATGTGCCAATCGGTTGACACTAAACTCAGTGGACAACTTAATTACATGTTAAATATGTTTGCCTTTTCTAAACATTTAAATGTCAACAACTGTCACCTAACAGTTTAGGTGGGCCTAAATTTTGTGGGTTGATAAGCCACTGAGTCTCTCATATTCACATGCCAGGTTTCGCTCTGTGAGAGTTTCTCACATGGCAAAATTGAGCCATGAAAATCTAGGATTTACAGGTAAATGTATAATAAATATGTATGAACATATGAGATACATGTCAATATATTGGGAGGGTATTTGATTGATGGGAAAGTATTTTATATCTGAAAATGTAGCCTACACCTATAGGAAACACCTGACCATTAGGATGAGAGAGATACACACAAATGTCTAAAAACATACATTTTGTTCTCATGCAGAGAACAATGTCCCTTGATTGGATTAAGCTCTGGAATTTGACACGTATAATCTGGGCCATGACCTCTCTACCCAATGGTCAGAATTATCACATCACTTGTATACAACTACACATGGTAGGGCATTTAGGAAAGGTTCCTATTACCAGCATGTAGAAACTTTTTTTTCCCAAATGTTCTACAGATTATCTTAAAAAATTACATTCCTACTACTTAAAGGACCAATAAGACCTCTTTTTTTTTTCTTCCTTAGAGGAAATAGAGGTTGAAGGAATTTTGCATGGGTTGAAGTTGGCGGTTGTTAAAGGTTGGATTATCACTGAAGTTTGGTTCTCCTCCAAAGCGTTACTTCAGCTTATTACGACGCCCTCATACAGTAGTTGGCCTCTCTATAGTCTTGGGTTATTTTGGGATATTTATGTAACATTTGGGCATATTAAGTTTTTGTATAGATGTAGAGATTCAAACGTTCCTATGATGATTTTACAGACCTTTAGTAACCTCGGTTGGGGAGATGATAGTACTATTTCTATGTAAGGATTTTTCTCTTTGGTTAAAAAAAAAAAAAAAAGAAAAGAAAAGAAAAGAAAAGACTGACCACACAGTTTAATTAGGCACTATATTCCACCAAATTTGACATGCATTATCTAAGGATCCGCATTATGCATCAATTTTTTGTAAAATGAAACAACTAAATCAAGATGGCAATATAGTTTTTTGCACGACCTACAATAAGAAGAAATTTCTGTTTTGTCACCATACGTTTTGCGACAAGGAATGATTTTGTGGCAATTTCTATTGGTTTTAAAATGAATTTGAATCAAATATCCAAAATGCTTGTTTTTGCTTTGCTTGGTTTCCATCACCATGCCATATAGTAATTTCTTTTTTGATGGCCTAGTATTTATAATGAAGAGAAAAGTGTTTATACATAGACACTTCGTTCTATGTTTGGAAGTCAAGAAAAGAAAAATTAAATAAAAAACAATTTTGAATAGAGAGAGTTAGACACATAAAAAAATTATTATATAATTATGATTTTTATCTTATTTTGGTTTTTTGTGCTTTTTTTGTTTTATTTTCTTTTCTTAGTTACCAAACACAGCTGTAGTGAATGAGAAAGAGATATCACTCTTGGATGAGTCACACCATTTCATGTAAGAAGGGTCATAAATCATACCTTTACATATGTGTAGAGACATCTCTATGTACTTGGAAAGGTACAAAAAACCATATATAAAGTTGTGTCTATACTAAAAGATTTGAAATCTCATATTGAGATTTAATTTTAGTTGTACAAATTCTCTTCCCTCAATAAATAGAGGCACTGGTTAACATCTAAATCTCTCAATTCATGTTATTCTCTTCCCTCTTTCTAAGATAAATTGTATCTTTCTCTCTTCCGATTTCCTGAGAAATAGAGTGTTTTAGTACCAATATATTTTGTTCTTCAAATTCCATCATTGTGAGTTTTATCATGATATGTTGATAAACTCTTTATCTTATGGGTTTAAGTACAATTTCGACGTATTCAAAGAAGAACAACAACTGAGTGCACGCCTTCGTCTAGAAGTGATAATGTTGTTATATTTTGACTGCCATTTTGTTTTTTCTACTATAGGGAAAAAATATTCTCTTTAGGAGAGTGTCAAGTGACATGTCTCAACTTACATAAAAAAATCTTGGAATGTGTATACTTGTTGCGTCATTTACCAAGTTTAAAGAAACACTCTCATACCAACTCAAGAGGAACTCTTTAAGGAAGATTAGTTCATTCTCTTATTAAATTTAATCTTCATTTTTTACAACAATCTCACTGTTGGATAAATGATGCATGGTCTAGATCAATCATGGGTTAAATTCTATGCCCTCCCAATTTATTGCCGTGCACATATTCGTATTCTATGCAATAGTCTTGGATTTTTCAATATATTAATTTATAATTTTTTCAAGATTATTTCGGTAAAAAAAGAATATTAAGTAGTGGATCTTAAGTCTATTTCACCACCAAATTTGGACCTATCCAACATGCTATATAGTAAATATTTAGGAAAATTATAAGATTACTCAAAATTGTGCTTTACTCAATCTTTTATTTAACCAAATTAACCAAACTAAGGATTTGTAAAACTACATCTCCTTCTACAAATGCCTTCTTGAGGACCTCTCTACCTCCTCTAACCTCTCTTCTCTCCCTGCACAGGCTCAATTTTGTTTCAATAATAGTAGGTGTTTAGGAAAACAATAACCTAATACAATGTAGAAAATAATGGAAATCACAAACAAATAATCGCACATTGCAAACACGAAGATTACATGGTTGGACAAAATTGCCTATATCCACGGTGAGATGGGATCTGCTTCCCTATCAATTGAGAATAGGATCACAACCTCTTTTCTTCATTGTTTTGGGAATTTTTGCAGGATAAAAGAATGCTACCTAATCCCATGCTCCTACACCCAAACACAAGGGCAGCGAAATGAATATCCCTCGTCCCCCATGTTGGATGCTTGTGGGCACACTCCCATTGCAGGGCCATACGACGGGGTAGCATTCTCTCTCCATTTTTGTAATACCAATCTTCATTGATTATTTAGTCAAGGAAAAATGTTTCCTCTGAGCATATGAAGATCAATAGGAACACACAATGAAGCATTAACATAGGCATCATTTTCCATTTCAGGGGTAGGTAGAGAGGTCATTTTGCATCCCTACCCCCCACCATTTTTTCCTTTAGTTAAATAAAAGATTGGGTGGATAGTTTGGTGGAGACCATGGAGGTGGGTTGCTGCGTTAATCTCCTTGAGGATTAGTTGAGCTGCACGTAAGTTGACCCAGACACCTTGGTTAACAGGAAAAAAAAAAAAGAAAAAAAAAGATAAATAGTTTGATAAACTGAAACCCAATTTTAGATAATCCTGTAATTTTCAGGGCCTTACTCTATGTCTTTTTTTGTTAATAGGCCTTTCCCTATGCCCCTTTTGCAGAGAATGGACAAAAGAGCTGCCCATTCTAGATTTGGTGAACCATAGCTGCAATGGTCATAGATGCCTTCTGTTCTCCAATGCTGGATTCTTGCAGAGAAGGAAAAGGCCCCAGTTGTTATGGTTCCCTAATCTTTGATTACACGTATGATTTCCGATGTGCAGGATCAAGACGAATTGAAATGCGGTTGGGTCTTTAAAGGGGTGTTTTGAAAGCTAAGGAAGATTTGCAAAAGAGTAAAAGTTCCCAGTAATTGACAGACAACAAGAATTTCAGAGAGTTCAATATCTCTAAATCCATATAAGATGAAAACCATTCTAAGCAATCTAACTCAATGAGGGTGTAAGGAAAAGGAGATATGAAATGGGCAACATGATCAGATGAACCATGCTACTCCAACCAATACTGAGTTATTGATTACTATCATAACTCTCTGGATTGTCCAATCAAAGAGAGGCTTCGGAGTGATTTTTCCCAGTTCTGGTTTATGGGTTGGTCACTTGGTCCCCTCAAATGAAAGCAACATAACATAGCTAACGGATTCAGAAGGGTACTTTGTTGGGTTTTAATGAAAATCAATCAAGAAATGAAGGGCAAAATGGGGTTTTGGGTGTTGACACAGAAGAGGAAGAATGGGGTTTTGGTTGTTTATACAGAAGAGGGGGGAGCAGAATGGCTGTGAAAGAGAGGCTGCTTGATTAAAATTGGCAAAGGAGGAGACGGAGTAGGAAGCGAGACCCAGGTGGCAGCAGCGACAAAGCTATGTATAGGGACGTGTCGAGCTGCAACACATACAACTATGGAGACGCAGCGTACTGGGACGCTCGTTATGTGCAGGAAACAGGGCCTTTTGATTGGTACCAGCGTTACTCTGCTCTTCGTCCCTTCGTTCACAAGTACATCCCTACCTCTTCTCGCGTACTTATGGTTGGCTGCGGCAACGCCGGTAAAGCTCTTCGTTTTTTCAACCTCATCGGCTAAAAGCCTAAAACCCAATAACGAATTGAAGTTAGCGAGCAATTGGAGATATTAATACTCGTGTCTGAAACATTAATTTTTAGATCTTGGATCATAGTTTGATAAGTTTCTTAAGAAACCCACTTCACAGAATGATGTAATTTGAGCCGATTTTGGTAGCTTTGTTCTGAAGTGAAAATTGCAGTTATGGACCAGTATCTTATTCATCTTTGGTAACTGTATCTATGATTCTATGTGGTTCGCATTTCAGCCTGATTCACATGGTTCATACTTTTCTTTTCTTATATGGGTTGGTGAATTCTAACTGGTTATGAGAGTTCTAGGAAATTGGTAGCTCTTTTGGTTTTTTGGGTGAAGGAATTGGGGAGAGGGGATATTATCTTCTGGGTTAAACACCATACTATGGCTGTGCGCCTGCTGCTGTATGGATGGTGATTTTGAATCCCTTTTTCCTGCATAGAATCCAAATTTTGCAGGGTTCTTGATTGTTTCTTAGCGTATTTGATGCCAACCTATTTTTGTAATTTGGAGATCGTCAGTCAGGCTTGAGTGTTCTATTAAACGGGTGTCAATTCAGCACCCAATGAGCTTAAGCAGCTAATATCTACCAGTCAGGATTGGAAATCATAACATTCAACAGACAATTGTTTAGCAAGGTAGAAGGTAGTTTTAAGTTTAGTAGATGAATCCCCTATTGGGAGAAGATGAATGCTGATTTTGACTCTCTGGTCTATTGGTACTTGTTATGCTTCCAAATACAAGTCGATGCAGAATCATTAGAACATGTATTAGAACTTCTATTTGATAGAATATCTTTGTATTTGCAATTGTCGCATCAGAAATAAGGAATGCCAAAAGAAGTGTTTTTGAGTTCAAACTGTTACAATTTGATTAAATATTTTTATTAAGATTAAAATGAATTTTGATTGCTTGATTCTATTGAATGGAACCTCCCTTACATTGGCAGGGTTTTGTGGTCGGTAGCAGTTGAGAATTTTTTGTTGGTATTATATTCAGACTGGTTCTCTTGATGTGTCATATGTGTGAATTTTGCAAATTCTTGTTGCTTATTTTGTCAAAACATAGTCACATTTTTGTTTGAACTTCCATTATTTCTTCAAAATATGGAGAAAGTTATGAAACATTATTCTTCTTTCCTAAAATACATTACAAGGACCCAACAATGCAAAAGGATCTAAAAACTGAATGGAACTACACAAATACACACACATACAAGCACAAAAGATCCCCTGCTTTCCTATTTTGAGCATGTTCTGCTAGGGATCAATATGGAAAAACCATAGGAGATACTGAGAAACCAATTACCAAGCTAAACAATAAATATAGCCAACAGGTAAGAGACGGAATCAATTCAATCAGCCACTGGTATCCGTAGCTTTAAAAGTAATGGGATATGGGATTCAGCATTGCTTGGACTGGTATTCTTCTCCTCTTGGCCTGTGATTTTTACCCACTAGCAAAGGCTAAAACATTGTTCATTGATCATCTAGTTCATTAGATATGAGATTAGTAAATAAGTCGGGTAAGTTCTGGGTTCATATATGGTGGGGCAAGTCCACATCGGGGAAAGGGTACCTCAATTTTTATATTTTCCACTTGCAAAGGCCAACTTGTTCATTTCATTATGTCTACTCTTACAGGCCAGAGTTAAACTTAGCATTGACAGACTGTTCAGGATACTGAATTTGGGATATTGATTCTATCATGAGCATTGATTCTAATTGTTGGATTCTTGGAAAACTCCACTTAGAATCTTTTCTACTTTGAAGCTGTGATGATTGTCAATTGTAAAGGATCCCCCTGGTCAAAAGACACTTGAATGGACAGTGAAAGCTCATTTAATCAGAAGCAACTTTATTTGGAAAGTGTTAATATTAGGATTTTTTTTTACACTAGGAAATTTATATGTAACAGATAATCAACAATAGAACAAGATACAGGGATTTTTCCCCAGAAGTCTGCAGACTACATGACGGGAATCATGGAGACCACCTTTAAAAGTTGATCAAATGATGGAGTTGCCAAAATTCAAAGGCTAATGTTTTCATTTGGAAGTACAATAATGATGTGGGGGCAACATGGGAAATTGAGTTGAAGTTGGTTGTGCACATATTAGGTATTTATTGGTTTCTTTTAAATACAAATTATTAGTGGTTCGAGGGCTGGAAGGGTCTCCTTATTACTTTTGTTACTTTATTAAGGAATAAGAGCAGTGGATATTCTACAATAATTTGTGGTGTTGTTGGTTGGTCCATCAAGACATGGGTTTGGTTCCTTTTATATAACTGTTATTGGTCTTAGTTAGTGGTATGATCCTTTATTGGGCTCATAATGGTAGAAATAGACACATTTGAGTCTTTTAGGTCATTAGGCTCCTAGTATGATTGGGAAAGCCATGGCTGGATAACCGAGGGTAGTCTATACTTCAAACTTTGTGAGCAATTTGTAGTGTGATCACTGATTGCTTCAATTATGTGTGATTTTCCCAACCCTATATGTGAGTACTACCCACGCACTTCCCCCCCCCCCCCCCCCAAAAAAAATAAAAAATAAAAAATAAAAAACCTATATGTTTTTCCGTAAGATCTTTATCTTTTTACTTTTCCTCATTTATATTTTGAGTATTTTGCAACTAATCCCCATCAACCATTACTGTCTACCCAATTCATCCATCCAGACAGCACTGCAACTTGATTCCCATTCTGTCAACCACAGCATATCCTAACTTCCAGAGCCCATGGCTAGCTGTAAATCTAGTTTTTTTGCTTGCAGAATTCTAGGAGAATCATTCTTTTCACCTAAAACCATCATAAAAACACCAACCTATCAGTTGCATCACTTTTTGAAGCCTCTTAAACCAATTCCAGATTTAGCCTATTTCCCAGAATTCACTTTCTACTTTTTGTTTCCTGCAGGCCGTATTTCCTTTTGGGAGGAACTTGTCCTACATACCCTCTTTTTGGACCTTGATTTAAAACCTATAATTGCCCTAATCTAGTTGATATCATCAACATTTTATGTCACTGCAGGAACTTTTCCTACATACTGTATCGAATGTGTGTTTATGCTGACTAGCTGAAAAGATATGAATTTCTTATCCCTCCAATCTGGACTACAAGATGTTTAGTTCAATTTGCTTATATTTTGTTTACTGCTTGCAATTCTGTTTTGCAGTTATGTCAGAGGACATGGTCAAGGATGGTTATGTAGACATAACAAACATTGACATTTCTTCAGTGGCCATCGACATGATGCGAAAGAAGTATGAATACCTACCTCAGCTGAAATGTATCCTTATCAAAAAGAAATAACTTAAGAGGTGTTCATTTATTTGTTGAATTGAAAGATATTTTTTCACTTGAGTTTCCTTTATTTATCTCAATAGACATGCAAATGGATGTCAGAGATATGAGCTTCTTTCCAGATGAATCATTTGATGGTGTTATCGATAAAGGTTCTTGATCTCATCCTTAATTGTCAATGCTCTCTCTCTCTCTAATTTGAAAATTTCCTACTGTATTGATTATCTATAAACTGGAAGTTCTCTTTTTATGTTTCTGATGCTTAATTCACTTGCATGGTTCTGTTGATTCACCTTCTAGGAACTCTCGACTCATTGATGGTAAGCACCTTCTTCAAATGCTGTCATGATTCCTTGGGTTTACCTTGGCATTTTCTGACTTCTTATTTATTCTTTTTATCTAGTGTGGTACCAGTGCTCCAATCAGTTCTACCCAAATGCTTGGAGAAGTGAGCAGGTTTATGCTTCATCACCTCAGGAGCTGACTTGTAAATACTGATGGGTTATATGAGTTTATTAGTTTCCCCATAGATTTTCTTACTGGTATTTTTAGGGGAAAGAGAAATCTTTACCTTTCACCTGTACCAGTTCACCTTATTATTGATGTTCATCTCAATTGCAGGCTTCTCAAACCTGGAGGTGTCTATATGTTGGTAGGACTTAAATTGGTTTTCTTTTTCTTTTGCTTTGTGTTTTTCATTCAATATTCAGCAAACTTAATAAATTGTGTTGCAATTTCCAGATTACTTATGGCGATCCATCAGTTAGGATTCCTCATTTGAACCGAATGTTATACAATTGGGAAATAACATTATACATCATGCGTAAGTCTCTCTCTCTCTCTCTCTCTCTCTCTCAAGAGCCATCCGGAGGCTTCAATTCCTTGATTAACACATCTGAATTTGTTCCTGCTAAATATGTTTTCGCAGCCAGACCAGGTTTCCAAAAGCCAGCAGGTTGTAGCTCTTCATCAAAATCATATCTTGAGCCTGTTCCATTGACAGAGCAAGGTCTCCTTCCTGCAAGTTTTGTTCTGGAAGATAAAGATTCTCACTATATTTATGTGTGTAAAAAGATTGATGGGATGAATTGATGGATCTAGGGCTAATGTTATAGAGTGATGGCTGAAAAGGAGTTGGCAAAGGAAGCCAGTTCCTATTCAGCTTAAATGATTTTTATCCACACATCTAAATCATTGTTTTAGCTGCCTGTATAAGTAGGCCTCATTGGAGTCAATACTGTTTCTAACAATTATGGTTTTTTCTTTCAGTCAAATCATTAACTTTGTCCTAAGCATTTGGATGCAGAATTGTGTGATCTATGAAGAGTAGAGACACTACTGTGGATATAACTTCCTTGTTTAGTTGCTGTTGCTGTTGCTGTTGCTGTTGCTGATATTACTATATTTGTCTTCTTTGGAAATTGCCTTCATAGTTTTTCAATACACACACACAAATTCATGCTACTAGCAAGTCTGCCTTGTAGATCATGGTTTTAGGTATCAGTATAGGACCGGCCATATTGGCCTATTCTATTCGTATTGGCTTCTGTCATGACCAAAATGATACCTGACTGATACTATATTGGTCGTAGCAGAGCAGGGGACAGTAACTGGTCAAAAAAGCTTAGGTATCGGTTTCTTGAGAGGGTAAAACAGTCCGATCGAACCTGATTCGTTTCTGTATCTGTTTCAAAACTGACTGATACCCATCCTGATACCGTGCACTAAAATGTTGGAGATATTCTCTTGCACGAGTGTTGGGCACCTCTTCCTTGATTCCATTGTATTCCATGCAAGAAAGCCCAGCTCCATTTTGCTACGTGCGTATAGGGAAAAGGATGGGTATGCTGTCAGTATATTTAGATATATCTCTATCTCTATCTCTATATCTCTTTCCTTCTCCCCTTAGAAAAGCCTCCTATGTTCTTCTCATCCTAGCCGTCCTATTGGTTGAATCACTAACTCCAAGAAAGCCGACAATATACGTAACTTCCTCCTGTAAGTATATTACCCATCAAAACAAAGGACGTGGAAAATCCAAAATACAAAGAATGCATGTATATATTCTTTTCCTACAAATAAATACATAAGAATTTTCTAGTCATAAGCTGTGAAAAAAAAAGTTTATTAGTAATTTATAAGGGGGAAAAAGGAAATTTATATATATTTAACACATTACTGAGACTTGTTAATTATTTTTAATAAATTGATACAAGAAAAAAGGAGTAGAATAAATAATGGGTAAAAAAAATGTAAAAAGCTTATGAATAATACATTTGAGATATAAAATATTGCAGTTATTGCATATTAAGTATAAAATGAATGATTTGAGTTTTTTTTTATTATTTGATACTATAAAAACAATTCGAGAACACAAAGTTACTAAGTGAGCTCCCAAACTAATGATTATAGGACAACATGTGGATTTTATATTGAGATGCTTGTGATCAACCAGTCAAATTAGAATCTCGAACACATAATTATGAAGCTATTACTAGGAACTCATCATTCTTAAGTTATCTTAAAAGACCATTAGGTATGCATCAGATACCAATTAATTAATTAATTAATTTTTTATTGGGTGGAACCAATTAACTCTTTAGTGGTTGTTTAAAAAAATGCAAGCTCATGAGATAGGTCTTGTAGGTAGGATGATGGCATAAGTACTCAAACATCAAAATGTAGGATTCGACTCCTCTATAGCATGGCAGGGGTGGCAGCACACATCCGACAATCTTGAGCACCTTGTCATGGCTCCCAACACATAAGAGGAAGGGGCCTGAGGTGCTCCAGGCCATTGGATGTGTGCTGCCACCCTTGCCACGCCGTAAAATAGATTACCATAGCTTTGTTTGACTGCAAGAGAAATACAAATATAATATAAAGAAATAAAATATATTTAGAAAAAAAAAATCACTTTTGATGTTTGATTGCAAGAGAAATGCAAATACTCTTAAAAATGAATAAATTTTACAGGGAAGGCAAATATTTCCCTTCCTTTCCCTTTACCCACTTCCCTTGCAACCAAAAAACCCTATGCCTCTTCAAACCTTTTGTCATCTTGGGAGATGGGGGCCCAAATATGCATTTTCTAATGATCCACTTTATATGTACTAATTAGGCTGGGCTTCTATATCCGGCAAGGGTTCTTAGTTGGGGCTAGGGGTGTCAATCGGTCGGTCCGGCTTGGTTTCGGTCCGGGTTGAGTCGGTTTTGGTGTGGAAAGGTTGAAACCGAAACCGAACCAATAAGGAAATTCCGGTTTCGGTTTGGTTTCGGTTTCGGTGCTGTTTGGTTTCGGTTTGTCTTCGGTTTCTTAAATCGATTTGTAACCGGGTTGGTTTTGGTTTTTGGTTTAGTTTGGATTCGAATTTCCATACAAATGTTTCCAAAACTATGCAAATTTTGATTTTTTTTTAATGAATTTTGGAGTGTTTCGGTTTCTTACCGGTTTGGTTTCGGTTTGGGTTTTGAGCCGGTTTCGGTTTGGTTTTGGGTTCATCCAGTTTCCGGTGTGGTTCGGTTTGGTTTTGGGGTTGCAATACTCGAAACCGAACCGAACCAATAAGGCTTCGGTTCTGTTTGGTCCGTGTTGTTATCGGTTCGGTCCGACTGATTTTACCGATTCGGTTTAGGAATTGACACCCCTAGTTGGGGCCAAGTCTGGGCTTTAACTATTGCGTCTGCAATGCCACCTGGCCCTTCAAGTTGCCATCTTAATACAAGACTAAGAGTGTCAACCCCCTTGGAAGACTACTTAGTAGTAACTCTTATGCTGCGTTTGATATGTATTCTAGGTGGATAACGCATTTGAAGAAATCATGATATACACGGCCTTAATTTCAAAAAGTCCATTATGTAATTCTAAATGTTTTCAAAGTATAATTGTATAGTTCATTTTCTATGAACATTAGCTTAGCCTAGTGATGGCAGCTTCAACTTGAAGAGTCGGCACCTAGTGGAGGAGGTCAAAGATTGAACCCTGTCATATTTCAGTGTGTGTGGACAGGTATGTATAGGAGTAGGTGGCATAGATTGGCCATTACGCTCAGTAGGATAGAAAAAGAAAAAAAAAAAGAATCATAGTTCATTTTCTATAATAGAGTTGATATCTTCATGAGGTTCTCTAAAAACTCTATAGATATTAGTTGGTGCTCTTAACAATGGACAAATCCATTATTTGAAAAGCCAATTATGTCTTGAATGCATGGCCCACTCTATATTTAGACTTATCCATTTGTATTATGAGTTATCAAACCCTTTTCAACTATTTACCATAAAATGAAAAGGGATTATTTCTTTCCATTCTGAATGTCAACTTTACAACCATTCTTGTTCCATAGTTTTATTCTATCCATGTAAGAAATGCACTTGAGGTTTATCGCCTACAACATGTCCACAAGATTGAGAACCCAATAAAGGAAAAAGAATCCTACCTTTTCCTTCTTGATTTATAGTTTTATATTCTATCCATTTGTTAGATTCATATATGTTGGAGATCCGAAAACATATTAAGTCAAAATATTACTTCTTTAGCTAGATCATTAACATATGATCTTAGATGTGTGTGTGGGTGATTCCCATTCTTTGAGTTGTTTTTGTTTTTGTCATTGTCTATCTTTTTTGAATGATACCATCTTTTACCGACATGAAACAACAAACTATTTAATTGCATGATATCACTCTCTAATAGACCATTTAATTAGCTCATGTAGATAAATTTTTTAATTATTTTTATCAATTTTTTTAGACTATATGACCAGTATTATTTATAATTTTTTTTTTCTCTCTTATTTCTCTAGACATTGGTAAGTTTTCCACTAGCAGATGCACATCTATTAATGTACTATTCTTTTGTTAATCTTATATTTTAATAAGATATTAATTCAATATGAGCAAATTTTGTATAAAATTTTGACACTCATTTTATTTCACTAGGTTCTATCGAGGAAAATCTAAAAATCTCCGCTTTTTTTATAACATAGATTTTTTTTTTTTTTTTGTTGCTAAATTGCTAGTTGTAGAGTTTAATTGTCAGATTGAAAATATATTACAATGGATTAGAAGTTGAAATCCATATCTTACTTTGTATAGGGATGATTCTTTTCTCACACCATTAAAAGAAGCCTAAATCATTTAGAATGTACCTTGCAGAAATAAACTTTCATGCCTTCAATGAAAAATAAAATAAAATTCGTGCTATTTGTCTATTTTCCAAGAGTGGGGAAAAAAAGTATGAAAGGGATATTTTCAAATGCCCTTGGATGTTTTTTTATTTTTCCACTTTTCTCTGAATGTGCCAAGTAGCAATTATGTCCAAAATGTGCACTCAAGAGTATCATGCTCCATTAAAAGATTGAGCACTTTGAACACACAGAATAAGCAAAAATTAAAATAAGAGGGAGGGTTCTCGATCCAAGCTTGAGGCTTGGAGCACCAAGTAGGAGTGAGCACAATGGTTAGAGAGAGAGAGAGAGAGAGAGAGAGAGAGAGAGTTTTTAGTAGCTTGGAAACACTCAGTTGGGTGTCAAAAGTATTTTGGGAAACATTTTATTAATACCAATAGGGGCTTGAAAAAGAATAAAGATGGCTTCTTGATGGGCTTTTTTTTTATCATTTAAGAACCAACATTAAACAACCCCATATAAGGTAATACGCCATTTTAGTAAGGTTATAAAGCACCGGTATATGTGGTGAGTCCCTCTTATGCAAAGCTGCGGAATGTGGGCATCTCTTGGCACACCATCTCACAAAAAAAGGGGTCTGTACTCCGTACACTTCTCAATAAAAACTCTCTTATTGTACGACCTAATCCATCCCTCCCAAAGGCCCCCAAAAATGCATGGGAGGTGGAGGAAGCCTTTGCCCTAAATAGATATACTCAACTGAATATTAAGCACTTAAAAGAATCATTTTATTTATATCAATAGGGACTTGAAAAGAATAAAGATGGCTAACACGGTAAACGCTTAGGTCTCTTATGTCTTCGAACCTCAATTCTATATGTAGTATTGTCCCAACCCCCTTAACATGCCCTCTCACAAATATGGGCCCCACATACTCTCTCCTCTGCAAAGTCACCTTTATTGTATCACATCCCTCTAATTAATACATGGGTGTTAGAGAAGACACTTACCCTAAACAAAAAAACTCAATTGAATGTTAAGCGAAGAAACATTTTATTAATACCGATACGGATTTGAAAAGAATAAAGATGACTTATTTATCGACAATTGCCTATTGCAGTTGAAATGACTCCCCCTAAGGTATCGGGTTTCTAGCTTTATTTCCACGCGTAGTTTCCCCCTCCTTATTCTCTTTTCACCCCCTCGATCCCCTTGGTAACATAAAATGAAAGATAGCTTCTTTAAGGGCTTTTTTTGTCATTTAAGGACCAACATTAAACAGCCCCTATATAAGGTAATATGCCATTTAATTAGTAAGGTTTTATAAAGCACCATTATATGTGATAGGTGATGGGTCCCTCCAATGCAAAACAACCAAGTGTCAAAGCATGAGCCCTTTGAGGGTTTTAGCCATCCCATTATTGTTTGACAAATGACCCAATTACTATACTAAAAAAAAAAAAAAAAAAAACAATTGCTTTCATGTGGTGGGGAAGTCCTAAGAACTTAGATTTCATTTATTTGAAATACAAATTGAAACAGAAATAGTAAATGAAAGAGAAAAAAAAGAAGAAGAAAGAAGCTAGCACAGCTAATTATATTTCCCTTAATTAAGCTGGTGCGAGAAACTTAAAAGGTCTTCTTTTCCCTCCCTTTCTCCGCAGAAGAGAGAGAGAGAGAGAGAGAGAGAGAGAGAGAGAGAGAGAGAGAGAGAGAGGGAGCGTGAGACCCATGAAACCCCAAATTGAAACGGATATGGGCAACAATCAAAATGTGGCAAAAAAAAAACCCCCACCCATCACTGCATTCGAGACAATGGCCAATTGGCCATGCAAGATTGCCGTTTCTAGCCTTCTTCCATTCTGGGCTAACGTTTCTGACGTTTCCTCTCTTTCTCCAATTTTGGTATCTACTTTTCCTTCTTTATTACCAAAACAACAAAAGAGAGAGAGAGAGAGAGACTTATATCAGTTGGGGTGGGCTTGTTGGGTGGTGAGGAGGAGAGTCGAGTGACAGGGGGAAAATGGGTAGAGGGAGAGTTGAGATGAAGAAGATTGAGAACACTACTAGCAGGCAAGTCACCTTCGCCAAGCGTCGTGCCGGGTTGCTGAAGAAGGCACGTGAGTTGTCTGTTCTATGTGATTCTGAGATCGCCCTTATCATCTTCTCCAGTACTGGGAAGCTTTTTGAATTCTCAAGTTCTTGGTATTCATCATCTTTTCTCTTCCTCTGTTTTGGGTCTGTTTTTGTTTGATTGTTTGGAATTTTTCTTTTCAGTTTCTCTCAGTCAATTTATCAAATGTTTGAGTTGAGATAAGTTTTTTCCTGTATGCATGCATGTTTAACGATTACATTTGCATTTCTATGTGTTCATGCTCTGTTCCTACTGAAGATATCTCAATCTGTTCCCCTCTCCCAAATGGTTTTGGTAATGGTGGTGATGATGTGATGTGTAGGTACTTTGCTCTAGATAAGCTGTTGATTGCATACTTCTTAAGAACTAAACAGCCGAAAGATATCTCCTTTTGATGAATATGTGTCTCTTTTTTGTAAAAAATTTATCATCTTGTGGCATATCTGTGTGACAACTTCGAAATTGTCATCTTAAGATGTGAATGTGTTTAACCATTTAAGAGTTGATTCAGTTACAAGTAGTAAGTTTTCTCTTTCTCCCCTTTTATCCCACCCTTCAATTTCCCTCTTCTTGAATGGAGTTGTCAACATGAGGCATGCTTTGCCTTCACTCGAAGTCCAGAATCCATTATTCGAGGCACTCCAACACTCACTGCTTATGTATGTAGATATCTGACACTAATATTTTTGAAAACATAATATGCAGAAATATCAACGCGATTTATGTTGCATATCAAAGTGTATGTTTCAAAAGTTTGTTTTGGTCCATGTCTGTGATCTGGGGTTTAAAAATCGGAATTGGATTGGTTGAATGATTTTTATTCATATTGAAATATGCCACAATCAGTCCTGATTCTCTTCGATTCAAGTCGGGCCCTTCGTACAGTGATTCTAGGGTTCCGCCCGTATCTGGCTGATTCCGGCAGCTTCTGTAATGGTTCGGGATGATACTGGTCAGATCTGATCTGATCTGATCTGATCTGGATCGGAATTGTCTGGACCTGATTTGGAGGCTGATTGCCTTTTAAAACCCTGCTGTGTTTGGTATAATTGAGCATGCTTTGGATTAATTGATTTATGTGAAATGATAGTTTTAGAAATGGGACAGGAGACTGTGGCCGCATCAGGTAAGCATGATACATATTATGACTGGGAGATTTGTAGTAGTTGAACTCGAAAGCAAGGGATATATGATAGCTAAAAGTGGAGTAGGAATCTCTGAATTTGTTTAGTGTCTAGCACAGCCAAATTTCAGAAAAAAAAGTTTCCTTTTTGCACTAGCCACTATGTGTGGATTGCTTATTTCATAAGACAGTTTCCATCTTTTATATTTGATTACAATATATATTTGGTGGTATTCTGATCATGAATTTTTCATTTAAGATGTTAGGATGCTCTCGATATTCATAATTTTTCTTCTTCTCAAGTCTCAACATATCAATTATAGTTATATTCTTCTTAGATAAATTCTCTGTTTCATTGACCACCTCTTTTGATGTTCTTACTAGTTGATAATTTTCATATTGCCTACTAATTTCTCCTTTGAAGATATTCATTTTTTTTTGGTGTTCGTACCAAAATAAACAAAGATCATGGGTTATTTCTGTTCACCCTGATCATATGTGCTATGTTGCTCTCAGTTTAGTTGTCTAATAAGTCTTTCATTTTCCAAATGTCTGAAAAAGGGGGGGGGGGGAATTTCCTGATGGTAGAGAAGGTGGGGAGGACTCCCATTAAGATGGTGTTAGTATTGCTATTGCTCTGGTCATATGTGCTATGTTCCTGTCATTTTTAGTTGTCTAATGACTAACATTTACCAAATGCCTGATAGCTTTTTAAATCTCAGCTTGCTGCACTAAAAAATTTCCCCTTGAATTTAAGACGAGTTAGGCAGCATAAAAAATAATAGAATAAACATGAGGCATGTGGGCTTGATGAAGGTCACTGATAATCTAGTGTTGAGCTCTTTTGAAGAGCTTAGCGTCATCCAGATATTAGGTTGTGGCTTATTTATGGCTATCAATGTAATACCCTCTCATTTCTCATATTGAATACTTGAGGTTAGATTATCATTTTTGTTCAAGCTTTCAGTAATGAGAAGATGATACTACTTGCTTGCTTATATATTTTTTGTGTGATAAATATGCTTGATCACCTTCTTGACCTCCCATCTATGTCAGGAAGATAACAGAAAATTTGTGAAAATACTGAGAAAAATATTTTTTCTCATTAAGTTTTATCAATTTGAGGGAGAGACGGTAACAGATCACTAAACTCAGACGGTTCACACTATGTGGAAGGAAAAAGGTGTAAGCTCCGAGAATAATCCACCTCAGCGACCGCGGAGGTGGCTCCAATATGGTGTGGTTAGATGAGAGGATGCATAGGGATGGAGATTTTCAAATTTTGAAAACTTAACAACTGAGCATGAGAACAGTGGGTAAGGAAAGGGTTTCATAAATTACATTTCTCCAACAAAGGAAATAGGTGAAAGGGTAGATTTTCAAATTTCATGTTCAAATATTAATTCGTTTGCAATATTGAGGGGTGCTGAGGAGGATTTAACTACTAATTTTTGAGGAATCAAGAGTCAAACTACGCAAAATAATAGGGATGATTTGTTGGGGATAGAGGAAGGTAATAGTCCAGCTAGCTTCCATTTTCTTAAAGATAAGTTTGCTGATGTGGACAAGAGTCACCTTGGAAATTCCGTTGATGTGGGTTCGGATTAAGATAATTCAAAATAAGATTCCCATGAGGCTCGGGTTGGTGAGGGAGAATTTTTGAAGGAAAGGAAAAAGAAAAAAGATAAGAAAATGAAAAAGAAGAAGTCTCCTCCTTCTAGGGAGGACTCTGTCTTGGATCTTGGAGTTGGAAGAGAAAGTGGTACTAAATGCCTCCTTATTTGATAATGAGGAGGTGATTGAACATGATGACAATATAAAGGAAGTGCAAGAATTGAGGCAAAAAGAGGAAAATCTTCATTGGGAAGACACTCAAGCCTCTGCTTGGCATAGGCAGAAAAGTC
The DNA here is from genome assembly GCF_013358625.1 of Macadamia integrifolia. NCBI lineage: Eukaryota > Viridiplantae > Streptophyta > Magnoliopsida > Proteales > Proteaceae > Macadamia > Macadamia integrifolia. The sequence continues at coordinate 22,010,960 of NC_056564.1, forward strand.
ACCGCATTAGATTTGCCCCTTATTTTCTTTGTTCAGCAGATTGAAAATTTTGACTTCCCTTGGACGTTTCTAGTGTTAGTTGGTTGTTGTTCCAGTTTTGATTTTTCAGCAATCCTTGTGTTGTTGGATTGTTCGGGGACTAACGCCTCTTGCTGGCATCCTTGCCTTGTAATTTCTTTCTTCTTTTTTTTTTTCCCCTTCCTTGGGGTTTAAGATATTTATTTATTCACAAAATTTTTTT
>NC_056564.1:22011220-22063266 GCF_013358625.1 Macadamia integrifolia
GGGGGGTGGAGCACGATACCCACATGAGCAGAGCTGCCCAGCTGGAATTTGTTATCATCACTAAATGATCTTTCCTCCTTCATCTACACCAACTGTCATAACATATTGGATACAGAGGCTAACCAAAACTCATGTTGTCTGAGCCTCAACTTATTGTGCATCATGCTTTCAATACTCTTTCCTTTTCCATTGTGCTGTAGATTTATCCCATTTTGGGAAAATTTCCACTTTACGGTCCAACCAGATATGCTTATCTAGTGGGACCATATAATTCTTCAATGTGGCAAGATGATGTGGTTGTCTTGGTTATAGCATAGAAAGGGCAATGTCTGAAGTGTCACATGTCTAAATCCCAACCACAATAATAATAAAATAACCTCCCATGTATATCTGTGCACCCATTTATTTTCAACCATCCATGTATTATTGACATACATCCTCCTGTAATCCTCCAGCAGACCTGGATCTTCAAAGCTTCATTTTTCTACTCAGCCCACTCCAACTAGACTGGGACTTGACAGGCTTGAAGAGGACCTTGGCGTCTATGTGTTCACAAAATATGGGTCTTAGCTGACATGTGACATGGCATATCTTGTAGGATGACTGGAGCATTATGACATTTAATGTTGACTATATGTTACTTTCTGCAATTGAGATGGAATCTGATACATATGTTCACATACACGACCATTGGATTCTTTGGACTGGAAGGAACTGACTTGTTTTGATTGCTGTGTTCTTTGTGAAGCATGAAGCAGACACTTTTGAAATATACCAAGTGCATGGAACGTTCTGAAGCTTCTTTGGTTCAATATGAGCAAGAGGTAGTGATTTTTATACCTAATAAAAAAAATCTGATTTTCTTCCTTTTTCACTGGCCCAAGCTGTTTCTTTATATCATTTAGACATTTAATAAATTTTTAGTTGTGATATTAAAAAGGAAAATCATAAATGACCCCTATTGATTAGATACTGACTGAACTGAGCCTTTTCTCAGCTAAATGGCATTCCTACTACTGCTTATATAGAACACAGCAAATTATATGGTTAAAATATCCTCTGTATGGGTCTTATTGATACATAATAGAAAGTTACATCTGTCATACTAAATTATTTCTGGTAGTGCAATAGAAAATGCATTTCATATCAATCTGATTGCTAAATGGACAAGATCTTAATCTTTTTGGATATTGGCATTTCTGTATTTGGCTTAATCAGACTGACTACGAGAATTGATCTGGATAGAATCTGGCCCATTGACAGCCTTTATTCAAGAGGTTTCAAATAGTTCTATTTTCGGGGTTTTGGTTTGATTAGGGTTCCGAAATAGGGCTAAGACAAATGTTGTGCTATATGGTTTAGGCTATGAAATCCAAGAACAGGACCAAGTGTCAAGAAAGAATCACAAGAAGGGGTTTTTTTTTGGGATGAATAAGAAGGGTTTCTTTATTAGACTGAGTGTTATAAAAGAGCACTCTTATCAAATCCAGTTGTACCAAGAGTTAGTTAACAAAGTTCTTGAGTTGAGATTTGAGTGTTTGATTATCCAGTAGATAAATAATCCAACTCTATGGCCATGGACTGTTGGCAACCCAAAGATTCAATAAATAAAATAAGAGGATAACTCAATAACCTTGCCAATGATTCCTATTATATCAAGGAGGACAACCCAATTTGCTTTCTGGTTGAACTGCTAGATGCTTCAGTATCAATTGTGCATTGGTATTTGTTAAAGGCAACAAAGAACTTTAAGGAAGAATGGGAAATGGTTTAAAACCTTAATGCCCATACCCTGACCTGATATTGTTACTAAAACACTTTAATATGTAACCTTTCTTGTTGCTTTGAAGGTTTGTGGGAAAATTTTCACACATCAAAATGAGATGACTACTTCATTTGCTTTGGATAGAAGATCTTTTTTGTTAGTATCAGAAAAAAAAAAAAAAATAATAAAAAAAGAAGATACTATTTGTCTTCAGAGATTTGCATTTAAGGTTGTCTGCATTGTGTGGTGTGGGCTTCCAATCCTGAAAATGGCTTTTATTCTCAATTTCCCATTTGCTTGTATGCTGTCTCTGGCATACACTGAGTATATTCATGCAATTCGCCAAATCACATATCTTGATGCATATTTAATAGTCTGTTGTCTTTTGATGGGTTCTTAAGATATCTTGGTGCTGCAGAGTAATGTTTCATATGAAATCTAATTACTGGCAAAGAATCTTGAAGCTTCTTTTTCCAGTCTATTGGGAATTCTTTTTATTGCTTACACTTATTGTATTCTCTCTCTCTCTCTCTCTCTTATTACTTTGATTACATATTTGAAATGCCTATTATAAAGTATATGATTTCTTGTTTATTTTGGGGATTGATACTCTTTACCATCCCTTTCTTTTTTGCATACAGAAGAAACAATCTGAGGAGGTTATCATTCTGAAAGATGAAATTGCAAAGCTGCAAATGGCACACATGTATGTGCTTTAAAGTTGTATCTGGTGTTCTTCTTCAATTTGCTTTGTGAATATAGATTGAAATATTTGTGTTTCCCATTGTTCTTGTTATTCATCTTTTGTAGGCACATGATGGGCAAGGAACTGAATGGCTTGAGCATAGAAGATTTGCAGCATCTGGAGCATCAATTAAGTCAAGGGATATTATCTGTGAAGGAGAGAAAGGTACTGCAAATTCTAAGAATCGGCAGTTCCATAACTTGCATGAAGTTTATTTAAAGACCTTTAAGAATTTTCCACAAGAAGCAAATGGGTTGTCAATGAGCTGGTCTGGGTAGGCTGATGCCTGGCGTGGGCCCCAGAGAAGCTCACAGTTTTAGGCTGAAGCCTAGTATGTGAATAGCGTAACAACCCTAAGCTTGCCCAATAAGCACAGTCAACAAGCTAGGTTTGGGTCTTAATTGGACCAGGCCCAAGTTGATTTTGTTTAATGGTCCATAGCCCAGTTAAGTCCTGCTTCCACAGGTTTCCAGGAGGGGTGCACTGGATTCAGTCTTCACCTTCAGCACTTTTAGCATGAAGTGGCTTCCGTCAGACTCAAATCTGCATCTTCTCACTAGCACCCTGAGGTTTTATGATCACACCATGTTATATCCCCTTCGAAGCCTACTTACTTTATTATATATATATATATATATATGCAAACTATATATACATATATTAGTTTGGAATAAATTCAGTTGACTTTTTTTTTTTGGTAAATAATTCTTTAGACTTTAGCTATGCCATTTAGTTGAGTCGAGTTGAATTACTTTATGTGTCATGGCATTGGGCATTAAAATCCCCACTCATAGCCTTTAACTTTGAGGAAGGTATTAAAGTTTTACACATTAGGAACACAATTTTTGGAAGTATTTATTCATTTCTCTTTTAAATTATTAATATAGGTACTAACATGCATATAAATACTTTATTAATTATGTATAAAAGTGTTGAAGTTTAAGTTAGGCCAGCCTGATTCATTGAAAGCACTAGAAGCCGAAATATCACATCCTTACTTCGACAGTATCACATCAGTTAACATGTGGTTTCATGACCTTCACTGGGAATTCTAATGTTTCAGGAGCAATTACTGTTGGAACGGCTTGAAAAATCGACTTTACAGGTACATTATATTGCTCTACTTATTGGCATTTTATTGTGTTGATATGGTGTTTTCCTTTTGAGCATGTATGTTTCCACTCTCTCTTGCATTCTTTCTCTTTTTAAAGCAAATGCAGAAAGAAAATAGAATGACAACAAGAATTTACTCAAATCTTCTAGGATAGCATTTAAGCCCATTAGAGAGTTATGATGCTGAGGAGAGAAAGAGAATTGTTTAATCTTGTAGATTCTGAGAACTTTTAAATTTATTTTTTGGGGATAAGAGTATCTAGGCCTAGTAGAAAGTTATATTTCTATAATAAAAATAGAGAGGATCTAAGCCTTGTAGAGAAGTATCTAAGGTCCTCTGGTGTTTCTATTATGAGAATTGCATTTCAGGCGGTTGCTTGACTAAATTGCTCCTTGAAAATTTAGGAAATTCTTCCCCCGGGTCAATGCTCTCAAATAAATAATCCTTGCATCTTAGTTACGTTTCATGAAGATTACATATTTTACCATGCTGTTATAGCTTTAACACTGCCCAGTCTTAAAATTTTCTGATTTTGTTTTTCCTGCTATTCTGGATTTTTCTTTTCAAGGAAGGGGAACTGGGGCCCAAACCCGAAACAAAATTTTATATTATGGGCAGGAAATTTTTTAAACATCTGCCAGCATCCTGAGATTAGATGGTGAACATCTCTTTGTACAGCTTATGTCAAAATGGGAACATTCATACAGTTACAGAACTAAGCCCAACAGTCGGCTGTGTCATTTAGAAACGGTGTTTGACCCAAATTGAGAACATTTTGGTGATATTATTACTCAAAAGTGAAGGCAGCTGACATATTCAATTACATAGATGTATGTCCCTATAATAGTGGTAGCTTAAGTCCTTAAAACTTATCTTGCCACATGTTTTGTTAGAAGTGGCAATGGATCATGACCAGGTGTGTTCAGGTTGTGTCATGTTGAATTTTCCTCAACCTTGACATTACCTCTTAGTTACAGTATCAATATATTTAACCCTAAAACATCTTAATAAATGGGTTGTGTTTTTGTCAAGCAAGTGTATTTTTTCATGCCAATAGTTGTCTTGGTTTCTTTGTATTACCATATAATATAAACATTGGCTTAATTTTTGTGTCAGTGGGTCATGTTGGGTGGTGTTAGGTAGGTTCTTGTCATTTAACCTGTACTGTTAACAACTAGCAGTTATGCTCATGCACTTCTCTATTAAAGTTACTAAACTAGAATACTTTTGAAGAATTACTTTTTGCTTTCTCAGGAACAAAGAGCCATGATGGAGAATGAGACTTTACGCGGGCAGGCAAGCCAATTTTTTTTTTTAATGATTTCTGATAGAAATTTCTCTTAAATTCTATTTGACACTTGTATAACTATTCTACTTTTTCCCATAATTTTGTAGGTTAAAGAGCTTAAAGGTCTGCTACTGTCAACTGAACGTCCAATGCCAGCTTTTCTTGAATTTGAGCCTGTGGGAGGGAAATATGCTCTCGTAAAGCCTGATGTGATAAGTTCAAGTGTGGTTCATAATCGTGCAGTGGATAAGCAAGGAGATTCAGACACTTCGTTGCACTTGGGGTAATATTCTGTCCTTAATGTACATGTGTATGCATTTTATTTCTTGTGGGTGATAAATATTCAGCAGATTTTATTATCCTAAGAATACCAATGAGTATGAGCTTAAAAAAGCACCTGTTCTTTTGTTAATTATAAACCTCAGACTTTCTATGAGTATGCACTTGGTTCTTTTTGTTAATTATAGACCTCAGGTTCTCTATGAGTTTATAGTCTGAATTTATTTATGATTTATTTATGTCTAATGAGATCAAATGATAACAATGTGTCTTTACCAAGGTGTTTCTAGATAACAAACTACAACTGCTGTTTACATAGTTCCAATTGTTTCCCCCTTTTCCTTTTTGAAACTCACATTGCTCCAAGTCTAGCAGTTGAAAAATGAAGAGCATTTTGGAGTATGTGAGTTATTTGATCTGTTCTTTTGGAGCATGTGAGTTATTCCTCTGGTCTGTTCTTTAAGTAAATCTAGGGCCTGGAAGGTTGATCATGTAGAACTGTGTAAGATGTCTTGCTTCCTCTTATGACCACTGAATTAAGATACATAAAAGACTGTTGTCAGAAGTCAGAACTCTTTGCTACTTCAACATATTGTAAATTGCTCTGTACCAAGATTTGATCATTTACAGAAAAATGAAGAAGCACTTTATTAGTAGTCGATCTATGGGCATATACCTGAAAAAAGAGAAGATGGAAGTTTATGAAGTGCACAATTCTCTGTTGAAAGTAGGGTATCAATGCCTCCATTGTAATTTGAAGCAGCCCAGCTTCAATGCTGTTTCCCACTTGTTAAACAATAACAATTTTAAAAAAGAATAACATTTTGAATATATTAACGCAATTTATATGCCATGAGAAGTATAGATTTTTCTTTTTGATGGGTAAAGAAAAGTATAGCTGTTGTATCCTCTGACTAGATTATTCATTATGCTAAAAGGAATTATGCATAAGAGAATTAAGCAGCTCTATTCAGTTCTTATGCTACAAAATCAATTGCCTCGGGAAAAAATTATATGACAAAACCTTTATTCTTGAGGTGATCAAAGTTCTTATGAACTAGTACCCAAAAAAGTGGGGGGGGGGGTGAGCTAGTCGTAGGATCATTGGTCATGCAGTATTTATTTCTCTCATTTTTTGTTGCTTGTATTTCATTTGCCTCTTTAAAGCATATAGGATTTGTCCCATGTCTCACACTAAGAAAGTGTTTTTTAGCTACCAATTTTGTGATCTTCTCTTATTCCCTCTATTTTGTTTTATTAGGTTGTCAAATGATGTTTTCCACAAGAGGAAAGCACCTGAAAGAGAATCTTGCTCCAACAATTCTGGGGCTAGAATGGCTTATCTTAATTCTTCCTTGAAGTGTCTTACCTCATCTTGTAATGAGTAACGCTGCTGGATACCTCGCGGTGTCCTCTGGTACTGGTTTAAAAGGCTAGAATTGAAACAGTGATCATAGAAAATATTGCAGTTCTCATTTACTTGTAGTTTTCTTAAATTGGGTGGCTTCTGGATCATCTGACAAGCTTTAGGTACTCTTTTTTTCTAAAGAGAGAACACCTGAATTTTTTTTTAGGTTGGGCATGAAATATTAGTGTTATAGTGCATGTAGTTTGACTTATTTTGGAGTGATGTAGCCATTTATACTTATTTGGGTCTCTTAATTTTGGTGCATTGATACTTGTATTTGAGTTTCCATTAGCACTCAATTGCTTGTTGTGCAAATGCTTTGTTAGTTTATGGAATATAAAATGCTATTTTTGTAAATATCATTATCTCTTACAAATTTTCCACTTAATATAATCTAGTTATGAGAAGAGTATTTTCTAGTTAGACATTAAATGAATTACATAGTAAATGGTCATGAGCCTTAAGAAATGAATTGATTCTGAAGACTCAGAACATGCCGTCACAATTTGTACCTCCCTATAGATTGAAGATGGTATCATCTTTTGTGGTCTCTACTTCAGAATCAGATTCATTAATTATTTGAAGATGTTTATATTGAACAGCCCTCTATTTTAATGATTGCTTATACACTACTGGAGCTCACAGTTTAGTCACTTGTTCATTTAAGAATTCAAAAAACACAGATTTTCACACCATGTTTACATGCTGCACTTATTTTTTTACTAAACATTCTTGTTGAGATGCAAAACTTTCAGCTTTTCTTCCAACTTCAACCATGACCTGCTCCACATCACCTATTTGTTTATCTGTTTATTGAGTTTGTGCCCTTGAAACTAACCAAACATATTATGATGGTTGCTGTGCTGCTTCCATTCTCTTGCTAGTTTACTCTTTAGATTGTGGTGTGTTATCATCTCCAATGAATATTATTGGGGAAAATTATTGCTTGAAATGATTCGAGAATCAGCTTAAATAAATGAAAGAACAAGGAAGAAGATTGATTCTAATGAACAATTTATAATGTACAATAAATGATTCCAAAAACAGTGAAATCTCCTCAGAAATAAAAAACAATTAGTCTAAGATTTCTACAATGGAATTCTATTAGGGCAATTCATGTATTAGTCTCTCTGTAGAATGAAACACATGCTCTGTTCTTATTGTATCCGTTGGCTGAGGCTAGCAAGTAAATCATTTCTCTCTAACATAATTTCCGAGAAAATCCGATTCACCTCCTCTTCAACATCCTCCAACAGCTTCCCCAATTTCTCCACTCTTCTTTGCAATTCCTTTGCCACTGCAATGTTTGATCCTCCACGAGTAACTGAAACAAGCTGAGCAACTCCATTATTCACCTCCCTTACCTCAAACAGACCTCCTTTCGCCATCATCTCTTCACAGACACAGATATGCAAACTCATCAAAGAAGAATTAGGGAACCCACTAATTGAATTCCTGAGCTTCAAGCATGATTCAGTGTCTCCGCATAGATTTGAAGCCACAACACCACATACCCAAAAGCCGATGACCTTCAATACTGCCATAGCTTGACAAACAATCCGTTCTTTCCCGGAGGAACAATTCTCTGCCTCCCCTGTTCTGACTTCATTCTCTTCTCCTTCCCAGTTCTTGATGGAACCAAGTGGCTGAATTGCTTTCATTTCAAGGGAAGGTGAATTCCCCCGAAGGCTCAGGGCATGAGAGAGTGACATTCGAGCTTGACCCAGATGGGAAACAGAGGAGGTTATGGAGTTAAGGAGGTCAAGCAATTTCAAGGTGACTCTGAGATACTCATCGACAGAAAGGGCCTCCCATCTATTCATTGGGTAGTTGATATCTAGTATGAGTTTCCTAAATGATTTGTTCATGCTAGGAAGAAGCTGCAAACATTGCTGAATCCATGTCAAAGTCAGGATATCTGATCTGGATTTGGAAGATAAAGAGAACTGATTCAGGCATGTCAAAATCTCGGATTCGAAAGCTTGTAGAGAAGCAGAAAATGCTTCTTCTTGTTGGTGGCTGTGGTGATTGTCCATTTTGGAGGAGTGATTGTAAGAACGGGCTAAGAGAAACATGAGACGAGCAGAGAGTAATAAAGGATTTGATTTGGATTATTCAGTTTGTGGGTTGAGCTTATATAGGTTGGACTTTGGATTCTGACAAGGAAAACCAGGAGAGATGAGTTGAGTTTTGTTGAGCACTGACCATTGGAAGGCTTCAAAAATGAGAAGTTCCTGGCGGTGGTCAAATGTGCTTATCTCTTCTGCATTTTATTTGCTGCTCACGCAATGTCCCAAGGAAGATACCTGTGAGGACCAAGGACAGCAGTTCACTTGCCCGTTTACGAAAATGCCCTTGGACTAGGCCAATCAATATAGACTATAGAATATAGAAAATGGAGAAAAGAATCCTGCCCTGTATCTCTACGCACACAGGTGAACTCAAAAAGACCTTGCAGCCCCTCTTCCCACAGATGTCTCTGCGAGAAGCTGGTGCTGCCGTCATGCATGGGGACAGGTTTATCTTTCCCAATAGAATATAGAATATAGAGAGGGGGTTCACATATTGAGCTTTGCTCTGCCTGAACCTGTGGATGAAGGATGGAAGCATATCCTCTAGGGTGATGCCCATTGAGAAGCGTGGTAAACGTGGGAGACACACGGCTTAATGGGTCTCCAGCTGTACCGTGGGCTCCACTCCATATACAGTGGGGTTACACCCATTTATTGGAGTGGTATCCACTGTATACTGGTTACCCACTGATTCTGATCAATGTTGGTCAGCTGTGTACAGAAAGCCCACTCTTAAATAGGATGTTTCGGATTCGAGCCTCTTGACTATTATCCACTTCTCCTCTATTTATCAGAAGAAAAAACTGGTTCTATAATCTTATAACTAGTTTTCACTGAAAATACAAAAGCATAAAATAAATAATGAACATTATAATTATATGTTTTTCTTCCCGACAGTAGGTTATCACTGCACACAAGGGTTCATCTGGATTCAAACTAAGTAAATGATACCCCCAAAAAAATTTTTTGTACACCAAATTCATAAGAGGAAGGGTTGCCTGGATATTGTCTATCCCTTGAAGCAGGTCAAAGATTACAATCCCTCAAACTTACACTAAATTTTATGGGAAAAGTTTTTTTTGTCCGCCGTGAAGAAAAATCTAGGGTCATGATTACTCTCTTCTTATTTGTTGGAAGTCCTTAACTATTTCTTCACATCCATCCTACCACAATCATAGCTATAGGTGAAAAAATCCCTCCTTCCTTCACCGCTGTTTGAAAAAAATTACCTCCTAATTTTATGATGTTTCCATTGTACACACTCTGATAGCCCACAAGTTTAAAAAGCATACAAGATTTAGCTTCATAAGAAATAATCTTTTTTGCCACTGAGATTATACCTTTTTAGGGAATTTTATATTACAACAATTGAGGAAGGTGGTAGACATGATGGGCTTTCGTTTTCTATGGGTTTAACAAAAATAATGTTTTTTTAGGATTAAGATGATGACTATAACAATTAGGAGAAGAAAATCCTGGTTTCTTAAAAAGCAAAAGATAATATAATAAGATATGGAGCAACTTGCTCTTAGAAGTTTCTTGGGTATTCTTGGGTTCTGAGAATTCAATTTAAAATTAAAAGAAAGTCACTAGTCAAATGGATATCTATATTAAATGGATTTTTATCTCATTAAGACACCCTTTGAGTTCAAACATTATTTTCTCAAGGTACATTTTTTAGTATTAAATATAGTTATTCAACCCTAGTATGATTCAATTCATGCAGTTGTGGGATCATTGTAGACCTGTAGGAAGACCTGGATACTCGTTAGAAAAAAAAAAAATCTAATATATATATGGGCCCAGGTTGTATAATATGATTCCATTCTCAATCTCTGACACCCACTAAGGTATGAGCCCATGCCTTGCTAAAAAAACTTGATCCCTCATTTCTCTTTATCATATTAATTAAAAGCAAAGAATTATCTTAAGAACTACATAGAAGATGTTTTATTTTTCGGTAGAAGAAACAATATAGAAGGTTTACACCTTAAAAACCTGAACTTCAAGTTCTTTTCTCTTAAATGCATAAAAGATACAGGCAAAATCATCATAAATGATAGTGTTCGCTGAGGAAAAAAAAAAAAAGAACCCAAAAGGGGGGGGGTACCCATAAAACATAGTTCATCGTTACTTCCTCTATATGTTGAAAGTCTAAAATGCTCTTCCTTGTTCCTTGATACACATTGGCTTAAGGAAAATTTGGTAAACATACAACCATCGTGGTTTAAGGAAGACTTGATTAAAAAAAAAAATGATGGCAGAAATGTTTAAAGCAAGTTTGTTTTTGGACTTTATAAAAAAAAAAAAATATAGAACCCCTTAAAAGTCACCATAAAGTGTTGAAACTATGTTTGAAAAGATAATTTTTGGTTGTTTTAGAATAGTCAATAAGTAAACAAAAGTTCTTTAATTTGTTTTGAAATAGTCAAAGTTAAAACAAAAAATCTCAACATATAGACATTATTGAATGTTATATGCTTTAAAAACATGTACTATTATAATGGGATTCAGATCATCTTCAACCCGGGGTTGGCTGGAGAGGGACCAGCAAGACACAAATTATCCCTCTCTAGCCACCATTGGATGGGATTTCTTCATTTTTAAGTCGACGCTGCCAGCAATTATCTTTTGCCCTTATTTTTATTTGAGAATACAAGCAATATATTACACATTTTCAATTGGTCAATAAGTTCCTCATATTCATTATGTAAGGTTACAAATTATCTCTAACTGCAAGTTATCTGAGTCAATTCTTCTTATCTTTTTACCCCACACCCCACACCCCCACCCCACCACACCCCACAAAAAAATCTATCCATGTTTATATATTCTTTCCCCTCCCTCCATTGCAAGGTCCTATGTTTAGATAAATTATCTCTTAGGTATCTCATGTTTGACATATTATGATTGAGCTACTTTACAGTGCCTTTTTTTTTTTTTTTTTCATATTTTCAATTTTTCCTATGGATGTTATGTTTGGCAACACTCTATTTTCTCTCTATTATCTAATTCTCTTCTCTAGCTAAACTATGACGTCCCCCAGCCACAGCAGAAGTAGAGAGATCTAGAGAATGAACCAGGGGATAAAGCTGTCAATCAGTTTGGTTTTTGTTTTTCAGTTTGGTTCAAGATATAAAATGAAGAAACTGAAACTGAATAAGAGCCTATATTTTTCAAACCAGAACCAATCCGACACAGGTTGGTTTTGGTTTAGTTCTATTTGGATTCATATTTGGTTTACTATTTGATTTTGATCCAATTTATATTTAGTTTGGTACCAATATTAGGTAGGTGTTTAGGCCAATTTTATACATCTTCACATTAAAAAATAATAAAAAAAAAATTAAAAAATCAAACCCTAATTTGTGAAGGCCATGATCCACCAAATGAGAGAGAGGCAACGCACAGCCATTACGGGAGACAATGGGAGGCCCGGCAGTGCTCCACACGCTCTAGGCAGCGGTGGCAGCTTCATCAGCTCTCTCCAACTGAAATACCATGTCAGTTTCATCATCGTCAAATGTAGTGGTGGGGAGGAGTTTTTGAAAGACATAAGAGCTCGAAATATGAAAATGTGTTACCCTTAATATGATATTTCAAACATGAGTTACCTCGGCATGGTTTCTATAAACATTAGGTACTCCAAGTATAATTATTTATGGAAAAAAAAATATATTATCCACTTGTATTCCCCACATTCAGCCCCTCCCATTTTCCCATGTGTCTAGGCATGGAAAATGCACACGGGTCCAATTGTATTGTCCATCACAGGATCAGAAATGAATTGTTTATCAAAGACAGCAGTAACAATTCGGATGAGATTCGGCTCGTCTATAGCTCAGGGGTGAGCTGCCAATATGGTGGCATAGGTTAGATGAACGACACGTGGTAACCTCTAGATCTAAGGGAGAGGAGTAGTGAAAGACATGTATTTTGTTGAAGTTGAGAAACATGGGATCAGGATGAGCAAAAAAGAAAAAAACCGTCTCCCTCTTCCCTTCTTCCCTCTTCCCTGTTCGTCACTCTCAGAACTCCAGCACCGGCAATGTCGGCATGGCGTTGCCCAGACCATCCTCACCCAAGACCCTAGCTATCCTCATGATGATGCATTCCCGGAGACAACCATTAAGATTAGGCCTCCTGGAAAGCCTAGGAAGGAGTCCTCACAGAGACCACAATCGCCGAAGAGAGGACGAGGGAACCGTAATAAGAAACCTAGGTTTGAACAGCAAGAAACCCCGCAAGAAGTGTGGTCACAGCCGCAGCAGAGTGAGCGAGGTGGGCTTTCTAGGGATCGACGGCGAAGGTAGCATTTTGATGTAGAAGGCTCAATTTTCCATCACAGTGAGTCGTGGGGTATTGGGTCAGAGGAGAAGGTGATGGAGATGGAAGAAGCCTCAATTGTGGAGTCTAAGGAGGAGATCCATGGTAAAATGCATCCAAAAAAAGTCTATATTGGAACTGAAACAAATGGATTAGTCGATCAAACTGGAAGAACCTGTGAATCAACTAGAAGTAGTGAGGATTGTTGGTAGTTGATACGACCAAATTGATTGCCCAGTAGGGTAAGGACACGCGTCGCCCACCTGGACACGTGTCACCCACCTAATAGAGGCTGCAAGGATTCTGATGACGTCAACCGCGTGAAGAGAATATTCCCCGCGAAGGGGATAAGACGTATCTGAATAGGACTCGAAAAGGAAAGGAGGTAGACCCGAGGAGGACTCCTCCAAGGAAAAGAGAAACCGTAAACCCTAAGGACTATAAGAGAGGGCCGGAGAGAAGGAAAAGACGTAAGCAAATAGACCCACACCATTACTCCTGTAAAGAACTGTGCGGCCGATCTCTAACTTGGGCGTCGGAGGACTAATCCCAGACAAAGCTCTGGGCCTCTGCCTTCTGTGCTTGTGCAGGATTAGCTCATACGGATTTTTGGCAGCAACAGATTGGCGCTGTCTATGGGAACGACAGTAATGGTGGGGAGCACCTACAATCGTAAGAAGACGAGAGCAGCATCAAACATGAACATGGGGGAGGAGGAACCTTCAGGATGGCTCCCTCCCTCGACGAAAATCGGAGAAAGGGAAAACGATGATCGAGAAGGTTTCAAGAGGGACGAGGGACTAGCATTCGGCCGGATATTCGGTGCACGGAGATAGTAATCCTCCACCCCCTCCTGGAGTGCAGGAATATGTGACAAGGGAGCAGTTCGAAGCCCTCTAGAAGAAATATGATCCAATGGCCGAGGCAATGAAGGAGGTCTCCAAAGCTGTCTCTCAGAAGACTGGCAGAGCACCACGAGGCCCCCATATCCGGCCCGAGCGAGCTCGAGACGAGCACTTGAGCAGTACAGGATCAATAAGGTCCGATCATAATCCTCGAAGCCGAGCAATGAGGGAAAGTCCCGCACCCAAGGGAAGGACGCGGCATATCGCCAGGGCCATACATGGGGAATCACGCCAAGGAGACGAACAGAGACACGAGGACTCGGGGTTGAAGCAGATGATCCTGAACCTGAAAGATGAGATTAGGAAGGTGGCAGGAAACCAGACGGGAGCTAGCGAGCCAGACCTCACAAATGACGCGGCTCTAGTTGATGAGGTCATGAGGGACCCGCTTCCGGTCCGCTTTCACCTGCCAAAGTATGACACCTACGACGGGTCTGGAGACCCCGTCGATCATCTGGAAGGATTCAAGATTGCTATGTAGTTCCATCGAGTCTCAGAAAACATCATGTGTCGCGCCCTGCAATTGACGTTTAGAGGAGCGGCAAGGCTATGGTACAACCGTTTGCCGACGAAGTCAATCCACAGCTTCAACAATTTAAGTTACTTCTTCGTGAAGGGATTCTCCAGTAGCCAACCCCTTCAGAATACTCCGTTTAACTTGACCAATGTCAAGCAATATGAAGGAGAATCACTGTGAAACTACATGAAGCGCTTCCAACAAGAGAAGATCACGATCAGAGGTCTGGACCCGAAAGAGGAGTTCACAACCCTGCTGGGAGGCGTCAAGGATAAGGAGCTGAAAAGGTCTTTGGCGAATCATACACTGAGGAACCTGACCGAGTTGAGAGCTCGGTGCGATAAGTACATCTAAGATGGAAGAAACAGAACCAAGCCTCGTACAAGAGTAGCAAGCACACTCACATTTTGTAATTTTTGCTCCTAAGCATTTTTAAGTCGTAACTCCTCATCCTAAGCTCTCCGGAGGATTTTATTTATGAAAAATGTGTAAGCTGGTTTACGACATTTGATAGAAATTCTCCTGTTTGGTGGTTTCAGTTTTGCCGAAGGGGTATAGTCGAAGGTCTTCACCTCGGTTGGGCGCTCAGGCCGAGGCCGAGCGGACCTGACCGAAGGTCCTTACCTCGGTTGGGAGCTCAGGCCGAGGCCGAGCTGACCTGATCGAAGGTCCCCACCTCGATTTGGAGCTCAGGCCGAGGCCGAGCGGTCCTGACCGAAGGTCCTTACCTCTGTTGGGAGCTCAGGCCAAGGCCGAGCGGACCTGACCGAAGGTCTTCACCTCGGTTGGGGCTCAGGCCGAGGCCGAGCGGACCTGACCAAAGGTCCTTACCTCGGTTGGGAGCTCAGGCGAAGGCTGAGCGGACCCCACCAAACCTCGGTTGGGGGCTCAGGCTGAGGCCGAGCTGACCTGACCGAAGGTCCTTACCTCGGTTGGGAGCTCAGGCAAAGGCCGAGCGGACCTGACCGAAGGTCTTGGTCACAAGCAGAACTAAAGCCGAAGCCGAAGGCATAAGGCCGAAGGGACGTTGATTACTCCCACAGGAAGAGACTCTTGGCGGGAGTAAGGGGGCTCCTGATAGGGCCAAATTGATTGCCCAGTAGGGTAAGGACACGCGTCGCCCACCTGGACACGTGTCGCCCACCTGATAGAGGCTGCAAGGATTCTGACGACGTCAACCATGTGAAGAGAATATTCCCCATGAAGGGGATAAGACGTATCCGAATAGGACTTAAAAAGGAAAGGAGGCGGACCCGAGGAGGACTCCTCCAAGGAAAAGAGAAACCCTACACCCTAAAGACTATAAGAGAGGGCCGGAGAGGAGGAAAAGAGGTAAGCAAATAGACCCACACCATTACTCCTGTAAAGAACTGTGTGGCCAATCTCTAACTTGGGCGTCGGAGGACTAATCCCAGACAAAGCTCCGGGCCTTCTGTGCTTGTGCAGGATCAACTCATACGGATTTTCAGCAGCAACAGTAGTGATGTCGCTAAAACCTCCATAACTAATGACAATGAGCCTTCACAGATGGTGCTGCAAGCCTGCACCAGAGTTCTAGAGAGTAAGTGAGAACCAGTACTAGTGATTATGGTAATGATTCTTTGATGGTGTTATCCACTAAGCCAATTGTCGCTTGCAATGAGAATTCTCCTTTAATGTTTTCATTTTTTCCACCTCAGCTCTCTCTCTCTCTCTCTCTCTCTCTCTCTCTCTCTCTGAGGGAAGAGGGAAGAGGATTTTTTCCTTCTTTGTTGATCCCATGTTTTCCATGTTTCTCACATTCAACCGTATAACATGTCTTTCACTGCTCCCCTCTCCCTTAGATCTAGAGGTTACCATGTGTCATTCATCTAACCCGTGCCACCATATTGGCAGCTCACTCCCGATCTGTAAAGGAGCCAAATCCATTGGGATGTCCAATCCTTGCCGAAGTAAAATTGTTATTTCAATTTGGATTATACTTACATGAATATATCTTAGCTAGGAATGTTTTTTCTATGACCTCTTAATATGGTCTTTATTAAAAATAGAAAATTCTAATATGTTTTCATCAGTTCCTTTAGTAGTGATGTTTCTACTAGTTTGATCAAAGAAACGAATAGACTAGAAATTTAATTTGGAAGATATTTTGTATACTTCATACATAAGAGATCTTTTTATGTTTTTCATAAATAGACATAACATTTGATAAATCAATAGTAACATCTTCTCGAATGAAATCGGAAAATGCTACAGTAGCTTGTTCTTGGTGTGGAACTTGCTGAATATGCTCAACTTCATCTTCTTTCGACATAGATGGAGCATTATGCATCATAAAACACATATTCAGTATCTGAATTGGAACAAGAGGATTTAGATGTACTATTTAACTCATAAAGGATTTTTTTAGAGTCAGATATTTCATAATCACTTTCCCATGTGTTTGGGCATAAAAAAATGCACGTGGGTAGCATTCTTTCTACCTTTGTTCTTTCCCCACGCCCCCCCCCCCTCCCCTTTTTTTTCCAATGGAAACTCTAATTCATGGGCCTCAGTTCATATGGGCCTATGTTCACATTAATTATTCAAAGGCCGCTAGACGCAATCAAAAGCCTTTCATTTATTGGGATGGAGCATTTGCCCATTTAGGAAACCAATTTAAGATGGATGGGGAGCCTTTCAACGTAATCTAAGCGTACAGCAAACAATCAGATATAAAAGAGGTCCCCTAGTTACTTCCCATCTGGGCAGTTCATCAATTAATGCACTAATGACTACATCATTGAGGTTCCCATGATTCCATCTGAAAGAGATATTCAAGTTGGAAGGAAAGACTTTGGGCTTACGTATCAAATGGTGTAAACTTAATGGCTCCTTGTGAACAAGATATCTACTTCAATCATCTTCAATCAACCCAAAACACTACCAAACGAAACAACTTGTGATCGTAATGGGAACAAGATATCTACTTCAATCATCTTCAATCAACCCAAAACACTACCAAACGAAACAACTTGTGATCGTAATGGATTCAATCATCCCATAACACTACCAAGGTATTGATATCATATCTGTTGATCCGTATCGATATTAACCATGGTAATACTGAGACGTATTGTTCGTATTAGTCAGAAAGTTTTTTATTTTTTATTTATTTTTTGATCAATTCGGACTGATACAATTAATCCAATATGTATCAATATCATAACTGTATTGGTGGGGACCAATACCACGAACAAAATCCTTGGTGATTGTTAATGTTGAGTGTTCTCTCTCTGTTCTAGGGGTTGTCTCTATCTCTATCTCTTACTTCTATGCAATGACATATCTGCCCCCTATTATATGAGGAGAGAGAGACGCACACAGAGTAAAGCATTAGTGTAGGCAATAGAGTCTAACAAGGAAATCAATCCCTCTAATTAAATACCTAATATTGTGGTTGCATGCATTTCCAATTTTATTTTTTTTTGGCTAACGACGGGTATCCAGGCCTTCGGCTTGACTAGTCCCATGCATCCATACTGACCCCACAACCACATGGATAGGGTCATATTGGGGTTGAATGAGAACCATTCAACTTTCACTGTAGTGAAGAGCACTAAACGGGGGCGTTTAGTGCTCTTCACAACTTTCAGTGAAAATTGAATGGTTATATAAACATATATATATATATATATATATTCTCATTTTATGCATGTCTATGGTACTCCCACATTATAGTGCATTCTCTTACAACTTTGAATTTTAAAAGCTTTGTTTCTCCACATGACAAACTTTAGTTATGTCAAAGAGATTTAATGGTTTATTCGTCCACAAAATTTTGGATCCCATCTGACCTACCAAGTCCACTAGGAAGATCTTGGCAATTAAGGTAGGTTTGTAGGAAGATGACTCACATTTTATTTCTTGGGTAGGGGATCATCATACCATATGTGGCAGAGAATCTCCAGAACTAACCAATAGGGGCACGAATCACGCCACATAGTTTGTATATAGAGGGATTCATATAGTTAAACAAAAGAGTGTCAGGAGAAAGGAGAAAGTGAGAACCGATATTTTCAATATCTTATATCATAAATTCACAATCTAACTTCTTATAAAAAAATGAAAGAGAAAAAAGATTATGCATTTAGAGGAAAAGACAGATAGATAACAAGTCAACAACTCACAACTACAGGTTGTAATCTTGAAGAACAAAACTTGGAGAAGGTAGTGATGAAGACACTCCTTGTGGGCACATTCCTAAGTTTCTATATATAGACAAATATTTAAAAAAGAAAAAAAATGAGATTAACCTAACCATTTTTAAGAGTCAAAATAGTACGTTAGCATTTTCTAATTCTTATCAAGAAAAGCATCACATGTATGTGACACTTAGCAAACACAATCAAGATTTGAATTTTATATTTAACTTTTTAAATATCATGAATTCAATAATTGAGAGTATTTATTTGAAGGGATTAGGTACCAAGGGTTGTTTGTTTAGGGCAACAATTCAAGGTTCATTGGTATTACCCTTTTATCACTTAGTTTCACCCAAAAGAAATACCAATTTTTTTTTTTTTGTTTATTGAAGAAGTGTAATAATTCTATAGCCCGTTGCATCATTTTCCACTTCCTACTATTGAAAATCCTACAAAAGGTCACAATTTCTTTTACAATTATATTTAATTAAGAAAAAGTTTCTCTTGGTGAGCACATCAAGGGGGATCATTATATGAGGGACATGGTTTGGCCATGTATGTAGACATTTTATTTTGTCATTATGGAGGCAAGCTTGACAATGATGAACATGTGTTCCATGATGGTGTATGATTTGTTTTTATAGTTTTGGAGGTTTCCCATGACCTTAGTTGATGTGTGGAATCATTACAAGAAATTAAAGCAGACGGCCTAAGAAATAAACTAAAATTCATTATTTAATGAGAAAGAGGTTGAGATATGTCTCATCCGTAGAAAATCTTAAATTGGGAATGTCTTGATTATCATTCTCTAAACAATGAAGTTATGTCGAAGAATATGGTTTTTGAACCAAATCAATCCATTCAAAGGGTTGAAGTGAACGGGAAGAGGAAGCAATTGGAATGAAAAGCCATTTACGCCATAATGTGTGCCCATTCCTCTTAGTCTCCTAGCAATCTCTTGTTGAGCTCCCAACAAATTTTGACTGTTGATTAAGGATAAAGCTTGTCCAAGTCAAATTTCAAAGCCTAATTCAATTATACATCTTACAAAATATGCCAAACCTTTTATTTGTAACTTACAACTACAAATAAAGACACCTAAAGAAAGGAAGAGTGGATGGAGGAAACCAAAGAGAATAGGAGAAAAAAGCAAACTGCACAAACTCTCAAAACTAAACTCAAGGAGTTTGTCTTCCATCCTAATGGGAAGATCCAAAGAATAGCCCATGAGTAGGCAATGTGTCTGTTTCAAGAGAATCACTATCCAAGTATTCGAGTACTTAGCTTCTTGTGAATATTCAAGTGAATTACATTCCATACCTAACTTTCAAATTTCTCTCCCACCAAATATGATAAATGGTAACATCAAAAGTTAATAATTTTCTCTCAAAATCAAAGCCAATTTTTCTCAAACCTGGATCTTTCTTGGAGAGGTATACAAATGCCCAACTGATAAAATGGAAAAAATTATTAAAATCAAACCTCTTCCATGAGAGGTAGTGCGAGCTGATATTAACTTGTTGATTGTGCCACATGATGTAGTGATTTCAGGTATCAATGGTGATGTGGACTACCCATTTAGAGTTGAGCACCAACCAATCCATCAATAGTAGATAAAAGGGCACAAGAGCAAGCACCCATAGTATGCTTCAAAAGAGAAACCACCAAGATTACTTTACTAAAAAAAATTAAATTTCAAAAGTGTAGATTATAGTCTAAATTCTAAAGGATAAGAATAGGTCAATGATATATTGAGAGATAAACGACTACAAGTTTTCTTGCAAAGCTTTGGGTCATCTATTGAATCACCCCACTATTTATTATTATTATTATTATTATTATTATTAAAGAACACTACAAGTTGTATTTGAAGAGATGTCATCATTTTTACCCATTTTTTTAGTGAAAATTTATATGTTTTTGACTTGTAGACAAAATTGGTTGGTTTGGAGGAAAAGAAAATAAGCCAAAATTGGTAGGTGAATGCAACTATTTTCCACATGAAATAGTGATATTACGTTTTTAGGGTTTGAAGAATTGGAATCGGAATGGAACCGGCTGAGTCAATTTGGATAAGTTGTCCTTGATCTTGATATTTGATGTTTCGAAATAGAATGATATAATATAAGGGTGTCAATGAGTACGGTTTCGATTTAGTGCAAGAGATAAAAGGAGAAACCAAAAAATGTCATATAGAGATCTCGAATGCATTTTCAATATCGAAACTGCACGTGTAAACTTGATTTGATTTTGATACAATATTTATTGATGAAACGGTTTCTTATTCAGTTTGGTTTGGTTGAATTCAATATGATTTTTATAGTAGTTCATAAACCATATGTCATATATAACATATGGAAAGTGTTCTCTGATTGGAGCACAAGTCCTATGCCTACACTAGACCTAATCAACACTCCTTTTAATTCAATTTATGGACGCAAAGTGGTTGTTTTATAAGGAGGAAAAAAAGAGAGATACAAGGGTGCATGCTCGGGAGACAAGATGAATGGAAGGGGCTCCTCTACTGCAAAATAGAGGTGGCGGTTTAGATCCGACGTCTTAGAGCTTTTCAAGACTTGTGGTTATGTGTTAGATTTCGTGTCAAAGCATTCCAAGACGTCGGATCTAAGCCACCGCCTCTATTACGCAAGATAAAACCACATCAACATCAATATTAGTGGCGACCAATACTGAATACCAAAGTAACCGATTATCCCTCTTGGGGGCATCCAAGAAGCATACGGTCGCATGTGGTTCGCTTTCAATCATAGCTACAGTTTGTGCGGAATCTTCGCAAAGCCCCCTCATCGTTATCAGACCAATCACGATATTAAACATGCTCAGTCCAATATAATTTTTTTTTGTTGACTTCTTTCCTGTAGAGATTAATTGTAGCAGCAGAAATAAAAAATTTTAATCAAGTTTTGATCTACATGATTAGTCACCCCACGTCTTAATATTTAATTTAACCCCCACATGGGCTAACAACTAAGGCTCCATTTGGATCCTACCTGGAAATAGACCCCCTTAATTCTAGAATTCCATAATAACCGACATACCTTAAAAATATAATAATAGAACACCTTAATATAATGGGAAGTGTGTGGATAAAGTATTTAATTAGGGGTGTGAATGGGTATCCTCGTTTCCTGAGGATTTATTGGATATTGTTCTGTGATTTCTGCCTCTTGGGGCTCGTTAGTTAGTTTTTTTTTTTTTTTTGGGCGTTTTTTTATCAAAAAAAAAAAAAAAAGATAAAAAATGTGTCAATACCTAAATTGGTAAAACCATTTTGGATCGAGTCTATTGAACTTGGATCAAATCGAACCGAAGTCTTATTAGGCTAGTTTCGATTTGGGAGATTGTAATTCCACTAACAAATTGAATTACACTGGAAACCAAATGAACCCGAAACTAAATCAAAAGCGACTTAAAACTTAGACCAAAACTGAAATAAATGGGTAAGAAACCGAAAAAGTCCAAAATTCATTGAAAAACCAAGATTTTGTATTGTTCGGTATGGAAAATCAAACTCAAACCGGACAAAAACCAAAACCAAATCGACTACAAGCCGATGCAAGAAACCGAAGTCAAACCAAAACCAAATTGCACCGAAATCGAAACCAAAATTTCCTTATTGGCTTGGTTTCGATTTCACCATTCCCACACTAAAACCGAATCAACCAGGACCAAAGCTGGGCCAAACTGACCTGTTGACACCCCTACATTTAGTTATAGGTATTGGCTTTGGATATCGATCCAACACCGATTCAGATTGGATTGAATTAATGCGTATCAGTCACTTTTGCCCTTATTTTTCAAAAAAATACATTTTCTTTACAATTTTACCATTGAAATGATATTAATAATTGATCAGATCGGTTTTAGCCAATATTGATACGATATGACTGATACAACCGATACAACTGATCCATTACTAATAGTTAGAACCATGGTTTGGATCCACTCTTATTTAGCTGAGGCAAGTAACACAGGCAGACTAAAAATTTCATCCAAATCAAGGTTTTAATCTTGGGTAAGGGTGTTAATCGGTTCAGTTTCGGTTTAAACGGTGCGGATCGGTTTGGTTCACATTCATTTGATTAAAACCATAACCGCACTATTTACTAAACGGTTCTACTTTCTGAAACCGTGATCGTTTAGTAAATGGTTTTGGTTTCCACGGTTTCTAAACTGTGTCGATTTTACGGTTTTAAACGGTTTCTGTTTTGATTTATTCTATACGGTTTGTAAAACGGTTCATAATTGGTTTGTTATAACTTACAACCATCTCTAAACTGAAGATCATAAGTTTATCAAAAAATAATTGGCAACCACAAATAAGAGATTTTATATTAACGATGGTATATCTTAATTTGATAATCTAGAGCTATTTCTTTGCATGGCCATTCTCAAACATTTAGAACTAATATCATACAACATTCAAATCCAGCCTTCTACAACATAAAATATTAAAATGACAGGTCGTTCAGCCAAAACAACCCATCTATGATAACATAATAACATAGTAACATATATAGATTACAAGTTCATGATGTAAAGCCTAAACTTGAATTGACACTTAATTTAATTGTTAATTGTTATACGGATTACTGCCCTTTCTTTATTTAATTATTATATGGATTAATCGGATCAGTTTAAACGGTTTAAATGGTTTTAAACGGTTTCAATTCGGTTTGAAACCAACGGGTTCCATGGTTAAAACCGACCCGACCCGTTTAGCTAATCGGCCTGAAACTTGAAACCATAACCACACCATTTACTAAACGGTTTTGCGGTTTCATTGTAAACAGGTCGGTTTGGTTTCGATAGACGATTTCGGTTGCAAATTCACATCGTTAATCTTAGGTGTTGTATTCGATCCAATATCAACATAGATCAGACATATTTAACAATTTTTATTATTGTTAAACTCTTCAATTTAACAAGTTGATCGATATCAGATCGCTCAAGATTTGAAATCCGTCTAAACTGGTTTATCAGTTCCGATCCAATTTTTGAAACCATGATCGAAATGGACTCTTAAATGTGATAAAAAGTAACGGTCAAAGTTTGGTTGAAGATTCGAGCAAAGCATATAGTTTTAATGTTCTTAAATACAATGGAAAAGTCTAATACAAGAAGGATCATTGAGTTAAGATGTTCCATCTAGAGGATGATCTATCAAACCAATGGTTCAGATTGACTATAAGAATCTTTTACGTGGTTTAACTACAATTGCCCTTGTAACCCATACTTACTAAACAATAATTTTGTTTACGATATTGAATTGAGTGTTATTCAATTCCAAAATGGATTCTATATCATATTTTGACCAATTTTCCCTTCATTCATGCCATATAATTGATATTGATATTGATATTAACATTGATATTGATGTTGATTAATATCGATACGGTCAATCTAATACCAATTCCTAAACCAACACTTTGTGATATTTTGCTTAAATTATTATAAGTAAAGTCAACTAACTAAATTATGTTGATGATGAATAGAGACTGGTTTAGATCCAAATTCCTTTTTATATTCTTTATTCCTAGTCATTGGATTTTCTTTACAAAAATTATTCAGAAACGAAAAGATTCCTTGTTTGTATGCGCAATTGGATTGAATCTTTCTAATCATCCAAACAGCCCACATGTTTTGACAAAAATAAGTGAATGACTATGCAGTCCATTTGTATAAAAATGGAATATGTTGCCTTCAATGGCAAAATTGTAATTTTACACTTTTCAACTTTGAATCGAGATGTAGTTAGAGTTAACCACCGAAACTCTCTCATCTAAGTTAGCCACGTGGACACTAGACCAAATCATAGCAACTATAGATAATATCTCTGTGTGGACCAAGCCATCCCAACTCACATACACTCATCTAAAGTCTGACTAAATCAACCGAAATGGGTCCCACATAAGTAACCTAGACCAAAGGGACCCACAAAGACTGATCCAATGCTGATGACTTCATTTTATCACTTATAATAATCCGACCATTGGATTGGTATGAGTGTTGATTTGATTCCGATCAAATGACAGTGATGAGATTGGTGTGAAGTTGTAGGAAGCATTGCACGTGCTATATATTGAGTTTCATGTTTCATGAGAGAGGATACATCTGTTTTGTGTGAGTCCTCTTCTTCACTCTTCTACAACAGAAACAGAGAGAAACAGAGAGAAACAGAGAGAGGAAATGAGAAGGGAAGGGATGATTCTGAAGGTTCATTTGTTACTTTTTATCTCTCTTTCTTGTTTTGTTTCTCGTAATCATGGAAGGCAATCAGAAGCCCTTCACCGTCTTTACATGGACAAGTTGCAGAACAAAGCAGGGATCAATACAGAATCAATTTATGAAGAAACAGAGATCTTTAATGAGGTTCATGTGGAATCTCAAGAAGAGTTGAAAGAGAAAGATAAGATTGGAAAGCTCCCTGGACAGCCTTATGTTAAGTTTTCTCAGTATGCTGGTTATATCACAGTAGACAAATCTGCTGGTCGGGCACTTTACTACTATTTTGCAGAGGCTGTTAACAATAAAGATAAAAAACCTCTTCTTCTTTGGCTTAATGGAGGTAATTTAATCTCTGTCTTCTCTTGTTCATATTGACAATAACAATTTTGATTACTTAAAATTTCATTTTCTCAGAGTTGTTGGGTCTGTAATAATTTTCCTTATAATTCTGTATTTTATACTGTGCCCATATGATTGTTCTTCAACCACTCTATTCTATTTTCTGTTTTTTGTGATTTTTTCTCATCGATGATTATGGGTTCTGTTATTAAATTCGTAACCATTGTTCATGTAATGATGTTCTTTCATCTCTATCAGAATGTAAATAATTTTTGTGTCCTAAACAGAGCCTAACAATCCCTGAAAGATCAGATCAAATAAGTTCGCAGAAAGCCAATGCAGACTATAAGGGCCCGTTTGATAACGTTTCAAGAAACGTGTTTCTGCCGTTTCTGTTTCCAGAAACAGTAGAAACCAAGTAAAAAGCGTTTGATAAAATTGTTCCGTTTCACTTATTTTCAGAAATAGAAATAAAAATTTTTACTTATTTATGATTCAAGAAACGACCCAAGCTGAACTTGTTTCGCTGTTTCTAGAAACGACTTGTGGCCACTCTTTCATTGGTTACTATCGACTTCTAAAAACATGACTTATCAAACACCTTCAATTCCGTTTCTATTTGTAGATCCGTTTCTATTTATGTTTCTGCCGTTTCTTGAAACAGAAATGGCAGAAACGTTATCAAACGGACCTTTAAATTCTAAAATGACCAGTAGCTCTGTTCCTGAATTCTAGTATTTATTACTTCCAAAATGATATGATCTGATCAATCATTCAATCTTAAAAAATTGCAGAACCCAGTTCATAATTGATTTAAGAATATCTTCTGGAACATCTATGATCCAAAATTTGATGCCCTTTGATCTATTTGCAGGTCCTGGTTGTTCTTCACTTGCATATGGAGCAATGGAGGAACATGGTCCCTTTCGGGTTTACAGTGATGGCAAAACACTCTACAGGAATCCATATGCATGGAACAGAGGTATAACTTTCAAAATTCAATACTAGAAACCATAATTCTGCATTCATCTTTGAGCATTAAATGATCTGATTACTACTGTTATTCTGTATTCTTTAGAGGCTAATGTTCTGTACTTGGAGTCTCCGGCGGGCGTTGGCTTTTCATATTCGAACAGGACATCTGATTACGCGAAAAGTGGAGACCGAAGAACTGCGATCGATAATTATGCATTCTTGGTTAATTGGTTAGAAAGATTTCCAGAGTACAAAACTAGGGAGTTCTATATATCAGGGGAGAGTTATGCAGGCCATTATGTACCCCAGCTTGCACATGCCATTCTCCAAGAGAATAAGATTGCCAAGAAGACTATCATCAATCTCAAAGGATTAATTGTATATAACTCTTTCTCTCTCTACCTTTCTCTAACTTGTTTTTCTTCTCAGTTCCTTACTCTTTAATATAATTGAAACTCACATAACTTTACAATGTAGATTGAGACTTACACAATAATCATTAAGGCTTGGTTGCTTACCTTTTTACTCTTACCTAATTTGTTGATTATTGCAGATTGGAAATGCAGTGATTAATGATGATACAGACCAAAGAGGCATGTTTGAGTACTTTTGGACCCATGCTCTCATGTCTGATGAGGCATACTATTTAATCAACAAATACTGTGATTTTTCCCCAAATGCAAAAACACAAAGCAGCCAGTGCACAAAGGGTGCTCAGGAAGTTAATATAGATTTAGCTTCCATTAATATCTACAACATCTATGCTCCATTGTGTTTCTCCAACAATCTCACAGACCTGCCAAAGAAGGCGTCGGTACGGTTAAATTTTCGCACTTATGAAACCAATTTTATCTTCGCTAACTGATTTATATTAATTTCTCTATAATTGGACAATAGAATGAGGATTTTCTCATTCAAGAATCCAAGTAGTTTTCTTATCCAAAATATATAAGAAAAATTAATAACTGTAGTTTCATTTTCTTTCCATGGTGGATGATTTGTTGCAGGTAATGAATTTTGATCCTTGCAGTGATTATTATGTACATAATTATTTGAACCTACCTGATGTTCAAGAGGCCCTACATGCCAATGTCACCAAACTTAGCTATGATTGGGAACCTTGCAGGTGTGAATCATTTAAAAAAAAAAAAAAAATATGATATATTCTCTTAGGCTTTATATGAAAATTTGATTAGAGATTTAAATTTGCAGTAATTTAATCAACAATTGGAACGATAGCCCATCGACGATAATTCCTCTCTTGAGGGAGGCCATGGCAGATGGAGTTCGTGTTTGGGTGTTCAGGCAAGTCCACACTTAAAAAAAATTATTTATTGGTTTATTTATTTATTTTCAAATTTTTTTTTTTCATGAACTCAAGTTTGATGAGATTAGATTGAGTAGGTTAGATTATTATTGAATTATTCAGAAGCTAATATGTGTTTATTGGAATGAATATATGACTGCAGTGGTGACATAGATGGAAGGGTTCCAGTGACTTCAACAAGGTCATCTCTCAATAAGCTTAAACTTCCTGTTAACACAACATGGTATCCTTGGTTTGTAAATAAAGAGGTAATATCTCCTTCTTATTCAATCTCTACTGTTATTCTCCACATCACAGCCAACCATTTTACTAAATTTCAATTCTTTGAGAATAATATTTTGCACATAATTTCCTCCCATTCCCCCCTCTTTTTTTTTAAATTTAAAGTCAATAAGAATTTATGGAGGTTTTCTAGTCTAGGAAGTCTAGAGAGTTTTCTTTGACTAGCATAAATATCTGCCATGTTCCGTGTTGGACGGACCCGAAGGTCCATCTAATTATTTTATTTATTTATTTATTTTAAAGAAAAATGAAAAGCAGATAAATAAAAATAGGAGCTGTGGAGTCTTGTATTGTAAACTTATGTATCACATAATTATCTTTGTCGATTCTCACTTTTATTTCTTCTAGAATGTTGTCTATATCATTCCCCACTCAAGTCAATTTTCAACCTAATTAGGTTCATTCATGATTTCAAATAAAGGTTTATTAAAAAGTCATTGATATCTGAATAATCTGAATCTTTTATTAAATTAGAGAAAGATTCTTTTTTTCGCTAACGATGGGTATTCAGGCCTTTCGCTTGACTAATTCCACGGGTCTATACTGACCCCATAACTGTATGAATCAGGTCATACCAGGGTTGAATGAAAATCATTCAACTTTCGTCGAAAGCAGTGAAGAGAAAAATTCTTTTACCATTGATATATTGGGTTATTATTATCTATTAAATTTGACATATGCCCAACTTAGAAGTACTTTACATTTTCATGGAAAAACTACAAAACTAACTTCCGTGTAGCTAATGTGCAAACAAGAAAGAAAGAATTTCAGCATCGACATTGCTGTATTTATTTTCTATTTATCTTTTTGAATGGAGTTTCCCTTCAACGCCAGTGAATGGAGAACCTTTTAAGCCACAACTTCCACCCTTGAATTGGACTGTGGAAAGATAGTTTCAAATTTTGACACATACAATAGGACCAATGTTTAATGATGAAACTCATTTTTCCCTTATCGAATCATAAGGTCACATCACCTCGGATGAAGAGATTCTCTTATAATTTTTGTTCTGAAATTTTATTTATCTGCGAATATATTGTTCAAACCTAGCTCAACCAGAAAAACAGAACTTTTCACTTAATTTTCTTTTAATTTGTTCTTTTATCCACTCTATGAAGTACTTTAGAATTGCCCTAGCTCAACCAGAAAAACAGAACTTTTCACTTAATTTTCTTTTAATTTGTTCTTTTATCCACTCTATGAAGTACTTTAGAATTGTAACAGAACTTTTCACTTAATTTTCTTTTAATTTGTTAATGGGTTGTTACCAACATGGGTCCCACAAAAAGTATGAAAAACACATAGGTGACAATCATCACATGCTTATTACGTACTTAAACTTGAAAATTCTTAATTACCTTTATTTATCTAAAGGAAAGGTCACATTTTTTTTTTTTGTTTGCAGGTTGGAGGGTACACTTTCGCATACAAAGGGTATCTAACATTTGCTACAGTGAGAGGAGCAGGTCATGAGGTCCCAAGTTACCAGCCAGTTAGGGCACTTGCACTTATCAAGCATTTCCTTAGTGGGAAGAACCTCCCAGTATCATGAAATTTGGAGGAAACCATTCACAGCTAATTCGTCTTTTTTCCCCCTAATTATTTCTTCCTTTTTACGGGGAAAGCTTAGCTGGCTAGCCTTTCCTTATTTTTAATTTGATTTTTAGATAGATTACTTGATTAGCTTCCAATTATTATTGGTGGAATTTTTTTCAATCCATAAATAAATATTTCCAAGAAATACTTGATTTCATCTTTTCGACTATTTTTTTTAGGAAAAGGAAAAATCTTGGTGAAAAAGAATAACGGCCTAATCTATGGTTTTAAGTATCGATATAGGATCAGCAGAATCAGCCATATCGTATTGGTATTAGTTGAGACTGATCCTAACACCTAGCCGATCCAAGATCAGGTGTCATGTCGGTATCATGGTAAAATCGTTAACAAAATCTATATATTTTTTATGAAAAATAGGGGTAATATTGATCGATCCAAATCGATATAACCGATCTTGGATTGATATTGTTTCAATATCAGTCGAGACCAATACTGATATAGATGCTAATATCGACAACTAAATCCTAGACCTAATCTTTTACCTTCAATGCCTAAGTAATATGGAGATGTCCTTATGTGAAGTTAAATTTGTATTCATGCAGCTTCTTGATTGGAGAGAAAATAAGATAGCTAGTTTCATCACTTATTCTCTTTCCAATTTTATAAATGGGAGCTATGATATTGTGATAGTCCTTGCCATAAAATATTACAAAATTTGTTGAAAATCTATACAAAATTATAAAGGATAAGGAATACTAAAAAAATTTACCGATATCCATTGCAAAAATTGTTAAATAACATCCATTTTATAATTACAAAAACCATAGGAATGAATGGCTCATATATATCTTCTAATTCTTGTAAACATCACCTTCCGTTGTTACAAGGATAACTATTCATAATTTATACATAATTATAAATTTTTTGTAAAATATTTACAACAAAATGAACTAATTTTAATCATCTCCACATCAACTTGTGGATCATTGGGTTTGAACTCGGTCACTAACTATTGGGAAGTACATAAATCTTTATATGCCTCTTTTTTTGCTTCAAACATTGGGTTTCCCAACATAGGCTACATTTTTGAGTTTGGGTCTAAGATTTTATCTGTATATAAGCCCTCAACAACTTGGGCCTGGTTTATTTTTGGCCAGCCCATACATAGAATTATCTGAATATATAGGTTAGGTTGGGCTCGCTAGTGGGGGCTGATAGACCCTCGTCAAGCCTAGAACTAAACCAACAATCTCAATCTAGTTCAATTAATTTCTAGGATTATAATGTTCTTTTACACTACAAAATAGTTCATATTATAAAACGACATTGTGGGGCAAAAATACCTGTAGAATAAAATTTCCCAACTTCTTAAGGCCTTGTCTTGAACTCATTTCCACAGGAAGGTGGTACTGCAACACACAATGCACCTTGTTTTGTGTCACATGCGGTTTTGTAAGTTTGGGAGTCGTTCGTGAACACATGAAGACTGTGTTTGATATATATTCTCGAACAAAATTTTGGGTATAAAGTGTATTTTAAAATGTAATTATTTTTTTTATTTTCTTACTTCAATGCTTGCTCTAAACCCATAATTTATTTCAAAAATACATATCAAACACAGTCAAAGTGAAGTTGGATTAAAATAAAAATAAAATGAAAAATTTTACAATCATTGCAAAAGATAATTACAAAACTAGTTCATCAGCATAATAAATGTGAAATTTAAAATTTCTAGAATTTTTTTTTTCAGGAACCTGATCTAACCAAACGGCATCGTAATTTTTGGTGTTGCATCAAGATTTTATCTCCCTAACTCCATCCATAGTTGTTTTTTGGGTGGACAGGGTGGGGTGAGAAAATCTCAAAAAATCCTCATAACTCCACCCTAATAATGGGCTTTAGACCTTCCCACCCTATAAATAGAGTTTGGATCTGCTCTCCTTTATGAGTCTCATGACTCTTTCCGTATGATTTGGTGAAAATCCATGACCTTTTTCTTCCACAAATTTATGAAAACAAAATGACACATATCATTAAAATATTATATGTGTCATCACATACGATGAGCTGATTGGGTTCACAAGTGACGTTTATATCAGGTTATCTTCAAAAATTTTCAATTTTTTAAGGGGTCGAGAAGGCTGTCTTTGCAGTTTGGAGTGCCCTAGAGACTCTATGAACTGATTTTTTTTTTTTAAATAAAACTGAAATCGTTTTTACAATAAAATAATTGTTCCATATAAACTTAAATCACTAATAATTGGCCTCGACCACCTTCATTCTTGACAACAAGAAACACCTAATAGAGCTATTTTAACTCTCAACCAAAGGTTTGCAAAGTTTCGTTATAGTC
This sequence comes from Macadamia integrifolia, assembly GCF_013358625.1. Classification (NCBI taxonomy): domain Eukaryota; kingdom Viridiplantae; phylum Streptophyta; class Magnoliopsida; order Proteales; family Proteaceae; genus Macadamia; species Macadamia integrifolia. The sequence goes on from NC_056564.1 coordinate 22,042,885, forward strand.
TGCAAGTATAAAAGGGAAAAGACCTCCTATTCCAACTCAGGTCGTGGGGAAAGAAGAAGAGAGAAGAGACAAGATGAGGACTTCAGAAAACCTTCTCTCTCTTCTTCTTTTTGTGTCCCTCCTTTTTGGCTTTCTTGTGCCAAGCATCCATGGCCGGCAAGGCGATGCATTTCGAACTTTCATGAAGATCAAGGCCAATGGGGGAGTGTACACAGACCACGACCTCACTATTGACCTACCCGATTTCAAACCTGAGTTTTTCCCTCAAGAAGGATCCAAAGAGAGCGATAAAATATCACAGCTTCCTGGACAACCCAGTGATGTGATTCTCAACCATTATGGTGGGTATATCATAGTCAATCAAAACGTCGGAAGATCCCTTTACTATTATTTCGTTGAAGCCGAAACTGACAAAGATTCAAAGCCCCTTATCATCTGGTTCAATGGAGGTACATTACTTATTATTATTTAGGTTAAATAGTCCTACACGTCAAAGATTGGGCCTTAACTTATTACTTTTATTATATTATGAAAAATAGATAAAAAATTTGTGACTACTACTTAGTATCGGCAATAGGTCTGAAAAAGTATTTAAAATGTAAAATTTAGATATTTGCACTTTGTTGAAGTAAGGAATCATAGCATAAATGTTTGGAACATATTCCATTTCGAGAGATTTGAAAAAAGAACTATCTCGTTAAAAGGTTCTATTCATCTATCGTTTCTCAATGCATTTCTTTAGACTTGTTAATTGTTCATCCATAGGTCCTGGTTGTTCTTCCGTTGGATTTGGAGCATTTGAGGAACTTGGTCCACTTCTTGTAAAAAACGATTATCTCATCAAGAATCCATATGCATGGAATAAATGTGAGCTTATTCCTACCCATCTTGATTATTTCATATTTAATTTTCATTAATGGATACATAAAACAATATTAAGGGCCTCTTAATCATCTCATGAAATTCTCTTTTCTTCTGGGTGATCCAGTGGGGAGCATGTTGTTCTATGATTCACCAGCAGGGGTTGGCTTCTCATACTCAAACGATACGTGGGATTATACTTCAACCGGAGATATGAGAACAATAGAAGAAGCCTATAATTTCTTGATAAATTGGCTAGAGAGGTTCCCTGAATACAAGAACAGAGATGTCTATATAGCTGGAGAAAGCTATGCTGGCCATTATGTGCCTGAAATTGCTTATACTATCCTCCAACAGAATAAGAAGGGTGGTACAATCATTAATCTCAAGGGCATCTCTGTATGTCTTCTTATCTCTTTCTCTTCATACAAAAATAATGGGGATCAATTGAAACCATACCCGGATTCATATCGTTAACCCACATATACATAATGAAAACATTACATTGTTATTACAATATGAGCTCATGAGTTTAATATATTGATGGTGGCAGATCGGAAACCCTACTATCAATGACCAAGATGAACGTGGTCTTCAGAAGATTGATCGCAGTCCTGGATGGTTTGAGTACCTATGGAGGAACAATCTCATGTCCGATGAAGACTGGAATAAAATGCAGAAAAGCTGTGATTTCAATATGCCGTTCAGTGATAGGACTCTTGAGTGTAAACAAGTTATGCTTCTCAACTTCTTCAGATTCGAGGATAACACATATCCCTATAATATTTATGGTCCCAAGTGCCATGAAGACAATACAACCGTGACCTCGGTAAGAGAGAACAGTTTTTTTTTTGAGTAAATTGACAGGTTTTTTCTGTTTTGTTTTGCCACTCCATTTCTATTGTCAAAGGTTTCAATTTAGGATCAGAACCAGGAATTGGGTTAGAACTAAGCAACAAAAAATGGGAACCAATCTATTCATTAAGTTATTAGTCTAGTTTTAAATCTTAAATGTGGAATTGATTAATAAAAGAGATGGGTTGTTTCTAGGACCGGTTGATCTCTCAAAAAAAGAAAAAAAGTTTTTTTTTTGGGTGGATAAAAATTGCATTTAGAAAGAGAATATATATATATATATATATATATAGGAATGCTTACAAAGTGGTGAAAAAGGGAGAAAAAAATATTAACCTCAAAGAGGGAGATCAAATCTAGTTTAATAAGCATAATCTCAAGGCCCTAACTAGAGACATTATGCTCATTTTTTGCACAATCTGAGTAAATGGACTGAAAGTAATTGCTAGCTCCTATGAGGAAAGATACGCTTAGATTAGCCCTTGTCCCAAGTATGACTTTGAATAAAACAGATTGTTTTCTTTCACTTTTATTTTTCTTTTTTTTTTTGTCCTTGCTTCGATCCATGTAGCATACCGCATTAAGTTGGGAAAGAAGTTATTTGTTGTTGATTTTGGAATCTCAGAAAAATGTAATAGTTCTTATTACTGATTAGGAAATGAAGCCGTCTCACTGATAAATAAACGGTAAATTATGAATCTTAAGTTTGGAACTTATTAGATAAATAGGCTGGTTCTAATCATGACTCCTTAAGACCCGAACTGTTTAAGAACTAGACCAATTACCCAGAACCGGATGGATTTACACCCTAATTACTGTTGTCTGCTATCAACATTAATAGCAGTGGATTTTGAATTGATTTTTCATCTCTGTTATCAGGGACCAGTTGGAGCTGATGATGCGTGTAAACAAAAAAACCTTGTTGTGTATTTTACTCGCCCTGAAGTTATAAAGGCCTTACATGCCAAAGTTACTAGATTTGATGAAGGTTACGAAAGCCCTAATAAGAATGGTACGGTCTCAATCATTGGTAAATGGGATAAGTGGGAAGGCTGCAGGTACTTAATTAATACATTTTCATTTTTATTTGATTGGTGATTGCTTCAATTTAAATGACTTAACTAAGGATGGTGAGAACTTCAAATTGCAGGGATGTGTTCCTTCATCGTTGGGAAGACAGTCCCATTAGTGTCTTACCAATCTTGGAGCACTTGCATTTGCATGGTATCCCAATTCTGGTTTATAGGTAAAAAGATACTCTACTCTATCTCATTGTTTTAATGTTGTGATTTTTTTTTTTTTGCTAAGGACAAGTACTAGTCCCACAGGCTCACACTGATCCCACAATCGTATGAACTGGGTCATATTATGGTTGAATGAGAATCATTTAACTTTTACTGAAAATAGTGGAGAGCACTAAACACCCTGTGTGAGTGGCCTCAAAGAGATAAGAGGAGTCAAACTCAAAACCACATGCTTCCTGAGGCGAAGATCCCTTGCCAACTCCGCTGCCCTTTGGGTTAATATTATGATTCATTAATTGTTTTGTTCTAGTTTCTTTACTTGGAATACTAGGAAGAAGAAAGCCGTTCCCAACACTCAAGAATTACAAACTAGCTTGTAGGAATCCTACCCCATTCTATTTCCATCCTACCAGACCTTAGAACCAACTAAATAATAGATTGTTAATGACGGGCTGGAAGGTGTCAGTGTAACAAATGTACATTTAGCAGTAAAAATATCTTAAGATTTCATTAAAAGATATCTGATCATGGCTATGGTTTTTGTTTGTGATGAAACACAGTGGTGATTTCGATGCTGTTCTTCCATATACTTGTGCCAGAGATGCGATTAAGAGGCTTCAGCTTCCAGTGCAAAGGAATTGGACTCTTTGGGGTAACAAAGAGGTAAAATTGCCCTTTCCCCCCATCTTCATTTTGTTGATCAAAACAAGGTAGATGGATCGACTTCCTTCTATTGATATCAGACATACGTAGAAGGAAAGAGAAGTTTTCGTTTATGTCAATTCATATACAAGGGGACCTAATGCCACCATTAATTTAGAGTGGGAGATTCTCCCGACTCCCCACTCCCCACACATTGATCTTCTTCTCCTTCTTCTTTACTTAGATTGTGATGTTGATTACAGATTAGTGGATCCATTATCAAGTACCAAGGCAACTTGACTCTGGCTACGGTGAGAGGAGCAGGTCATGAGGTTCCAAGGGACCAACCAAGAAGAGCATTTGAACTCATCCAGTCTTTCATTGAAGGAAAACGTCTTCCAATAACCAAAACTGAAAAGAATCTCACTTCGATGGGGATTACCCAAGATGATGATGATAGTGATAATGGTAATTGACGATGAGGATGATAGAAGAAAGAATATAATTATCAAAACAAGTGTAGTGAAATTCTCTCTTTGGATTCTTCTCTACTTTTGAAAGAGGGTAGGACTTATTTAGGTCAATTAATAAATGTACTGGCCACCTTGGCATATCAGATCCATTTTCTTTTAGATTATACAATTCTGACAAAATAATAATAATAATAATAATAATAATGGATTATTTATCATACAAAATGAAGGATGTGTCAATTTGGACTTATATTTGTGTTATAACTCTTATTGTGGGTTAGGGTTATATTTCTTACGTCTTCTTAGAATATATTCTTGATCAATAATTCATTCTAAGAATCATATGTACCAAAGTTTGGTAATCAAACACAACATTAAATTTTTCATCCATGGTCTTAAATATTTGAACACACTAATTATTTAACGTATGGGAGAGGGATACACCGCCCGGGTGCAATGGGGTCACATGATAAATCATCATACAAGAAGGCCAGGGGATCATCTTAAAGAGAGAGAGAGAGATATATATATGGAGATAAATGGCCCACATCTTTTTCCCCTAATGTATATTTGTCATCTCATCTTTTCAATCTCAATATTTCCTTAAGTGCATACCAAACACAATCTATATTGAACATCTTCATCACCTATTAAATAAGGATATTATTTGTTGAATAGAAGAAAAAAAGAAAAGAAGAATGAAGTCCTAGTGCTAGTTTGATTTTTTCAAATTCAAAGGAGAAGTGATCACCTAGCCCCTCCTTCCCTCTCCCAAAAAGAGAAAAAAGAAAAGAAAAGAAAAGAAAAGAGAAGAAATAAGTATTAAACCCCCCCCCCCCCAAAAAAAAAATCAAATTAATTAGAGTTATTATAGGATAACACAATATGAAAATAGATTATTGACTGAGAATATAACTGTAGATTGCATGTGTGAATATGATTTAAAGGTTTTCAAGATTTGGCACCGAAAACAAAATCTTAGTCACCTTAAGGTCTAAGTAACTATTTTGAGATGCAAAATTCCAAATTGGGAAAAAGATTCTCATGCCGTTCCATACTTTCTCATATCCTTGACAATCTCTCTTCTTTCTAACCATATGGGTTTCTATTGATGAAATTCATCCACACATCCGATTGGTGTGGCATGGAAGTTTTCCTCACACTAGCAATATAGGAAACCCTATCCCAAATAAAATAATAAAAAAATGCAACCGGCCAAATTCTTCTGAACAATGCCATGAATTTATTAGATTCATGTATCCATTAAACCTAATTTAAGTTAGCAATTTATTAATGTGCGCATTGACTTAAATTGTGCGATTTTCTATCCTAAGGTTAAAACTTACATTGTTCGTATCTAGGGATAGAACTAGGTATTCTATTCGTATGGTTGTCACAATATGTATTTAAAAATATAATTTTCAAAAAAAAAAAGGAGTATTTATATAATTGTGTGTAGCGAGCTGGATCCCTTTAGAATCTTGTGAATTATTGTTAGATTTTTTTTTTTGAAGAAAAAAATATTATCGACAATAATTCGTTTGTACATTTGGTGTACCTCTTGAATGGAGTGTTTCTGGATGTTTAAGGAATAAGACTTTTATTAGTCGCCTATGATTGGTTTTCTAACATGATAGGTCCAATTAAGCATTATGGGATATCTGGTGTATTAATAGTTAAAATAATATATCTAGAATTATACATCGGTGCGATGAATTCATGGCGTTGAGCTAAGGGATGCAAGCAGTGTTTTATTGCTAAACAAGAAGTCTTGTTCCTTGAACATCAGACCAAGGGAGGGACCATTTGCCCTACTGTGAGAAGGTGAAGGATGGATTCATGGTGTTGAGCTAAGGAGTGCAACAAGACTAGGTTGTCCAGACTTTTATAACACTATCCCAACCCTAGATCCCCTTATCTCAACTTGGGCACAATTCAGCCCAACCCTAATGGGCTCAACCCAGCCCAGTAAAATCCTCATTGACCCTAACTGGGCCAAGCTGGGTCAAGGCCAGCAGCCCCCCCACCTTTTTTTTTTTTTTTTTTTTTTTTCCATTTTAGGGTTAGCTAGATGAGGCAAGCCCTTTTTTTTGTTTTTTTTCTCCTGAATGCTTGCCCAGCTTAACCCTAATCCAGGCTTGGAATTTTAAGCCTTATCTTAGCCTAGTCCACAGGTTAAAAAGCGTAGCCCAGGCCCTATTTGGCTCAGGGCGCGGTTGGGTGGGCTCCATTAGCCCAGGGAAAAAATCCCATAAACACCAATGGGAGAACGCAATATGGTCTTCGCTCCATCTTTATCCTTTCTTCTTCCTTCTCTCTCACTGCCTCTCTCTACAATGGAAAGGCTACGATTTTGTTCATGGCAACTCCATTAGGGTCACCTCCATTAGCTTCGCTTCAAATCGCATAAAATCCACATGGATATGTGTAATCTCTATTGATTTTCCTTTATTCTAATTCCCTCTCAAGACATCAATGATTTTGTTGCCAAGGTTACCTGTCCAAGTTTGCAACCTCGCTTCGGAATCTGATCCTCTCAAGTATGTCCAGTGTGCATCAAAAGGCCAGGGGAGTGTGCTCGAATATTGCTAGCCATTTGATGCGAGCTGGATGCACTGGAGAACTGGAGAGGATCGGGGTCCCCCCTCCTTTGCCTCCTTTTCTTGACAAATAGTCATCGATCATAACCAGATTTGATGTTTCTGATTTGTATCAAATCATTTTTTTTTCCCCAAAGAAGAAAACATATTTTGAAGGTCATTTTGAGAATCATGAATAAGGGATTTCAATTAGTCTGGTTTTGGATTCATTTTGATTTTTAGTCAGGTTTCAATTTTTTACTGGTTTTTATAAATCCCAAAGGCTATGTTTAGTTGTAAAGAGAATTAAAGGGAAAGGAAGTAAAATTTTCATACTTAAAAAGGAAATATATGTAATGATTACCCGTGTGACTTTAACATTAATTTCAAATCATTCCATATTTGGTTATAAAATTTCATTTTATTTTGCATCAAAAACCCTTCGTTATAATATACAAAATAAAAATTACATGTAAAATGTGTCATTACTAAATATGGTTAAAAAAATTAAGTAGTTTATACAATCACATGGGATAATGATTATAAACTTCTATTTTTAAAGTATGGAAATTTCTCTTTCCTTCCCTTCAAATTCCCATTGCAACCAAACGGAGCCAAAAGCTAACCCAATAAGTGTTTGATTTAGATGAAAGGAAAAAAATCCTACCTTGAGGTATCCTAATGTGTATAGTAAGTACTCCTTACGATATCCTTAGGTGGCCTAGGAGGAATGGTAACAAAATATTGAGTTCCTTGTTGAACCAGTCGAATTTAGTTAACCCGACTGGTTCGGGCTAGGATTGAACACCACTAAGGCTTTGTACTGTAACGATTCTGTTTTTTTAACATGATTTTGGATCTAGCACACTTTTTTGCATTTCTATTTTTTTTGGAGTGATTCTGCATCTTAAATGTTGTATGGTAATCGCAAAAAAAAAAAATGATTTTATAACCTGAAAGAAACAGAAACATGTATGGTTCGTACTTAACAGAATCGTTTCTGTTAGAAACCAATATTTACATAAAGTGCCATCTTCACCATGGGTGTCAAAGTTGTGATTTTTAAATAAAATCTAAGGATAGTCAATGGTTTTTTAATAAATTCTAAGTTATGAAAATCATTATTACCCAAATAGCTTAAGTCGAATGAGACAAATAAGAATATCTCCATATCAACAACATGGTGTTCACTTCAAATATGAAATATTTGGCCGTGTTTCCTTGCCATATGAAATATGAAATGTTTCAACAAAAATATGATCTATCATAATAACATAAAAGTATGAACAAGAATAAATGCAAGTATTGACATAATTCTTAAAGTATCTAATTATGAACTTAAGGGCATAAATTAGGTCTTCCAACTTAATTCTTAACTGCAAAACATGTCCCACTACTTCAAAGTTTAAATCCAATCATCAAAATGTAATCATGTAATTTGAGCCATTCCGGCTTTAACAGCTAACCTATTTCTGCAGGTGCCTGCTTGGAGTGTCCGCCGCTGGTCGAGGAGTTTAGGACTTCAGGGATTGTTGTGCCGTGAAACCTGCCGTTGCTTTGGACCTAGCGCCGGTCGCTGAATCACCGCTGTGAGATAAAAAATTGTGGGTGGAGAGATAGATTTCCAGTCAGGGAGGTCATCTGATGTTACCCAAAAAAAAAAAAAACAATTTCTGTAGCGCACAAGGAGAGGGAAAGAGGGGGTTTCTCGGTTTCTAACCTATTTCTGCATGTGCCTGCTTGAAGTGTCCGCCGCTGGTCGAGGAGTTTAGGACTTTAGGGATTGTTGTGCCACGAAACCTGCCGTTGCTTTGGACCTAGCGCCGGTCGCTGAATCACTGATTGTCGTTTCCAGTCAGGGAGGTTAGGGATGGGTTTCGGGAGAAGGAGAATGAAGAGATGAGGGAGGAAGAGGGAAGTGACTGGTTAGGCGAAGGAGGAAGGAGGATGAAGAGAGGGGTTTCTGTATGCTTCTCTCTTCTGGTATTCCAAGAAAGAGAATGAGTTAGGGTTCGGTCTACTTCTTATGTTTTAAGTGCTTCTTATGTTTTAAGGGCAAATTTCGATTTTGCCCTTTCGTACTTAAGTGGGAGCTTCATTCCGCGCCTTTTGATCAGAATAGGTTCTGAATGTGAGAAGCTTGGTTTTCATGCTTCAAAAAATGAATTCTAAAACTTAAAAAGTGCCGGTTCATTACAAGAAAACAATAAATTGAACCGGACTCACCATACAACTTTTACTCTATTTCTGTTCCAAAAAAATAAAAAAACAACAGAATTGATTTTTTAGAATGTTACAGTACAGAGCCTAAGTGGTGGTATTAGGATGTATGTGAAGAGTAATTACTCTCCTAGTACAAAGAGAGGATTGAGATTCAAACAAAAAATATGCAAGTTAAAATGAATACCATATAACTACGGTTAATTAATTACTAAAAACGTATTTTACTTGCTTCATCATCACTCCATTTGATTGGTTGTGGATTCGAGTCGACATACCCCATTGTTACTTGTTGGTCTTGTGAAAATGATGTTTACAGTTTGGAGGCTTTGACCTAGGGCTATGATTACTACCATGGAACATATTTTCTTTGTTATTTCAGGAAAAAAAAAAAAAAAAAAAAAAAAAAAAAAAAAAACTAAAAACAACAAACATGGGCTTGTTCTTGATCACAACCCATGGATCCCTTTCCAGCTTCAGCTCCAACTACGGATCATCACCCTCTACCCTCTATTCCTATAATTTAAATATGGGAATTTGATTAAAGTAGGGGGCTAGTGGGAGTCCAATCAAACATTTCATGTTGAACCCCTTCCACATATATGTCTCTTTCAGTTCTATTGCTTAAATAAAGCTTATAAAACCGGAAGTGAATTTCTGCCCCATCTAACGGTGTCAATTTTGGTCAGGACTAAGGGCCCGTTTGATAACGTTTCAAGAAACACGTTTCTGTCGTTTCTGTTTCAAGAAACAGCAGAAACGGAGTAAAAAACGTTTGATAAAACTATTTCGTTTCACTTATTTTCAGAAATAGAAATAGAAATTTTTACTTATTTATGGTTCAAGAAACGACCTAGGCAAAACAAGTTCAACTTGTTTCGCCGTTTCTGGAAACGACTTGTGGCCATTCTTTCACTGATTACTATTGACTTCTAAAAACATGACTTATTAAACATCTTCAATTCCGTTTCTGTTTCTAAAAACGAAAATTTATGTTTTTGCCGTTTCTTGAAACAGAAACGACATAAACGTTATCAAATGGGCCCTAAGAACCGAACCGGAAACCATCCTGATCTCTTAAATCTAGAACCATTAAGGAACTGGACTGATAGCCCAGAAACCGGATCAATTAATTTACATCCCTAGCCCCAATCACTAAGGGCCCGTTTGATAATGGAAGAAACAGAACAAAAAGCGTTTGATAAAACTGTTTTGTTTCACTTGTTTTCAGGAATAGAAATTAAAATTTCTATCTATTTATGGTTCAAGAAACGACCCATGTGAAACAAGTAAATTTTTTTTTGCCATTTCTGGAAACGACTCGTGGCCATTCTTTTATTGGTTACTATCAACTTCTAGAAACATGACTTATCAAACACCTTCAATTTCATTTTTGTTTCTAGAAATGAAAATTTATGTTTCTGCCATTTCTTGAAACAAAAAGGGCAAAAACGTTAATGGGACCTAAAATTAGGTCGGGGGTAAAGGTGGTTCTTTTCCCAATAATGATCACGGTTTACAATTGTACTTTTCTAGCCGGTCTAATTTTGTGGAGTTTGAATTCTTTTTGGCTGCTTTTGATCTAATGGCTCAATTTTCCATATATGTATGTGTGTGCCTATGGAATCACACAAAGGAAACAAACAAACATGGTAGCAAACAACTTGGGTTTGGACTCCTCTACTGCGCACAAGGGGCGGTGTTGCTGCCAAGAATTTGTAGAAGGCTGAACATCTGTCCTACAACAGCACAGAAGACAGAGGCCCGAAGATGGCTCCAGCTTAGTTCTCTTACGCCCAAGTTAGAGACCCGCGCAACAGTATTCAGAGAGCAATGGTGAGCGAGTTAGTGAACTTACCTCTGACGGGCTCCTTGCTTCTCTTTTATAGAATTGACTCTTGTAGAGTCCTGCTAGGAGACATCCTTCTTCTTGATGAGAATATTCCCTTCACTTAGGGATTATCTTGCCTCTCTCCTTCAAGTGGGTGGAGTCTTGTTATGACTCTACTATGGAAGGAGGGTCCAAGTCTCCTCGCGACTTTGGTTTTCAAGGCCGCTGGCTTTCCATAGTGGATTCAAATTTCCCTCGTCTTTTGACGTGCGATTAGATGCCACATGTCGGCATCTCGATGGGGAATGCCAAAATAAGAATTAGGGAATTGCTGATCCTACCTCTACCCTAAACCTACTCCCTACTCCGTGGTTTTATTCAGCAACTTCCAAAATTTAAGGATTCTAGGAGTGTTAAAGCCTGCTATACTTGATCTGAACTGATTAGGCTCAAGTGCCATCCGATTAATGATTGGGCGGTCTCCGTGCAAGTAGTGGCTTGGCAATCTCTTGAATCAGGACCTATCAATTACTGTGATTGATCAATAATTGACTGCATATAACCAATTTAAGACTATTTAACCCAATTATAACTTTTTCAGGACTTTTTATGGCTCGCTTGAGGACCTTTCATTGCTTGTTCAAGTATTGTTTATAACCCTAGTCAATTAACCCGTTTAAATCTTGATTATAGTTCTATTACCTCTGTTACATTGAGCCCGATTATGGACTAGAAACTAACTGACCAAAAGGAAATGCATCTATGCATGGCCTGCGAAGTCCAAGTACCTAAATGGGCGAACACATTATTACAGTACCTTAAATCAGTGACAAAAGATTAAGCATGATCAAAAACCGATTAGACCTAATCGATTGAAACCCATAGTTCTTCTGAAACATTTTATGATGATTTTACTTGACCAGCCGAGTATAACTTTGTTACCTAGTTTGTTTGTTTGTTTGTTTGTTTGTTTTTTTTTTTTTTTTTTTTAAAGAAACTTTATAACCTAATTCATAACAAACAAAAAGCTTAATATGTGTTTCACTTTCTTTACAATTACAATTAAATGACATAATTAAGCATACAAAATAACACAATATGATCTTTTAGACCCTCCTTAAAAAAAAAAAAAAAAACCACTAATTATTTTTTATTATTATTATTTTTTTTTGGTACAAACCACTAATTAACCCTATTCGCTAGAGGACAAAAAGAATGCAAGTGTGAAGCGTCTAAATTAGTTTACCAGAACAAAAAAAAAAAAAAAAAGGTGAAGCGTCTAAATTAATCCTATGTAATGAAAAACTTAATGGCGAAGGTCTAATATTACCTCCCAATGACAAAAGCTCTTGTGCACAGCGTGCAAGTTGTGTGGTTATGCACAAGACCATCGGCGGGGATAAAAGCCCCATTGAAATGTGATAAATACTCTTAGAGTGATGATTTATTTATTTATTTATTTTTTTTGCATAATGTCACATAACAAGTTTTGGGTTCTATGTAGACGCATTTTCTCTTCATACAGAAGATGGGTGGGAAATTAGCTTGTAGCTCAATGTGCATTACCTGTTATAGCTCTGGAGTAAGACGTAGGAAGTCATGTGTTGAAACCTTTGTCCGGCCAACCTTATCCCCCACACTCCCCCTCCCTTATGGCCTCCCAATCTATGAGCTCTAGATGATGACTGGGTAGTCAGTCTTTGACTAAAGATTGTTGGTTTGAATGAAATGAATGAAGTATAATTTATATAGACTAAATTCGAACTGAGTCTTAATCATACAAAATCCTACAATCATGTGTCTTTGTTGAGTACTGTAAAATTACCTACTATGGATTCCTTTGTTGGACTGAGTAAAGAATGTTGAAAGGTACCAGATTTGATATTGAAGAATTAAATATATTCTAGAGGTTTATTTTTTTTTTTCTAACTTTGTTTGTTTCACGCGGAGGAGATTACACTCCCCTCCCCTGGACGTTACCTAAATTACACTCTTTCCCTAGTTCATAATGGGATGGAGTAAGCATCTTGGAACTTTTGGGGAGGGCACTGATGGGTTACAAAGTAGAGGGGAGGTGATTGATATTTAGGTAAAATATAGGGGAGGGGAGTGTCATTTCTTCTTTATATAAATCAAATTTTAACTGGATTGTCAAGACCGTATATGAACCGAATCAAATCAAATACAAAAATAGAAAAGGAATCGAATAAAACCAATCCAATCCCAAAATCTAAAACTGAACCAATTGACACCCTTAGTTGCTGTTTCATGTCTTTTATTAGGCATACCAAAATGCCACTCTTCGTTGGACCGACAACGTTTTCAACTCTTAACCTTAAGTTTAAAAAGTTTCGTTATGGTCATTGCCATTATAAAAGGCGACAGAGACTCCTCTTTCAAGTCAGGTCGTGGGGAAGGGAAGAAGAGAAAAATAGAGATGAGAAAAAGAAAGAATAAATAGAGAAGATGAGGACTACTCTTCTTCTCTTTGTGTCCCTCCTCTTTGGCTTTCTTGTGCCGAGCATCTATGGCCGGCAAGGCAATGCAATTCGAGCTTTCATGAAGATCAAGGCCAATGGGGGGAGTGGACACAACCCACGACCTCAATAAGGACCTACCAGATTTCAAACCTGTGCTTATACCTCAACAAGGATCCAAAGAGAGCGACAAAATTTTACAGTTGCCTGGACAACCCAGTGATGCTATTATCAACCAATATGGTGGTTATATCACAGTCAATAACACCACCGGAAGAGCCCTTTACTATTATTTCGTCGAAGCCGAAACCAACAAAGAATCAAAGCCTCTTATCCTCTGGTTCAATGGAGGTACATTATTTGTCCTATTTTTTTAACTTATTTGTCTTTCCTGATAAGACCATGTAGTACACATGGGTTCCGAATGACAAGCTTCAAGAAGCCACAGAGAGAAAATGGCTAAATAGTTATACACGTCAAAGATAGGGCCTTAAGTTATTACTCTTAATTTGCTAGTCGTTAATTCACAGGACCTGGTTGTTCTTCTGTTGGATTTGGAACGTTTGAGGAACTTGGTCCACTTCTTGTAAGAAAACAAAATCTTGTCAAGAATCCATATTCATGGAATAAATGTGAGCTTATCCTTACTATCTTGATCTTCATTAAGGAATAAGAAAAACAATTAAGAGCCTCTTAATCATCTCATGGAGTTCTTTTATTTTGTGTGATTTAGTGGGGAACATGTTGTTCTATGACTCACCAGCAGGGGTTGACTTCTCATACTCAAACACAACATTGGATTATACTGCGACCGGAGATATAAGAACAACAAAAGAAGCTTATACTTTCTTGATAAATTGGTTAGAGAAGTTCCCTGAATACAAGAACAGAGATGTCTACATAGCTGGAGAAAGCTATGCTGGCCATTATGTGCCTGAGCTTGCTTATACCATCCTCCAACAAAATAGCAAGGGTGGTACAATCATCAATCTCAAGGGTATTTCTGTATATCTTCTTACTTACCTCTTTCTATTGATAATTATTAATATGATGAATTAAAGAACACAATAATAGTACAATAATGGAGATTCGATTGGAATCATACAGATCCATATCGTTAACCCATATATGATGAAAATTGTAAAATAGAAAGGAAATTGAGATCTATGATTATATCGATGTAATTTTCCTCACAGCGGAATGGTTCTAGTTTTCATATGTTAGAACAAATACTAAGAAACACGAATAATAAAGAGACAATAGATCTGTACAACACAGAGATTTAACGAGATTCACATACTAGGGTGGTGTGCTACGGCCTCGGGCGAAGAAAAAGATAATTCACTATGCAGAAGAGATATTTACACCCTAGCAGCGGCGAGGAAAAACTCACCCTGAAACCCTAGCTACGTGAAAACCCTAGAATACAATGACTTTCTCAACAAGCAATAGTACATTATATATACTCCAAAAACGTGGGTCGACCCATCGGGTAGCGGTCGATCCGGTCAAACCATACCGTGGGGGCTACGCCCCCGCACCCCTATACGAGATCAATGATGGGTTTCAGGCTTGGACCTATTGGCCTAAGCCCTCTGCTTCCATCACAGATCTCAAAAAATTTTCCATTCAGGTCGCCACCAAAATATGTCGGATCAGGTCAATCTTCAAAACGGGTTAAGAATTTGAGACAAACTTAACAAATCTCCACCTTGGCTTGAATTCTCCTCCAACAGATTAACAAATAGCTAATATCTTCATCTTCTCCAATAGCCCTCCAAAGGGCTGAACTCAAACACGACAAACACCAAGTAAGTTCAAGCAATGCTCGAACTTACCAACACATAAAGGCTTTGTCAACATATCAGCTGGATTGTTTTCAGTACCAATCTTCAACACTTGAATATTACCTTGAGCAATTATCTCTTTTATGAAATGATACCGAACATCAATGTGCTTTGTCCTCTTATGATACATTGAATATTTAGTTAAGTGAATAGCACTTTGGCTATCACAATGGACAACAGTCACCCCATGATCCATGCTGAGTTCTCCCAACAACCTCTAAGCCAAATAGCTTCTTTAATTGCCTCAGTCACTGCCATATACTCTGCTTCAATGGTAGATAATGCAACTGTAGCTTGTAAAGTAGCTTTCCAACTAACCGTACTTCCTCCAAGAGTGAATACATAGCCTGTGAGTGACATTCTCTTGTCAAGATCACCTGCATAATCTGAATCAACATAGCCAGATAAACTATCACCATTCCTCCCAAACTCCAAACAAACACCAGAGGTCCCTTTCAAGTACCTAAGTATCCACTTCACTGCTTCCCAATGAACTTTACCTGGACATGACAAATATCTGCTC
Organism: Macadamia integrifolia; assembly: GCF_013358625.1. Taxonomy (NCBI): domain Eukaryota; kingdom Viridiplantae; phylum Streptophyta; class Magnoliopsida; order Proteales; family Proteaceae; genus Macadamia; species Macadamia integrifolia. Next base: position 22,058,437 of record NC_056564.1, read on the forward strand.
ACCACACTGACAGCTTGTGAAATGTCAGGACGAGTGCAAACCATAGCATACATAATGGAGCCAACTGCACTAGAGTATGGAACATGTGACATGTATTCCACCTCTTCATCTGTCTTAGGTGATAGAGTAGTTGAAAGTCTAAAATGAGATGCAAGAGGAGTAGTTACAGGTTTGGCATCTTTCATGCCCAAACGATTTAATACCTTCTCAGTGTACTTTTGTTGAGATAGCCACAGCTTCCCTGCTTTTCTATACCTCTTGATCTCCATACCAAGGATCTTCCTTGCTGCCCCTAAATCTTTCATCTCAAATTCAGAACTTAATTGTTCCTTCAACCTATTGACATCATTCCTATCTTTTGCTGCAATCAACATATCATCAACATAAAGCAACAAATATATGAATGACCCATTAGAGAGGTTTCTGAAATAAACACAACAGTCATATTGACACCTGGAGTATCCAAAACTAGCCATAACTGAATCAAACCTTTTATACCATTGTCTAGGAGACTGTTTTAAACCATATAGGGACTTCTTCAACAAGCATACATGGTCCTCCTTACTTTTAATAACAAACTCTTCAGGTTAATGCATATAAATCTGTTCTTCTAGTTCACCATGCAAGAATGCTGTTTTCACGTCAAGTTACTCCAACTCCAAATCATGCATAGCAACTAAAGCAAGTAGGACACGAATAGAACTATGCTTAACAACAGGTAAGAAAACATCATTAAAATCAATTCCTTGTACCTGACTGTAGCCCTTTGCAACCAAACGTGCCTTGTACCTAGCATCTTCATCACTTGAGGCAGATTCCTAATTCTTTAAGGCCCATTTGCAACCAACAATTTTCTTCCCTGTTCTCGGCTTCACAAGCTCCCAAATCTGATTTTTATGAAGAGATTCCATCTCCTCATTCATGGCAATCAACCATTTTGTAGAATCAATTGAAGCAACAACTTCAGAATATGTTGCAGGTTCACTATTTTCAATTGTATCTGCAACAGATAATGCATAAGCAATAAATTCAGTATGCCCATACTTTTGTGGTTGTCTAATATTCTTCCTTGGTCTATCCTTGGCAATGATGTACCGCTCTTCTTCTTGATTCTCTTGAGCATCATCTCCTTCAGTAAAAGTAGGCAACTGGACTAAAATAGATTGTGCTTTGTTTGAAGATGAACCACAAATTTCAAACTCCACCTTCTCTCTAGATTTTTCTTGACCTTCATCACAATGAATAGAAGCTTCTTTCCTAGGATGCAACATAGCAGATTCATCAAAAGTAACATCTCTGCTAATAAGAAATTTTGGAGACTTTGGATCAGGACACCACAACCTGTATCCTTTCACTCCAGATCCATACCCAAGAAAAATACATTTCTTAGCCCTAGGTTCCAACTTCCCTTCATTTACATGTGCATAAGCAGGACATCCAAATACTTTTAAATTTGAATAGTCTGTAGACTTACCTGACCAAACTTCTTCTGGAGTCTTGCACTCAATAGTTGTGCAAGGAGATTGATTCACCAACAAGGTTGCTGTGTTAACTGCTTCTGCCCAGAACTCCTTGCCCAATCCTGCATTTGATAACATGCACCTCGCCTTTTCTAACAAGGTTTCATTCATACGCTCTGCCACTTCATTCTGCTGGGGTGTTTTAACAACTGTATGGTGTCTTGCAATACTTTCATTTTTGCAGAACTCATTAAAGTCACCTTCACAAAACTCTAGGCCATTATCGGTTCTCAACCTTTTAATTTGTTTCCCGGTCTGCTACTTAAGAAAATTCTTCCATTGTTTGAAAGTGACAAATACTTCATTTTTGTGCTTCAAGAAATAGACCCAAACCTTCCTAGAGAAATCGTCAATGAAAGTAAACAAGTATCTTGCACCAACCCCCTTTGAAGTAACCCTGGAGGGCCCCCATAGGTTTGAATGAATGTAGTCCAAAGTTCCCTTGGTCTTGTGAATAGCAGTACTGAAACTAACTCTTTTCTGCTTCCCAAACACATAATGCTCACAGAACTCCATTGCTCTTGTACTCTGACCACACAATAGACCCCTTTTACTTAATGATGCCATCCCTCTTTCACTCATATGGCCTAACCTCATGTGCCATAAATTTGTGACATCTGATTCAGACATAGATGATGAAGCTGCTGCAACAGACCCAGTGACTGTAGTACCCTGCAACACATACAAACTGCCAACCTTGATTCCTCTCATCAATAAGAGAACACCCTTACTGATCTTCATGACTCCACCTTCAGCTGTATACTTGCACCCATTTGAATCAAGAGTGCCTAAACTGATGAGATTCTTCTTCAAATCAGGGACATGCCTGGCATTGGACAAGGTTCTAACAATTCCATCATACATCTTGATATTGATCGTTCACATTCCAATAGTCTTACAAGAAGCATTATTTCCCATCAACACAACTCCGCCTCGAACTGATTCGTATGTGGAGAACCATTCACGATTGGGACACATATGGTAGGAACAACCAGAGTCAAGAATCCATTCATCCTGTGATCTAACTTTATCATCAGTCACCAAAAGCATATCAGACTCACTCTCATCTTCAGCAATACTAACTTCTGCAGAATCATCTATTTTCTGTTGATTTTGAGTACCACCACCTACCTTCTGCTTATTTAAAAGTTTATAGCATTCAGATTTAATATGCCCCTTTTTTTTTTACAGTAACTGCAGGTTAAATTTTTGTGCTTAGATTTTGATCTAGCCTTCTATTTTTCACCATCTGAACCCCTTTCATTCGTTCTCCCTCTAGCTATCAAACCTACACCATTAGATTTATTGGTAGTTGTCAACTCATCATCAATCTTCTGCTTGCTTTGCAGATTCGTTTTGAGATCCTCAATAGAGATTGTCTCTCTACCATAAATCATGGTATCCCTAAAATGCTTATAAGATGGAAGCAGAGAACATAACAATAATAGGGTCAAATCTTCATCGTCTATTTTAACATCTATCCTTTTCAAATCAGTAACAATAGAATTGAACTCAGATATATGGGATTTAATAGATATACCTTCACCCATATGAAGGGTATACAGTTGTTGCTTCAATCTCAACCTATTGGTGAGGGATTTGGTTAGGTAGAGGTTCTCTAACTTCACCCATAACTCTACAACTGTTTTCTCTGAGAGAACTTCCTGTAGAACATCATTCGAAAGACACAATAGAATAGCTGAAAGGGTTTTATCATCCAAATCGCTCGAATCATCATCGGACATAGTTGCAGGTTTCTTCACCTTCCCAAATAGGGTTTTCTTCAAACCCTGCTGCGTGAGAACAACCATCATTCGAACCTGCCATAAACTAAAACTGATGTTGCCGTCAAACCTATCAATATCGTATTTCGTTGAAGTCATGGATCGAAGTAACCCAGAGCTCTGATACCAGTTTGTTAGAACAAACACCAAGAAACACGAATAATAAAGAGACAATAGATCTGTACGACATAGAGATTTAACGAGGTTCACACACTAGGGTGGTGTGCTACGTCCTCGGGTGAAGAAGAAGATGATTCACTATGCAGAAGAGAGATTTACACCCTAGCAGTGACGAGGAAAAACTCACCCTGAAACCCTAGCTGCGTGAAAACCCTAGAATACAATGACTTTCTCAACAAACAACAGTACATTATATATACTCCAAAAACGTGGGTCGACCCATCGGGTAGCGGTTGATCCGGTTGAACCATACCGCTGGGGCTACGCCCCCGCACCCCCGTACGAGATCAGTGATGGGCTCCAGGCTTGGGCCTATCGGCCTAAGCCCTCTCCTTCCATCACAGATCTCAAAAAAATTTTCAATCGGGTCGCCACCAAAACATGTCGGATCGAGTCAATCTTTAAAACGGGTCAAGAATTCGAGACAAACTTAACACCATACGTGTCGATCCACACTAACAACGATGAACGAAAGATTACCACGATCTCATTAGGCAATGTTTCACATTTGAAATCCAAGAATTACAATAGAGATCCTTAGACACACTCTCAATTGAGAAAGACATAAGAGAATAAGGAGAGAGTGGGAGAGAGAGAACACTTGTGTTTAGGTAAAAAAACCTAGCTTTATTGTGGTCAAGCCTCTTATTTATAGAGACTTGGCTAGATAGGATTTTTAATCTTAGTGGGTCTATGATTACCCCAACTGGATGACCCACGAATGAACTGGTCAAGGCCTATTCCGACCTAGTTCGATTGACAAAAGCCTTACATTATTTTTATCTTTCTATTTTTGTTACACCATTGTTAGTACAATATGAGCTCATGAGTTTAATATGTTGATGGTGGCAGATCGGAAACCCTGCCATCAATGACATAGATGACCGTGGTTATGGTGGGAATGGTGCCAGTCGTGGATTGTTTGAGTACCTATGGAGGCAACATCTCATGTCCGATGAAGCTTGGAATACAATCCAGAAAAGCTGTGATTTCAATATCCCGGGCGGTAAGAAGACTTTTGAGTGTCAACAAGCTATACTTTTCAACTACTTCATGGTCGATGCTAACATAGATGCCTATAATATTTATGGTCAGAAGTGCTATGAAGACAATACAAATGTGACCTCAGTAAGCAAGAACAGTTTCTTTTTAAGTAAATTGCAGGATTTTCATGCTTTGGATTTGGATTTTGAGTTGAACTTTCATTTCTGCTATCAGGGTCCGGTTGGAGATCAATACCCATGTGTCCATGACCAACTTACTGTGTATTTTAATCGCCCAGAAGTTGTAAAGGCCTTGCATGCCAAAGTAACCAGATTTGATGAAGGTTACCCAAACCCTAATGA
>NC_056564.1:22063366-22114014 GCF_013358625.1 Macadamia integrifolia
TCAATTAAATTCAAACCAGCCGGACTGGTTCAGTCCAAATTGAATTGACTATTTATCGGTTTTATTTGGGTTCAGTTTTTAAAAACCGATAGAGATCAGACCAACCTAATAGACTGAAAATTTAATTGAACCCAAAACCAAACCGATTAAATCTAGAAAAAAACAGTTTTTTCACTATGCATATATATGAAAAACCAAAACCCAGTATCTAATCGAACTCTAACTTTTTTGTTTGATTTTGATTAGGCTGGTATTAAACAGAACCAGATCAAACTGCAATCGACACCCTATACACACCGCGTTTGACTCTAATTCAGTAATTCTCTAACTAAGGGTGTCAAAGTTCAGTCTAAAATGATTGGACCAATTAAAAACAATCAGTACTAGTCAAGTTATACGAACAAACCCTAATTGGACTTGGTTTTAGATTGAGTTTTATAAAGCGATGAAAATCGAAACCAAAAGAAATCAAACGAAGTGGAAGAGGACCAAACCCACTAAAAAAATCCAAGACCAGACCGATAGTAACCCAATAAAAAACCTTAAAAGAAAAAATGATTTTCCTTCGTTTTGAATACATGTGACCAAACCTGATATTAGCCCATTTACAAACCGGATTAAAACCTAAACTTCCTAAATGGTTTGGTTTTGGGTTGACCTAGTAACAGACCAAGGCCAATTCAGCCTGATGAAACCCAAACATATCGACCAATTGACACCCTTATGTCTACCAATAATAATTGAAATGTGGGGTGGGTTGCTTAGGATGTACTATTTTGAATCGGTCTATTGTATTTCAATTTTAGAGTTTAGACCGGATTGTCGTGGTCGAGGGCCTGGTTCTAGAATCCAACCGGTCGATTCAAGAGTCGACCATTTCTCCTACTCAGGTCTCACTCCCTGACCCCACCATTAGACAAATGCGTCATTCCCTAAAAAGCAAATAAAACCGTTGAATGGCAATGTTGTCATTTTGCGAAAACTACAGGGATAAAACTGGAAAGACACCGAAAATTCAGACTCTTCGGTACGTTTTTCCGCACCCGAAACGAAGCCCTATTGTCCGAAAACACGACTTTTTGGCCCCGAAGAGACAAAAACCTGACATTCTTCAAAATGACGGTCACGTCCCCTCACTGCCAACTTCGATTTAAATTTTAAAAAAGCGTTTGAAAACATTAGACTGGAATTGTCAGTATTTTATAAGGGTATATTAGTCATTGAAATTGAAAAACAGTACCGTTACCCGATTTCGATGCGTATTTAGCATTTATTTTAATAGTTTCAGTGTCCGTTAATTCAAAATTTTGGATCGTTCTTACCATTCATGCCTCTTTGCCTTCGACGGAATCCTCGCCGGTAACTGCGATAAGGTCTCGTTCGCATTTTTCTCAGATTTAGGGTTTAATCAGATTTTCGTTGGAAGACCTTTGAAGGAGATACGAAGGAAAAGAACAAATCCAGGAATCAATGGCGTCCTTCTCTTGTTTCTTGGCTTGAGACTGTACGGACTGGCGTTGTGGACTGTGGAGTGAGAGATGGATGAAGAAATGGTGGATGTCTTTGAAGGAAGGTTTTCTTCTGTGGAAATAGATTTCGATTACGAGTTTGATTCTTGTCGTTACTTCGATTTCAGTCGGAAAGAAACGCCTGCCGAGGCTCGAGAAGTCGAGCTCTGGTTTGAAACAGCTGCGAGTTATCCCCCTTCTCGTGAGTTTTTCCCCTCCTTGATTTTTCTTTTTTTGAGCATTTGTCAAACTGGCTCTGGTCTTCATGCGTGAAAATATTTAGAGGTCGTCTTCTTGGTTCAAGAATACAATGATTTCTTCCTTGCTAGTAAGAAGTTTTAATTTTCCCCAAGCAGGCAACATACGAGTTTATTCTTTGGTTTATCTTAATCCTTTCTTCTGGGAAAGAAAGTTTTCTATTAATGAAAACCAGCCAAGTGTTTCAACAATTCCTTTGCGGTTTTAGTTTAAACCCATTTGTATCTAATGTTTAAGTGATTAAGTTTGTCAAGCACTCAAGCTTGAGATTTGTACATTTTTTGGGAACCCACTGTTTTCGTTGGATTGAGCTAACTCTATCGTTACGCTATGAAGAGGCTTATTTGTTTATTTATTTTTTTTAATTTTTTAACTTTCAGCTTTCGTAGCAAAGTTGAATTTGAGCAAGATCATCCTTGTGGAAAACATAAACACCTCTCCAAAATCTAAAGATGTGGAAAACAGAGTTTCCACTGCCAATTGCTCCGATGTTGGCACTGGTCCAGAGTACTCTGCATTAGATAAAAGTAACCAAGGTATTTACAATTGTTAAACTTCCAGAATACTGTATCTTCATTTACTAATTCAAGTGGTGTTCGTTCAATCTGTACATGTTTATACTGAATTCCCATTTCTAGTAGTGGTTCTATTTGCTGATTCTGCTTTAATCTGGAAAACTGCATATGACATTTCAAAATGGGTGTTGAATCTCTAATTGATTCATTCTTCAATATGTAATTTGTTGGAAAATGTGATAAGAAATTTTACTAACTTTCCAAATTGATTAAAGGCTGGAACTTGCTCAGAATTTGCAACGAGATTTATTTGTAATTGACAAATAAGAAGATTTTTAGTTGAAGTTTTACAGTTTTACATGGAACATAGGCCAGATTTCTTTTGGTCACCATGTGTAGGCCATTATCATTCCAAATGAGACAACTAACTACACTAAATTTTCCATTAATAACCTTTTCCCTCTCAGTCTGACCCATTTGAATACCTCCTCTACATACCCCCAAAAAAAATTGTGAACCACAAACCTTTAACTTTTATGTAGGGGATGGTTATCTTAGTTATTATTTCAGTACAAAGATTATATGCAAACCCTTTTGTTTTCAGAAGACACCTAGTAGACATCAGAAAATTGAAGAGGTTGGCATACCTTAACATCACTGTAGAAATCTTGGACCCTTGGAATATTGATGCTCAATGCTTTATAGCAGATTTTCTTGCTGATTTGTTTGTAATATTTATATTGTTTTTCTAGATCACGAATGGACCAGTAATGGAGGCTTCAGGAACTTAACATGTGGGATTCCACAGAAAATTCTAAATGAAGGACAAGCACTGGCAACAGGTATTCTTGTTTTATTCCCTATGATATGTTATTAGTCTCATGCAGCAAATGATGTTGCTAGAGAACTTTATAACTGGACATTTCTGTTTGTTATTTTTTGAGTTTAACTTGTTTGATTAATTTCAGAATCAAGTTCAATTTTTTTGTCACTCTTTTTCCTGGACCATGTTTTACCTTATTTGAAAGAAAATAATGTTAATTAATATCAATTTAATTAACCAACATTTTCCTTATCCCTTTTCTCTATTTCTCAAGGGCTGCCATTTTATAATCACATGGCTGAAGATATTCCAAAAGCTAAAATGAAGCATGCAATCAAGGGACCTTTCCATAGGAGCTCAACTTTAATGAAACCAACTGCAAGTCATCTGGCAAAGCAAAATCGACCACGAGATGTCTGTGGTTCAAGCAGATTTTTTGGAAGGTTTCAATTCTTTATTTCAGTTTATTGTGTAGCTTCTTGCTTACAACTAGCGAATGGTATTTTAGTATAACCTTGAAATTATGTGTTCCAAGGATTAAAGCTCGGATACAAGGTCCAATAGGACTTTGCCAATCCCAAGTTGACTCAACTAATCTCAATCAATGGTAGACTAGTGTGGGTGGAAATGGGGGTCAACTGAACCGGTCAGATGATTGCTTGGATAAATTTCAATTTGATGCTTCTTATAGGCCTGATCAAATCCCAATACCCAAAACCCGTGATACGTTAAAAATCAAATTACTTAGGACAGTCTTTATATCTTACAATTATTGGTGGTTTCTTTGTTTGGGGTACTTGCTTGAGGGACTGTATAGGCTCCATTCTACTTTTATGTTTTGAAATCCTTCACACTGGGTGCTGGGAATAATTTCATCAATGATCCTGCTCGTTTTCTGTTTCTCTTTGCAGCTTCATTTTGTTACGTGTTATTTGTAGGCCTGGGAAGCCATTCATTCAAAACAGTGGTAAAAGCATGGAGAACACTTCTGGTGTTGAAAGTCAAGCTGCCAAGAGACAGAAGCTTGAAGGAGGCCACTTACTGAAGGTGGACTGAATTTCATAATTCCATCATAAATTTGATGCCTCTGGTTTACTTCTGCAGTGTGTTTTTTCTCCTGAAATTTTGTCTTATCATGGACTAAATTATCAATCACTACTTGGAGTCAGATGCAGGTGTTATTGCTGAAGGAATGCTTGGATTATTTCTATGTTCCATTTGAAAACTATATTAAACGGGGAGAGACAATTATACCAAATTGAATTTTATTTTGTTCATTACCTTTTTTTTTTTTTTAGACTTTCCTATGCTTATATAAATGCTTTTCAAGTTTTGCATTTTATTCATTCTCATGAGAGTCTCCCCCCTCCTTTGAAACTCTTTTTAAGGGATTTTTCTCTGAGTGATTATATTTTTCATCAGTCATTACACTCATTAACTGATTTGCAAATGGAATATGCTATAATCCTGGAACTTACATCTTGGATGTCCAGAAACCAGTCTTACTCAAACTTCTGTAATATTTGATGACTTATTTTATCTAACTGATTGGTGTGTGATATTTTATGTATGTTTCTTGCTTCCTGAGGTTTTCTTTGCAATATTTTTCGGATCTTTAAAATTGCATGTTCGTATAAAGTCCTATTAATTTCGGATGTATGTGCATAAACATGTGCTAAGAGCTGGTGAGGCTTGGTTGGCATTATGGAATTGATTTTCTTTGGGGTCAGTAAGAGAATTGAAAAAAAAAAAAAAAAAAAATCTACTAAACTCTCTATTCATTTTGCAAAACAGGTGGCTGGAACAAAGCAACAAGCTATTCTGACACACAAAGTACCAAAGAAGGTACTTTCAACCGTACTGGAAGCAAATCATTTCAACCGAATTTAGGCAACCTGCCCTAGTCCTTCAATTGATGTATCTCTTTTTTTTTTTTCTTTTTTTTTTTCAATTCTATCATATCAAAGCAAATAATTTCAATTCTAAGTACTTCTGGATGAACTAACAGGACGGACCTGTTGATGGTAGTATAGTGCAGTCAAAGCTCAAACTCACTATTCCAATAGAGCCTGACCTGGAGACAGCACACAGGGCCCAAAGAACTAGGTATACTTCTTACTTTGGAGTTTATGTCAATTTTTATCATATCGCTAGGTATGGACTGCTTAACTTCTCATGCTTTTTTCTCTCAAAATATTTATCTTAAACTGATGGGTTCAATTTTTTTTAATTAATTTTAGATCAAAGAAAAATACTGGGTCAGAAGAACACCAAAAGCCAACAGCATGTACATACCAAAGGCCAACAGCATGTACATTCAAAGCACACCCTTTGAACAGAAAAGTTGGTACTCGATTTTTTTTTTTGGTGGGGTGTTGGGGAGGGGTGGCTGGGTGGGAACTGTTTGTGAACTTGTAGCTATTTACTTTCCCAGTTCAATATTTTATTTTTTGTGTGATTTAGATTCTTGAGGCTCCTTCACTGCAACTTGTACAAAAGAGCACACCACGGTTGCCCGAATTTCAGGTACATGTTTAGCATTTTCTCCATGGCCTTGCCTTTTAACATTATTAATTGTTTGCCTTAATATTGGTGCAAGGTTCAAGCAATTTCTTCCAAAAAGCATCTCTTAAATAGTTTTTTGTTTCCATTTTTTCTTTTTGTTACATTCCGTCTTAGGAATTTCATTTGAAGACTTCAGAGAGGGCTCTGCAACACCTTACATCTGCTTTACCCTCACTAGCTCGCTACGAATCTGTTAAGGTAGGTCCATAGATTTATTTCAAATATATATATTATTACCTCCACAAGGCTGAGAAAGCTACCATTGCCACATTAATAATGTTTAATAGATTTTAAGCCATTGCTTGCTATTTATGTTTAAATGATTTGTATATCCTTTTCAACTGTTAGAAGCTAATAATAGTAAGCATGCCTTTGTAGGAGGGAATAAACACCAGTTCTGTCACCCATAATGCAACCTTGGACTCCCAAAGGTATCAGTGTCTGTATCCATGAACCATCATTACATTTAAATAGCTATTTTTTTGTTTATGTATACCATACATTTTATTGTGATATTAATAGGAGATGCACTCTAAGTTTCTGGTATATAAGTTTTCACCATGTGTTAACTAGTCACTTTCATTCATTCTTTCTTTCTCTGTGTGGTGAATGGACTTGATTTTGGTAAAAGTAAGAGATGGCCAAAGAGCACTTTTCCTGCTTTTTCTGGATAGTAAAATCATTTTTTTTTTTCTGGTTTTGCTCAGATCAAATTCTGGTGATAAGAATGAATGTGAACGAGCACACCAATTTAAAGCTCGACCCTTTAATAGGAAGGTAGGGTGGTAATTAGCATATGAAATTTTGTTTTGCATTTTTCTTTTTTAGGGATAAAATGCTAGTGGCTGTCATTTATGGACTTCATAATATTTAACTCCAGATCTTTTCGAGTAAAGGAGACATTGGTGTTTTTCGGAATTGTAAGCGGGAAGTCACTGTTCCCATGGTAATTGAACACACTTGTGCTTAGTCTGTTGTCTTTTGTTATTAATTGAACTTGTTTAGAAGCCTTTTTCTTATCATGTTTTTACTGGTCGACAGGAATTCAATTTTTCAACAGATAAGAGGTCTCGGCATCATCCACCCACAGAGCTTTTTAACAAGGTAAAATGTAATAATGCAAATTCAAATACACTGCATTCTTTTTTTTCTTTTTTTGCTTATTGCATTTATAAGTTTCACATTATTCATGTCTCGCTTTTTTTCTGGTGTAAATTTTAGCTGTCGCTTACATCAGAACACCAGCAGAATACTGCATCTAAGCCAAAATTGGCTTGGTCTTGTTCTGTACATGCTCAGGTTTTCTTCATCCCTTGTAACACCTGAAGTAATGAGTTTGTGAAATCGTACCATTTGATTGCCTTGAGTTTTCATACTTTTGCTGGTAGTTACATCTGTGATTTTGTTTGATTTTTAAGGGTTCAAAGGAGAATACTCCAGGTCATTTCCAACAAGAACATATGGTATGTACACAACTTTATCAGTCACCAATTTTATATTCATTCTCTAGTAGTCTCCATATCGTTAAACAAGATACTTTGATTTAACCAAACCTCCCAAACTAACAAACTCCAACTTGAAGATGGCAGAAATGATCAACGAAAAGCAGCAAATAGTTGGGGAAAAGCAATCTCAGTGTTGGTCTCACAGAAGGGGAGAATTCAGACCCCGAGGCAATATGAACAGGTACATCATAAAGTGCAAAGATTTTAGGCGAACTTGATCTTGCTAAGTTTTAGAATATGTGGTGTTGTGTGTTTTTCATTTCCCTACTTGAAATGAGGATTGCCATGTTGTTTGTTTACTTCAGCACCAATAAAACAACAGTTAAATTTATATTTGATTTCAAGATGTGATAGTTGGTGACACATCAGTTTGGTTTGGATGACAATCCTTTTTGATGATTATGCTTGTAGTGAGAAGCTGTTACCGAACATTTTTAGAAGTTTGTTTTGAAAATTTGAGGTTAGTCCAGGATCATTTAAAGTTCCAATTGCATCTCTTAACTATTTAATCAGGTAGTCAGTTCCATGTTGCTGTAACTCTGACTGCGTGTGCTTGAGAAGAAAGAAAAAAATAAATCAGAATTACACATGCATGCAAAAATGGCTGATTTGTTAGCCTCCTGACCAGTGGTGGGGCTAGGTTCTGAGAGCGGAGGGCACATTGTTTTGGGACGTAGTCAATGTTTTTGAAACCAATAAGTTCTGCTGAAAAGGGTCATCATGCAGGATGTCATTAACTGGATGGTTGAACAATATCCTGTTCGCTAACTGAATGGATGGGAGAATTTTTTTAAAAGTTCACCAAATTTGATTCTGTGAAAGTCTGTAATCTCCCACCCCCCCCCCTCCCATGGGGATGGTTGGGCATTTAGAAAATTGAGGCATTCCAGGATTCAATGGTCTGGAGATCGTTTGTTTCATAGAACTCTTGTAAACTACTTGAAGCAAAATTATGGTTGAACAATAAGATCCTGGATCCTGTTTAAAAGAATCTTCAGTTGATATGCTGTGGAACCTAGATTAAAAAAAAAAAATATATATATATATAGCTTTCACAATCAGATGTTCAAATGACCAGCGGAGGGCACATTGTTTTGGGACGTAGTCAATGTTTTTGAAACCAGTAAGTTCTGCTGAAAAGGGTCATCATGCAGGATGTCATTAACTGGATGGTTGAACAATATCCTGTTCGCTAACTGAATGGATGGGAGAATTTTTTTAAAAGTTCACCAAATTTGATTCTGTGAAAGTCTGTAATCTCCCACCCCCCCCCCTCCCATGGGGATGGTTGGGCATTTAGAAAATTGAGGCATTCCAGGATTCAATGGTCTGGAGATCGTTTGTTTCATAGAACTCTTGTAAACTACTTGAAGCAAAATTATGGTTGAACAATAAGATCCTGGATCCTGTTTAAAAGAATCTTCAGTTGATATGCTGTGGAACCTAGATTAAAAAAAAAATATAGCTTTCACAATCAGATGTTCAAATGACCAGCTTGAGGCTTATATTTGCTGAATATGTGGTTGTCTGAATGATAATAACATTCGATGAGCATTTTATATGGTTATATGAATTGATAATAACATTTTAGGAGCATTTTATATTGTTATAGATGCAGAAGTTTTGAGTCTATTGGGAACTACACTATTGCGTGCGCAAAATTAATTGAGTGAAGATGCAAAGTTTTGTGAGAGTGAAGATGAAAAAATTTGCTATTATCTGAGAATTTCTGAACTTGGCCTTGATTTTCCACAGGAGCTTCAGCATCCGTTGAGAGTGAAGATGCAAATGTTTCGTGCATGTTTTCAATTTGTAACAACGAATTTTCAGTTCCTCAGTTTCCATGAAGATTGATGGATTGACCAACATGACACAACTTTTTTTTTGGCCATGCGAGATCGTTAGAAATTCATATTGTGCTGGTGAATCTTGGAATGGTCATCATTTACTTATGTTTTATTGGCTAATCAGTTAACTGAAAGTCACAGGGTGGGGACACAGAGGGGCAAGTGTTCTGTGTTTTAGCAATTGTAGTAGGGGAAATCTTAAGACACAAATTTAGTCATTTAGAAACATGTATTGTTGTCCAATCCTCAATAATAATGTAAAAGAGGCCAGAGTTGTACAGTTATCAAGGCCTCAATTTTTGTAGCATAGAATTTTTACCTTTTCTGTGTAGAATCATCACAAAATGTAGCAGAGCAAGCATGTGTAAGGATCTAATCTTACTGAAAATAGAAAATCTAATCTGAAAGAATGGTACATTTCTTGTCTTTGATAGTTCTTATTTAAAATAGCAGATCTAATCTCAAGTTCTGTGTTGCTAATCTTCTTGTCTGATCCATTTTTTATCTAGTTTGCTGCAACGGTGAATGATAGAGGGCCACTCATCCCGGTAAAGTAAATTTTTATGGAAAATCATGAACGTCCAACAATTGTTTTTGAAACATTAAAGGAACACTAGGGCAACAATCCTTTCTGACTTTTGGAGGTTGGAAACTATTCCATTTGCCACTATTTGCTATGTTAATGAGTAGTTTGTTCCTGTTCTCTGGGTCCTGTTCTCTGGGAGCTAACACTTGGGTGCTGGAAATTAGAACCTTCCCTTAGAAGGGAGGTTGAAAAAGGACAAAGATACATGGCCCCATCCACATCAGTACATGAGTAGTCCCACCATTTTAGCCCATGCATCTGGGATACCCCTTTAGCATTACAACTCAGTTCAAGTGCTTGGCTACTTCATTCCAGTGCAACTAACTGACCAAAGTGAAAGGTGATCAAATTCATTTATATTGCGACCCAGTTATGGGGATTTCAACTTTTATTATGAAAATCCAGAAAGATAATGAGAGAAATGTAGTTGGGATTCAAAGTACTCACTAGTGGGTTTACATCCATTGATAACTGTAGTAAGTGAGTACATTCATATGAACTTGTCATATAGGATTTAGTATTAGACTTTCTCCTCTGTTTCATTTTCCTTATTCACTGATGATGAATTGTTCTTGGTTATTGACTTCGTCCAACGCCTTATATCATAGGGCTTTCTGAAGGTTTTCTTCTCTTTGCCATACACTTTAACATTGTTATTATTGTATTTTCTCGTTATGGCTATGGCGAGATCGTTGGGAAATAAGGAATGCCAAACAAAGGCATGAAGGAGAGTTGAGATGAGCAGCACAGATACCATTGCTGAAGACATGAATGAAAGAGTAAGTGCAAGAACTGTGCTTGGTATACCCGGATCCTGCTCTGCATACTTGATAGTTGCCAATGATACAGTTGTCATGGGAAAGGTATAAGACCACCAAGCGACTGAAAACCTGTATTATTGCCAGAAGCTATTGGTTGGTAAAAGGAAGAGAGCTGAGACTTGAGAGAGAAACAGAGAAAATCGGAAAATAGGAAAATACTCCATTTCGCTTACCTAAAGCCTCTGAAGAAGTTGATGCGAACCACAAGTGAAAGATAGAGAAACAATGCAATGAAGTAACAAGTCCGTGAAAGCCCATCAAATTCGCCGTAAATTGTTTCCCAGGCAATGCTTGCTGCTGCTGGGGCAGCTATGAACATGGAATAAACAGGGTGTAGCTCCTTAGGCACGGCCTCGCTGGTAGGCAATCTCTGATACAATGTAACAAAAACCACAAGGTAATGTGCAAAACCAACTGCCCAGAAGAACTTGGCAGCCTCTTGCCACCCAACCTTGGAGGCCAATATAGAGCCCACAAAGTTTCCAACTACAGAGAGATGTGTAGAAGGGTTGGCAACCTTAGAGAGACGCCTCTTACCTCCAGAGAGCCATTGGCCATAGATCTTGAGCTCAAGGGTGAAGAGAGGAGCCATGAAGGCACACCATATTGCAGGGTGGAGGTGTTTTTGAGGTGAGAGCAGTACATGAGGGACACCAAGAGCAAGGAACATACAGACAATCCAAGGTGCGAAGAAGAAGTTGACTCGGACAGGGTGGAAGTATTCACGGCGGACAGCTTCGAAGTAGAATAAGCATTTGAGTGCATAGGTGAAGAAGAAGGAGATGAGGACAATGAGGGCCAAAAGCCAGAGGAGAAAGTTGATGAGAACTGGTATGTGGAGGAAAGAGGTAGCTGGGCTGGTGGCAAGAGTGCGCCATAGGATGGCTTGGCTGCTTAGACCCAGACAGATACCGAAGCACCCGATGGGGAATCGGAGGAGGAACGGCCACTTCTCGTCCATTGGGAGGAGAATGTCTTCATTGTCCTGCAACAATTTGGTTGCACAAACACAGTGAGGTAAGGAAGTAAGGTTATTCCTCTGTGAGTTACAAAAAAGTCAACTTATTGCAGAAAAGAACTTGTAGAAAAAATAAGTCAATGACTAAAAACATAAGGAAAAATCATATCCTCCATGAAAAAAAAAAAAAAAAAAAGGCTCCTCTCCATGGAGCCCAAGGATCAGGGAGCCATCCCATGGCTGGGAGGCCGGCATGCATTCCCAGGTCACCACAGCCATGGGATGACTGCCTAGTCCATGGGCTCCATGGATAGGATCATTTTCCTGAAGCCTAAGGCCTTGTCAACCTCCACCCAATTTCTTACGGAACCTATGTAGGAATAGTCTCCTATATGATTGATATGAGGTCGTAATTCATAATGGATGTAGATTTCCTTCGCCTAGGGTGAAGAGAGAATCTCGTCAGTCATGGTGAAGAGAGAATCTTGTCAGCCATGGTGAAGAAAGCATCTCTTAATCCATGGGATTTGACCCTTTGATTGGATTGAAAAAGGGTTTTTTAGACCTTTGACAATGGGGGTTATTCCATGAGTCTGGTAAGAGCATCAAATCATCATGGCTGAAGAGATTCTCTTTTCACCATCTAAAAATTAAAGTTTCAGGAATTTTGAAAGGAATAGTATGAGATTATGGTATGTTACCTTGACTTGGTCCAATTCAGCTCCTCTCAAGGCAGCAAAGTATCTCCCAGCAGAGACACTCTTATTATCAGAAGGTTCAAGCCCTCCTGAGACATCTTTCTTCTGAGAATCCATCTCTCTCAAAGGCAACGAAGACTTCTGCTTACTCAAGGTTGATTTGGTCCTAAACATATTGAAATCTCCTTTCCTTGCTTCACCACCAAATTTACTGGCCGAACCAAAACCTCCTAAGCTTCTACCACTCCTTTCAAGTGTACTTCTTCTTTCCTTAGCCTCCTCTGACTCCTTGTTGAGTACAGAAAACCCAGTCTCCAGTGAGACTTGTCGATTTAAACTTCTCTGCTGCCTCCTCATATCTCTTAGCTTACTGAGTCTATTCAATCTCTTTTCGCCTTTGTTTCCCATCTTCGTCACGCTTTGATCTTCTTCTTCTTCTTGAGGGAATACTTGATGAATGTCCACAAATTGGTCCTCTGGAACACTTGAACTCATCCCTTCCATAGCCATCTTTCTTTCCATTCTAACAAGGCCTGACAATGGAAAGGAACCCAAAAAAATTTCAAGTTTAGTGGTTACTTATAAGCTGTTAATTTATGATAATTTGTGATGCTTTTCATATGCAAAGTGTATTTTCACGAGAGGAAGAGACTAGTTCAGGTGACGGTTGTTAGAGAGTTCAGTTTATCTCGTGAACCAAATTGAAATTCTGTGGCTGAGAAGCTTATATAGTTTTCTGGGTTCAACAAAACTTGGAAAAGAAGAAAAGGGTGGTCACAGATGGTTCAAAAGTGAGTGTCCATGCAAGATTTCACGGGGGCAGTTTTATGTGTTCAGGGCAAAAGAAAAGTAGTAAGATCTGTGAGAGTACTGAGATCATTGGCTAATGCGTGGGGGATGCTCAGTTGGCAAGGACCAACACCTCAAAAATTAAGAAGTCATGAATTCAACTCTTCTTAGAGCCTTTAAAAAAAAAAAAAAAAAAAAAAACTCGTAAATGATTGGGCTAGTAACGAATGCAATACATATTTTTTCGTTAAAAAAGAATCCATTCAAGAGAAGAACGTTAACAACCTACGACCTCTCAAGCAACAAAGTTCATGAAGTCAAGAAATGGAAGGGAATGAACCGCTACTGGTTCAAAAATCATTATAAAGCCAAAAGAGATCACTTCTTCTCCCCACCCTCCCACTGAAAAAAAAAAACACCTATTTAAATAAAAGCAAGAGATCAATGCTTGTATGTGTGGCCCCTGCACTAGTGCGGGGTCAATGAGAAGGTGCAAAGACATCAACATGGGTAAGAGTTTTATTTCACGGGTGTAGGATCCATGTGACCAAATAATGTTCTTTTTCCTTAAAATTTAAGGAAAAAGAACGTTTCTCCATTGCATGGCTCTCGGACCAGGCATGGGGCCAATGAGGGGGTGCAATGGTCATCAATAGGGTGGGTTTTTTGTATTTCATGGGGTTGGGGCCGTCATTTTGCTCCCTCTTTGTTTTTGCACAAGGATCTTTTTCCTTTAAATTTATTTTAGTCAAAAAGAAGTCTAAAAAGCAGATCTTTAGAGTGAAATGTCAACCCCACTCTGCCCACCATGAAAAGTGGAATCTCATCGCTAATGATGCTTCCATGTACATCCCCATTGGCTCCATGTTAGCACAACAGCCACGCTGCCTTTCAGAAACCTCTCCCTTTATTATATAATATGTATGTATGATGGACATACGTGAAGATATAGCAACCGAGTTACTAAAGAGTAGTCGGCTTAGGCATATCTTGTCAAAACATGATGGGGCTTTGTCACTTGTTGGAGCACTGTGTCTCCACCCCAACCTCATGCGATCCATATGGGCACCCACGGCCCACCTAGTGGCTTATGGGCCCCATTTGCTCTTTTCCAATTACTTGTTCTTTCATTATGTTCCCAGGGCAGCTAATAGTATAGCTGATTCCCTTGAAAGGCCTGTCTAGTGTAGGATGATGTGACTTAATTCTACTCCTTGGGTCCTACAACTGTGTAAAGATGGAGCCTTGTTATTCAATGATTCCTCTTTCACAAAAAAAAGAGAGACAAAACTAGGGGCAATTGAGGTACATTTCAGCATTAGTAAGTGAAATTGTTCTAATACGCATTGAGGATGCATTGATTTGAACTAAAGTCTTATTGGACTTATTTCGGTTTAAAAAGTTATAACTCCAAAATCAGACCGAATCACACCAAAAAACTGAATGAACCTGAAACTAATTCAAAATCTGAACCAAAACCCAAAACCAGCCCAAAAAACAAAAGACTTCTCCATAATTTCTTATAAATTTATATGGCAAACTAAACTTAAAACCGGATTAAATCAAAATCAAATCAATTACAAATTGATACAAGAAACCAAATCAAAATCAAAATTTCCTTATTGATTCGATTTCAGTTTCATCATTCCCACATCAAAGTTGACTCAACTCAGATCAAAAGCAAACCAAATCGATCAATTGACACCCCCAGACTCGAAGTCCTATCCTATTACGGTATACCATTCGCCCTCTCTATTTCATAAATCCCCTATTTTAGAATCTCTCTAAATAACTGACACCACCAAGGCAAGTGCTCACTTTAATGACGACAAAACCAAGGGATTGTGGTATATATCGCTGCTGGATCGGTGGTCGTGGTATCGGCCAATTGCATCGGTTTCAGCCAACACCAATTTTTTGCCTATCCTAGATCGGATATCAATATCGGATCATGAATAGAATCATTCAAAAATCAATTTTTAATGACAAAGTGGTAGTAAAACCGACAGATATCAGCCAATTCAGATCAGATTTTGGTGCTAGAGTAGGAACCTTATCCATCTGCGTATGATAGGGTTCGATCTCATGACCTTCTCCCTTAGGGCAAGCTCTTCAAGAAAAAGCTGCCACCAGTAGGATTCGTTTATCCATCTCTATTCATTCTGAATGAAATCAGATAAAAAGATGGCAGCGGCAGTACTAGGCTCCCATGTACGCAGGTCCAAGGAGAAACCCAGACCCTGTCTAGTTTAATCCTCAAGGAAAAAGACCCACCAATGGCAGTTAAGAACAGGAAGGGGCCACCAATGACAGATTTTAAACTTCTTCTAAAGAAGTGCGATAAAACCCGTGATGCTGCTCAGAATCTCAGCTCTTTCAGAGCAACAGCAGCCACACAGCCACCACATTTGCTTCAGCATTAATGAAGACCATATTAATTGTCACAGGAAAATATATTTCCACAGCTGTCCCATGGTTCATAATACAAAATTTTCTTTTCTTGTATTTTTTTTTTTTTTTTTAATTTACTACTATACCAACTTCCCAATCTATCTTAGCTTTCCCAGAATCCAAGATTGGTTTTGAAAAACACCCAAAAGAACCCCCCCTCCCCTTGACCTTTTCCAACAGATGGGCAAAACCCAAACCCAGCTGAACCAAAACCTATGAGACCTCGTCCCATTTTCAGCTTAGCACAAATCAAGTCTTTCATGTCAATGGGTATGCTTTGATATAACTTCACCAAACTTAACAAACCACTGGGCATCAGATGAACTGTTGTCTTGCCATTGTGGGTTTTGCTGCTGCTGTGGCGGTGGCGGCTTCCACTGCTTTCCTTCTGAATTCACAAAGAATTGAGCATAGTTGATTGCCTTGGATGGATCACCGTACAACTTCGAGGTGGGTGGTGGTGGTGGTGGCAGCAAAGAAACCAGGACCCTTGCAACCTCATGCATGCTTGGTCTCTCTGATGGGCGTCGCTTAGCGCAGAGCAGAGCAAGTTGGAAGGTCTTCCTCACCAGTCCAAGATCCATGCATGTCACAGAAACCTCTGGGTCAACTGCCTCCATCACTGTGTTATCATCCGCCTTGGACAATATCTGAACCACAGAACATAAAACAATGGCATAAGATAATAAAGTCCAAATATACTCTTCTTGTTGGAGTTCAAGGTTTCATGATCTACATACCAATTGATGCAAGTTCCACTCATTGTCCACAGCCTTCTTCCCGGTGAGTAGCTCCAGAAGGACAATTCCAAAACTGTAAACATCAGACTTTTCGGTTAGACGTGATGTTCGTGCATACTCTGGGTCAATGTAACCAATAGTTCCCATCACAAAAGTGGAGGCATGGGATTTCGCAGATGGGATGCACTTGGCAATCCCAAAGTCCGAGAGATGAGCTACAAAGTCCGAATCCAGCAGGATATTTGAGGACTTCACATCCCTATGAATGATCCTCGGATTGCAATCATGGTGGAGGTATGAAAGCCCTTGGGCAGCTCCAACAGCTATTCTCAACCGTGTTTCCCAGTCCAGTTTAACCTTCTTCCCTGGTCCTATTTATCAGTAAAACCAATGAGAGATACATATTACACATCAGAGGCAGGAAAATTGCAATAAGATACTCTTATGAAACCAGATCGAGGACAAGAAAACAGACCATGCAGAAGATCCCACAGAGAGCCATTCTCCATGTAATCATAGAATAGAAGATTTCCATGTGGAGAAAGAGAGTAACCATGCAAGCTGACAAGATTTCTATGTTTAATGCTACCAATAGTTTCAAGTTCAGTTCCAAACTCTCGCAAGTTATGTGAATACTGGGAGTACAGCCGCTTGATAGCTATGGGCTTGGAGTTTTTCAATATGCACTTATAAACTGTGCTTGAGGCACCATAACCGATTATGTACTTTTCACTCAAATTCTCAGTAATCCTCATGACGTCTTCATAGGTGTGGATAGCCATATCCATATGAAGAATTACAAGTTTTGGAGGGCCTGATACAAAAAGAAACCCCTGAATAAAACAGAAAACCATGGAATAAATAGAACTTGGGAGACAAAATATAGGACATACCCTGTAGCATTTTGTTTGATCTCTTCTCATATTTCTTCTGCTGGTTAGATTTATAGATAACAACGATGATCATAAATAACAGTGTAATGGAGCCCAAGGCAATACAGACAGCTGCAGTGATGGAGATAATAGCTGTGTACCAGGGAAAGCAAAGTAGGTCCAGTGAACTGAAAAAGAAGCACAAAATAGACCAAGCATTCTTTATCTGAATGAAATTTATTTGACTTTGATACCTTTGGATACCCGCTCATATGGCCTACACAACGATCCTGACCAGTTGCCACATAATAAAGAATTACCCAAGAAGCTGTCAAACCAGAAAAAAAGTTACAAATGTATCATAGCCAATTTCAGAAAAGATAATACTAGCCTTGCTGCACACCTTTCTGGTGGAAACCTTGAGAAATTTTTGTTTGGAGGAACGACTCCTGACAAGTTGTTGGAGGAAAGGTTCCTGAATCTCAAATTGTTAGTATTATAATGTCTCAATTCTAGTCTCTAGCAAAGAGATACTGACAGGGACTCACAAGGTCACAAGGCTGAAACAATTAGTTAACTGAACAGGGATACCGCCAGATATATTATTGTTGTTAAGTATACTGCAAACAATTCCAGTATTAAAAAGCTTATCTGAAAGTTATGAAGTTAGCAAGAGAGAATGTTTCATTGAGAATGAGTGGATGATAAACTTACAGAGCAACAACATTTTGCAACTGACCCAACTCTTCTGGAATCCTGCCTGAGAGCTTGTTGAATGACATATCACTGAAATTGAAACAAAAGTCGTTATTACAAGTAAAATGAGAAACAATTATGGTGTGCCAAGAGACCAAGTGAATGAGGGGATATTAACAATCTCAACAAACTCACATAATTTGGATACTTCTCAAATTTCCTAATTCTGCAGGAAGAGGTCCATTGAGATGGTTTTTACTCAAGTTCCTGTGGAGCAGATAATATAAAGAGTCAAAACAAAGAAACTAGACATTGTTGAATATTTCTGACTGTTTCAAACTGATTACTACTTACAGAGTAAGAAGGTGTTCCAGGGCACCGACAGAAGCAGGAAGAGGCCCAGAGAAATAATTGTTCGACAGATCCCTGGATTTGTATCACATTAGAACAGACTAGGGATAGGATGCACCACTAACGAACATTGGTATCAATGGCATTGCGCCACTTACAGCGTATCAAGATTGACAATTCGCCCCAACTGAATAGGGATCCTGCCCTTGAAGTTGTTTGAAGAAAGATTTCTGCAGAAAAAAACTAAATTTTTACAAATGCCTAAAGGGATATGTGGTACAGGAAACTAAGAATGGAAGAAAACTTACAGATAAGTCAGGCTCACTAAATTCTGGAAACCAGACGGTATGGAACCATTCAACTGATTACCATGCACATTGCTGAAACAGAATTATAACAATTAAGAGGACATATACCATAATTTTAAAGCAAGTATGACAGAAAAAAATAAAAGGCTCACAATTGGTTCAGTGCTGTGCAAGAACTGATGTTCTGGGGAATGGGTCCTTCAAGATTGTTATTGGCAAGATTCCTACAATGCAAGGTACAAAATATTTCAGGAGGCAAGATGAAAAGAAGCTAAAAATAAAAGATTGAATATAAAAAACCGAAACTCACAGTTCAAAAAGTCCTTCTAGGTTTCCAAGTTCTGCAGGTATCCCACCCACGAGCTGGTTGTTGTTTAGCTGCCTGTGTATTGAAGGGATTAGTAACCAGAAACAGCAGAAATAATGGACCAGTTGTGAGAGCGTATGCAATGGCAAGAGGGCTCTCACAGATAGCTCAGTTTTGTCATGTTCCCCAGCTCTGGTGGTATTGGTCCAGTGAGTTTATTACCATGCAAGTACCTAAACAATAATGGAACAATAACATCAATCAAGGATCACAAATATGGTCACATGTACTGTTTCAATGAAAGAACTCACAGTTTGCCAGTATAAGTGAGGTTGCCAATAATTGGAGGAATTGGCCCAACCAATTCATTCTCACTTAGATCCCTATAAGAAGAAAAGCAGTGAGAGGAGCTCTTCAACATACATTCTGGTAAAGTTATAGATTTTCAATTATAAAAGGATTTAACAAAAAAATAGGAGAAGAACAAATGCTTACAAGACAGCAAGGGCTTGCATCAGACCAATGACTTCGGGGATCTTCCCTGTGAGCCTATTTCCTTGAAGCGACCTGATTAAAGAACTTGTAAGTCCCGAAAGTCAAGAAACCACAAGGCTCCTAACTAACGTCATAAAAGTGTTCAGGCTGAACAGCTTCAAAATAACGAAACGTACAGGGTAGCCACTTGAAGGAAACCAATATTGTAGGGAATTTCCCCAGTAATCTGGTTGTATGAGATATCCCTGATTTACAATCACAAATAGATACCATGAGGGCAAATACTAATTAAAGAACAACCACACAATTCTGAAAGTAAGATGAGTAAGAAAAACATACAATACTTCAAAGCTTGTACAATTTCCAATTCTATCTGGTATTCTTCCACTTAGATTATTCCCTCTCACATCACTGAAAATTTTGAGATGTATCAAGAGAAGATAAAAGGTATCATTATTGAATAATCCAACAGAGTGAGGTGTTAGAAATTGGCTACTCACAAATACCAGAGGCCCGTTAATTGGCACATATCAGGGGACAAAATTCCAGTAAGTGAGTTGCCACGCAAGCCTCTGCACACATACACAACATAGCCCATTAGAACATACAGAAAATCTATTCTTACAGGAAAATGATCTGCAACGTAATACTAAGCTACCAAAAGCTGCAACAAAAATGGTACATATGAACAAAATACTCACAGATATTGCAATACTTCGTTCCAGTAGATAAGCCGTGGGATTTCGCCAGTAAGCCGGTTCTGGGCAAGGTTCCTGGCAAATGTTTATCCACCATCAAAAAGCATTTTGGCAAATTCATCCTGGTCTACTCCCACTTCTATGCAGTTACACTGCTTCCAGATTTGGCAACAGATAAGTAGCACTCACAGAGTTTTCAGATTTGGCAGTTGTGACAAGGTTGAAGGAATTGGACCAGTCAGCATATTGTTCTTCAAATTCCTGCACCAGGGAGGTCCCTTTTAAACCATTAAGTTCCAAAAGTCCTAAGGTTCAACATGCAACTAAGTACTCAAATAACATTTTCAGACAGGAAACTTACAGATCATCGAGTTGCTTTAATTTGGACACAGAAAATGGTATGTCACCATAAAGCATGTTATCTGATAAATCCCTGCTCAATGCCAACCATCACAAAAATATAAAATTAATCCTGTAATGAGAAAGTTGGCTACAGAATGAGTTTAAAAGAGCAGGGAACTTACAGAAATGTCAAGGAGAGACAGTCTCCAATTTCAACTGGGATTTGCCCAGACAATCGATTTCCCTTCAAATCTCTGCAAGTTAGAAGGCACTAACTGATTGACATGCAGTAGAGCAATAGGACACAAGGAAACAGAGGAAGACCAAAAAAGAATTAACAGAACTCTCACAAGAACAGGTAAGAGAAACACTTACATGACTTGTAAGTTGGTGAGGTCTCCAATGGCAGGGGAAATCTCCCCACCTATATTCAAAGTTGATAGATTCCTTCCCATTGAAACAGAACTCCATTAGCACTACTTACTAGTTTCAGCTACACAAAGGAAAAGAGCTTAACCCATACAAAGAAATGGGGGAGAGAAGGGAGAGGTACGAGGTGATGAACCTACAGGGAAACAACGGACGAACTAACGGTGTCGCAAGAGACGCCACGCCAAGAACAGTAATCGTCTTTGCTCACATCAGTCCAGTCGTGGAGCACATCAGCTACATTGCTAAAAGAAGCCTTGATCGATAGTAGCGCCTTTCCTACATGAACACACGATTCCGAGAAGCAAAAACTTTAATCTAATAAACAAATAACGTTGAGAAGAACGATGAAGAAACGCAGGACAAGTCCAAACCAAATATAATAAACAATAAGAGGATCGGAGATCATTGCATCCCAGAATGAAGCAGCTTCAGAGCAGGGGAAGGGAAAAAAAAAAACCCAGAAAGGAAATGAAACCAGTTTCTATAAGAGGTAACAAAACAAGAACTCCTCCTTTTCCTAGTGTAGAGAAAAAACAAAACATCATTCCTAAACAAGAGATCCTCTGTAACCCAAACTAAAAAAGTGGCTTTGTCGTCGATGGAACGACGACAGGTCCCCCTCTTAACTTATAGCAGTAGGGGATAGTAAAGTTAGCTTGGACACAAAGAAGGAAAACGAAAGCTGAAGCTGCAATGGAAGCAGAAACAAAGAAAACGAGAGAAGCGAACCTTCATCGGGCAGTGGTGAAGCGACCTGTGCCAGCGCCAGGAAGGACAAAGCTACCACTAAACATATGAGGACCATCATCTTCTCCGTCTGTAACAACAACAACATCTCCTGCTCTGGTTCTCGTCTCAATGTAGAAAGAGGGAGAAACCAACAAGGTGAAAGACGATATAGAATCTGTTCAGAGAGGAGTTATGCAGAGTGAGAGAACGACCTCAGTGCCCATTGCGCAGTGAGAGAGTGAGAATGAATGGTAGCGGGTATAGAGAGTAGAGAGAGAAATAGAAGCAGGGTTTTGGCGTGATCATCAAGGAAGCAGAGGAAAACAGAGATGAGGACAGAAGAGAGAGAGCAACGGCGGTGACGCGACGTTAGAGGGTGACGAAGCTAACAAAGGTTTGACAGAGAGAGAGAGAGAGAGAGAGGATTTTGCTTGCTTCCACTTTTCACCTGAATAGATCATCAAAACAGACTGGATACATTGAGAAGGGTAATGGCTTTGAATTGGAATTTGAAAATTATATTTTACTACTTTGATCTAGAAAAGAATAAAACAAAATTATAAGAAAAAAATATATATATGGATATGTAGGGCCTCTGGCCCTCTGCTCCTGATTTTATTCCTGATGAGGATGATGATGATCTAGTGATAAAAAAAATAATTAATTAATCAAAATTCTCTTTTGAGAGGTCAATTTAGCACACCTAAGCAGGAGCAGCAGATGAAAAAATGAAGTGTAGAGAGAGAGAGAGAGGGGTTTGGATTCGTATAAAGCCTGGGCCTAACAAGTAGCCTTTCTTCTGAGATTTGTTTGGGCGTTTATAAAGAGAATTATTCCTTGAGAGAGGTGAGAGGTCTCTTTGAATGTATCTTATATTAGGGAAGCTTTTGGCACTTTAGGTTCTTTAAGGGGTTCCCCCGTCTCTGTCTCTGTCTCTGTCTCTGTTCTTTTTTTTTTTCCTTTGGAACTCACAAAACTTTAATGCCTTTTTTCTCCAGAACCCAATGTTTCCTCGAATCAAAGTTGCAGGTTTTGCAGCTCTGTGACGGATTAAAGCTGAGGGCTGAGCTGAGTTAGTTGAGAATTATTCTTCTTTTACTGTATCTGGGTTTTGTTAATCAAGATTTTTTAAAACTTTAATTATGAAATGGGCACAAAAAGATGGAATCCTCTCATTACATTATCAAATCAATCCCGAAATAGGTTTCTCAGTACCAATGATTTCATCTTTTGGCATTTTTGCTCTCTTTTTACCTGGATTCTACCAAAATATTCTCTCTTATCTTTCAACCCCTTTAATTACCAGATAATGAACTTGTTGAATGTTAATCAAGGGCTCAAGCTTTTTTTTTTTTATTGTTTTTCTGAGGATGAACCCTAATATCTGGCTGGTTTTATGGTTCAGTCACAGGTAAACCCTGGTTACATATAATCACACATATAACATGTGTAACAGATGGTATCGAGGAAACTAGAGCGAGAAACGCTTTTGAACTAATAAAACTATAGGTGGTGTTTTCTCAAGGGTTTAAACATCTATATTTCCTTCAAGCAAGAACAACCCAAATTTATTGAGGGATAGGTAAATATAATTTTATTTTTTCACCATATATGAATAGAAACCCACATTGCAATCTCATAATTTAATTGATCAAAATCAGAATCATTTAATTTCAACCAACCCATGTTAGGTTTTTAAGGTTCAAATCGATTCTGATCTATTCCCAATCAATTTCAGTTGAATTCAAATCGGTTAAACCTGGATCAGAGTTTAATAAGTCCATGGGAGAAAACAGTCTTCTTTTTCCATCTTTAAAATATTCGGGATCTTACTCATAGAGGTGTCAAAACCTAATTCGAATCGATAAAATCGATCGAAAAAATCAGACGGAATCAAACTAATTATTATTGAATTGGTTTTGGATTAGGGTATGTTGGGAAACCGAATGAAACCAAAACAAAAAAGTGATTGCTATGAGGTTATAAATAGGTGAATTGATTATCCATTTTTTATAATATTAATCAAAGTATATTTTGTTTTAAGGAAAATTATTACAAACCAATAAATATAAGGTTATGAATACGAAAATTGATTCGTAAGTTGTATCAATGCTTCCATTGACCTCCTTGTTCACTATACAAAATTAGTTGGATGGTTAAATGAATGATTGGATAGTATGGTTTATTTTGTGATTTTAATATTAGTTATCCACTGGTTTCAATATTAGTTATATTTCCCTTGCAATGATAAACCATGATTATTAACAGATTGATTTTGATCTCACTCATTCCTTGACCGAAACTAATTCGGCCCAACCAAAATTGAGCCGAACCAACCTCTCTACTTACTCATTAAGTGAAAAAACACAAGCCCCAATATAGTTTTAATGCTATCATTAAAAAAAAAAAAACAAAACAAAAAACAAAAACAAAAAACAAAAACAAAACAAAAAAAAAAAAAAAAAAAAACAAAACAAAAAAACAAAATAAATAAATAAATAAATAATAAAACAAAAATAAAAACAAAAGAAAACAAAAAAGAAGAAGTTATAGTAATAGAACTAAAGGTTCATTATGAACCTATATAAGAGAAAATACCACTCAAATACATCAAATTATAGCATAAAACTTGAACAAGAGAATTAAAATACCATCCCATCCACTTATTATTTGATACTAAATTTAAATCCAAGTATTATCCCATTTATTAATGAGATGGCCCAATACTAGGTTTTAGCACGTAGGTGCTCGATACTATAAATTTAAACCATGATCACAACATTTATTGATTATGAGAGGAAGGATATCTATTCTAAGGGGCAAAAAAAGGAGAAAGAGAAACGAAGCACGAAATTGATCCCCTGTAATATATTCCCTCTTTTCAGGCAAATTGAATTTGAATGGGAAGAATATGGTCCCTTCCCTCTCCTACCATTTTTATATCTAAGCAAAGCATTTAAACCATCATTTAATTCTAGTTTCAGTGAGATGCAATGCAAATGAGAAGGTGGAGGAGGAAGGGGATATTTTTTAAGGATCTGATTCCTCTCTTTAGCGTCCATCGCTTAGATCGGCCCATAAGCTAGACCAAAGATAAAATACCCGTATTTAATATATTATTTTTTTGCTCGTTAGGTTACTCACTTAAGTGGGACCACTTTCCTCCTAAATTGAATTAACCAGTTAATGGGATTAAACAATTATTCTTAAGCCACAAAAATGTTGGCTTCTGGAGGATTGAGAGAGGAAGAGAATGTTTTTTTAAAAACCACGTGGTTTATATTAAGCTTGAAAGTTACTATTATGGTGAATCTTATGCTTCTTAGATAACTTTAATTATGGGAAAAATATTCGAAGTTCTAATTATGGTGAATCTTATGCGCTTCTTATTACATAGATAATTTAAAATTGGGCAAAAAAATTCTTACTAGGCTGCTTGGAGCTGCGCCAAGCATAGGAACGTGTGAAATTGCTGTTCTACCATACGTGAATGAAAAATCTAACTAATGTTGATGCTCTTGCGTTGGTGTAGGCACTGACTCCTGCCTTAGAAATAATGGGATCGAGTTCCTTATCTGGTTGCATAGTTATATTAGAGGTGTCAAAACCTCGCTTGAACCTATAATACCGATCGAAAAAATCCAGATTGAACAAATCGATCCTTGTTGGATCAGTTTTGGACTGAGGTATGTTGGGACCAAACCCAAGGGGGTAGGACATCCTAAGTTCGACTCTCACTAGGCACACCTTGGGCCACTCACATGAGGTGTTTAGTGCTCTTTATTGCTTCCAATGAAAATTGAATGGTTCTCATTCAACCCTGGTATGAGCTGGTCCATGCAGTTGGGGGGGTCAGTATGGGTCTGTGGGACTAGTTAGGCCAAAGGCCACAGACCCGGATACCCGACGTTAGCAAAAAAAAAAAAAAGGTATGTTGGGACAGAATGAAAACTAGTTAAAATCAAACTAATAAATGACCAAACCAAATTAAACCGATAAAAAAAGAAGTGATTATAAGGTTATAAATAGGTGAATTGATTATCCATTCTTTACCATATAAGGGAGAATATATTTTGTTGTAAAGGGAATTGTTACAAATAATGAATATGAGGTTATGAACTGGGAAATTGATTTGTAAATTGGAACAATACTTCCATTAATCTACTTGTTCACTATACAAAATTAGTTAGATAGTTAAATGAATAATTGGCTAATAGGGTTCATTTTGTGATTTCAATATTAGTTATCTTCTTAGTAATTAGTTATATATTGGTTTCAATATTAGTTATCTTTTCTTTACAATGATAAGCCATGATTTATTCACAAATTTAAAGTGTTTTCGTTAAATCTTTCACCACTATTGGTTATGAATGTAAGATTTCATTATGGTTTAAGCCCAACTTTAAATTGATCTAAACTTGTATTAAACCGATATTGAAAAATTAAAATAAATCGAAATCAAACAGAACCAAAATTGAAACCTTTATTTCCTTAATGATTTGTTTTGATCTCTCTCATTCCTTGTCCAAAATTGATTCAACTCAATTGAAACCAAACCAAATCAACTTTGTTTGACACCCCTAAGTTATGCTAAGACTTCTGTGTCTCTCTCCTACATTCCACAGTAAGGGACAGATATCCGAGTCCAGAGGAAGAGAGAGAGAGAGAGAGGCTAACGAACACTACGAGAGAGAGGCTAACGAACACTACGAGCCTTAAAGGGTAAAAGGACTGCCTACTGTGTGAAATCAAAAAACTCACCCCTAGTGGATACCCCTCGTACGTAGAGAGAGAGAGAGAGAGAGAGAGAGATTTAGAGAGAGAGAGAGAGAGAGAG
This sequence comes from Macadamia integrifolia, assembly GCF_013358625.1. Classification (NCBI taxonomy): domain Eukaryota; kingdom Viridiplantae; phylum Streptophyta; class Magnoliopsida; order Proteales; family Proteaceae; genus Macadamia; species Macadamia integrifolia. Next base: position 22,089,498 of record NC_056564.1, read on the forward strand.
AGAGAGAGAGCCCCTTAAAAAAAAACAAAGAAAAAGAGAAGTAAGAGCCCACGTCTTTAAATGCGGAAATTGATGGACACATCATAAAATCCGTGATAGCCCTCTTCAATAGGTGTCGTTCTTGGGCATCAGGAGGGCAAGAGCCATGAATACCTTCCTTAGAGCCAAGAAGACCGTTGGAAGTGGGCCCTTTTGTACAAGTCAAAGGAGGGAATGGGGTGAGGGAGATATTTTGAACCAATGGATCAGGATGTTGGTGTTAAAACTTAATTAATTATAGTTCTACCAAAAAAAAAATAATAATAATTACAGGATGCTGACCACTTGTCCAAACGCTTTATCTACATAGAATGTCCACATAAACAGTCCCAATGGAGAAACTTATGAGATATGCCTTAATCCTAACTACAAGAGATAACGTTCTAGTGTTTGTATTCATTGATGGTTATGATCATCTTTATTCTTTCACAATTCTCAGTATTGTATATTATGAAAAAAAGAAAGTTACCTTGTCGTGTGGCCCTGGGTTTAAATAAAGGGGCACAAAATTTTTTTGCATTATCCGTTGTGAAATAAAAATTCTATTCATGTTAATGTTTCTACGTAGGTTCTCATTGACCTATGCACCTATTCAAGGCTCATACAATCAAGCAGCGATGTCTTGTCCCTCATTATTTTAAGGCTCATCAAACAGCTGATTTGGTCCAATTTCGGGCTGTCCAAAACAATTTTATGTATGTACTGGCCAAATCAAAGCTGAACAGTTAAAAGTTTGATCTGGTCCAGTTTCCTGTTTTATCGGACCTTTAATGGTCTGTTATAGCTTTGTTGGTTTGGTTTTTCTTTTACATATATGTGAAAGAAAGTGAGAGGGTTCCGTAACAAGCAGCATAGATTCTGCAGTAACATAGAGACCAATGGGGGTACACATGGAAGCATAGTAGTGGATAGTTATTTTTTCCAAAAGAAATAACCCCCCCCCTCCCAACACACACAAAAAAAAATTGTTATACCCAGATACTCCAAACCAAACATATAAGGGATTCGATTAGGGTTTCTAGTCAGACCAACTGGTTCAAAATTCCGATGAGACTAGGACACCCCTACATTTTTTTTTTGTAGACGAAGCTTTAAACCAACTTAGTGTGTGCTTTGAACTTTTTTCTATTAATGACCACCTACGAACACACATCCACCCACATACATTTGCATACGATAGGGTTAAATCCAATAACCTCTTCCCTTGAGTGCCGGCTCTTCAAGTCAAAACTACCACAACTAGACATTTTTCTTGTTGGTTTGTTGGGCTTCAAATTCAAACAGCTAAAACTGTTTCAGCTCATATGGATCACATGTATAACCTCTCTGATAAAATTTCTCTGTTTTTTTTGGATGGCTCATGGCTGATATAACTTATAAGCATCTAATTTCAAGCCAAAAGTTGCAGACCTATCGGACAATGGCCAGCCTCACTCCAAGTCTGCCATGGAGCCATCTAAAATAGAAAGGAAACTTACATTCTCCATCTTCAAATTACCGCTATGAGAAAAGAAGTGATGGTACAAATCACTTTCTGGGAAAATTCTTAGCTAGCATCCAAAATAAAATTGGGGGAACCTAGAAACTAAGGGGTGCAACAAGCCGGGTAGGCAAAGTTTTTGAAAATCTATGCACAGCTCAAGGTCATCAGGGCTCAACCTTGGCCCAACTAGGGTATCTCAGTCGAAGCCCCAGCCCTACCAGAGTACCAGGGTTAGGGTAGAGTGGACTAGTCCTGTTCTAATTGGTTGGTCCAATAACAACCGGCCTTGACATCTAAATCGTAGACTAATTCTTCTTTTTTCTTCTTAAAATTTTTCAATGCGGGACTGAAAATGAGCAAATTTCAGGTAGTAGCAATCAAATACCAATTGGGATTGGCCAGTATCAGCTTTGATAAGTCAATTTTACCCATGTGCTGGTGCAGGAGCCACACGACCACCCAGTTAGATTCCGGGTAAGGAGTAGGGCAATTATAAATGGGGAACCAACCAAAGTGGGGACAGTTCTGGTTCAACTGGTTCAGTCCATTTAAAACTATGGAAAAAAAAAACCCCCACCAAAAAACAAAAAAAAAAAAAAGAAAGAAAAGAAGAGAGAGAGAGAAGTGGTCCATTAAAAATGTCTATTGATAGCATTTCCATGACCAAATGAATACTTGCTAAAAATAGATTGTTCAATTATCAGTTGATAGAAAACAAGTCAACCTTTTAAATCCATACCATAAAAAGATAGGAGATTGGAATACAGTGTAGACATCATAAATAAACCAGACCGACTCAATGTTCTAATCTACATGCTAGACAAAATTGACTGATGTTTCAAAATGTATATGTTACGACAACAATTAATCTATTACATTGGTGTGCACAGAATAGGAGCCAAAGGGAGAATAATTGCTAGCTCACCCTGATTTGAGCTGTGCTTATGACACTGGATCAGCATTATGCCACCCTTTTGTGCATGGAGGTATGTCCATAAACTCATCAAATTCCTTCACATGAATGTCACAACATTTCCACTGCAATTCATGAAGCAAAAGGAACCATGCATCAATATTTCAAAAAACTGAAGATTCACATGAATGTCACAACATTTCCACTGCAATTCATGAAGCAAAAGGAACCATGCATCAATATTTCAAAAAACTGAAGAAACACTGCAATTCATGAAGCAAACATAATGCAATCTGAAGGGTGAAACGAAGGTGCGTTATCCTACCCCTCTCACTCTGTCATGGAAAACCGCTGGGCCAGGATGGTAACTGCATGCAGTATCATGGTTATCCTTTTCTTTGAATGTTTTTCCACAACCCTTGTTCCTGCATGTCTGGGGCTGGTTAATATCGATAATCTTCTTCACTGGAGCTGGAGTTTGAACATCTGCACTTCTCTCAGCAGGCACATCTACTGCATTGCAGGGTTTCAAGTTCACCTCTCTAGCTTGTGAACCTAAAAAATTAAATAAAATCCTGTTACTGACTAGGAGAATGCAACTTTTCAACACGAAGTATAGGTTACAAGGAGCTCAGGAATTTAACGTCCAGTAAATGCTAATCGCATCAGAAAAGGAAGCTGGGCAGTTATCAGTCGGAGTTAGAAGAAGTGATTTTCTGTTGGTGCTGCAAGCAAGGTTTGTGTACAGGACACAGGATAACCATTATAGACAATGTAGGTTAGAAATAAATCTTTTAGCTTGCTATTATCATACGAATAAGGTGAATAATTTGGTTTTTGTCATCCCAAAGACCCCCCAATGAAATGACAGTTCCTATTTAGGTGTATGGCTGGTATAGATCACAGGAAGAGAGGCAGCATGATCCTATGCTCCCAGTACCAATCTAACTGATTTTAAGGTAAAATAACCATAAGAATTCATATCAATAAAGATAACCGACTGAGAATGAAGGGGAATACCGTGATCTGAGCAAAAGAAGCCTTGTCGACATCTTGAACAATCAACTTTTGATGGTGCATTATTGGATGGAGTTGCAGCAGGAACTGGCTTCTTCGTACTAACTACAGCCTTTGTTATCACTGGTTTCTCAGTTGTGTGTTTGCCTGATTTACATCTTCATTAATTGAAGAAATACTTAAGCAACAGGTTCTGAATAGTAATTTAGATATAAAAAAACAAACAAATAAAACTTAAGTTACAGACAAAAATATTCTTTAAGAAAGTTGACTCGGAACTTCAGTTCCCAGTACATAAATGTGCACCACATGAACAGAATTGAGTGGGACATTTTGCATTCCCATTAAAAGATGCTTACAGCTCAGAGGAAAATGTCATTCTGAGTCAACGTAAAGGAAAAGCAACCCCTCAGTCGGTGGATGTTGCAAAAAGATCAATGTGGAAAAGCACCAAACTCGTGTACTCAGATTGCTGAGTGGACTAGTTCTCATGATTCAACTCCAGGGAACAACCCTTGATCTGACCAGTCAATGGCTTTGGTTGCTATCATTATGTCTCGACATGTAGTAGTTCTGCTGGAGTTCAAACATTGTACATATGTTCTCCCATTTCACCACTGGATATTGAACTACTCAAAATGTCAAATTTTGATTGATCTCTACTGTAAGTCCACCATGCATTGATCGCTTCCCTTGTGTTTTCAGCTAATAAATTGGTGGAGGAATGATCAGGCCATTTTTACTGTTAATAGTTAGAAGTCCATCTGAAATGGCATACGTGGACAATACCAAAAGTCAAACATATTGCCCACTGAGTAATAAAAAATTTCCCCTAATATTTTTTAACCATCTATGTCTGACCAAAATTGAATTGTGGGCTGGGTTATATTGTATTATGCTTTTGCACAGAAACTTACCACATCAGTGGGCCACCACTTAATTAGTGTTGTACCGAATTGTTTACCCTTTATGCTTCATGAATGATGCAGTTGCATTAGACATTTATCCCGTTTAGAAGCCTAAGTGCAAGCTTGGGAGGCTCACAAGGAGCTTATGGCAGTCCAATGGGTTGAATTGAACTTTGGGTAGTTAGATAAGTTGAGTGTGTGAGTTAGATAATGATACTTAATAGCTAGATAAAGTTCTGTTTGAGTTTATTTACTTTATTGAGTGATGAGAGTGATTAGGACTCCTTTCATGAGCCAATTTAAGAATTTTAGAAGGTCATTACATATGTGGTACATCCTCCAACATCCCCCATCAATTAGAGATGATTTGAATAAAGAATATGATTTTCTTTAATGTAGGATTGATAGAACCAAATGCTGTGACCTCCACAGGACTAAAGCTACTCAAACTTTAGGGGGGAAGAGATCCCTGCTTCCACCCCTGAAGTTTCCTCAGGAATGCTGGAGAATTGACTCTCGCAACAAACTGACACTCAGTTTCTGAAAGACCAAAAGATTCCATAGTCCTATTCTTGGCTCCCATTGTGAAAGATGATTTGCACATCACCATAGGTCATTGATAGGATGAAAGTTAAAAAAAAAAAAAAAAATGTTGCGACCAATTAGTAAGTCATATTTCAAATACAAATTTTAGTCCAAAAAAAAAAAAAAAGAGAAGAAGAAGAAGAATAAGTTATTACACATACCCTGGAAGCGCTAAAAATAAGCTGAAATCATGGCTTCTTTGCTTGCAACAGCTCCACTCTTTCATACCATCATGAAATATAGGCTGAAGAAATCATGTTTAAAGCTAAATTTAGACTGCTTCTATACATAAAAGAGAATGATTTCCAGAAATAAGAATAAAGTTACAATGAAAGTTAAAAGACTTACTGCCTGGGGAGGTAGAATCGTCCAACCAATAGAACAAACCCAAACATGCAAGATGGCAGAAGAACATTAGCAGAATGAACTAATATGATATGCATTTGAAGTGCAGCGTGTCGTAACAGTTCTACAATGCAAATTGCAAGAAAATGCAGTGTTTTTCTTTGATAAATGCGGGATAATGCATTCAAATATCTGACAAACATCAATAACATAAATAAGGTCTAATTGCAGGAAAATGCTTTTCAGTTGAGATAAGGCTTAGTTGAGTTGAATACATTTTATCAGAGGTTCCTGACAGCAGCCCTTGAATGTCAAAAGTTCTTTGTCAGTTGAATATTAAAGTATTAGCCCTCTATTATCATAAAATTCATGTTGAACTTATTTTTACACTATTTTGCGCATAACAGCACATATCTTGGACATCTGTGACCAACTGTTTTGCTCTGTTTTTATTACATATGTTATATAATCTCAGTAATAGACAAAACCCTGGTTAATGTGTCCTTATCACAGTATATCTGCAATTATATCAATGTATCTCCTACAAAACCAGTGAGGGTGATTCCAACACTGAATACAGATGCTTGGTGCTCCTAGAATACATTTTACAGGCAACCTGTTCTTTTATTAATTTTTCTTAAATCCAAACTATCTTTATTTGTTTTGCCAACAGTAACACATAAATGAGATACTTAAAAGAACACTAATTCAAACGATTATTAGAAGTTCCGTAAATTTGTGGGAAATATACATATAAATTTGTAATTTGCTTTAGAATGATATGCTAATAGCATGCTCTCTCAATGGGTCTAACTCATGTCCACCTTTATGTCTTTTGAGAGAAACTTTATTCATATTTTGAATCAACAAATAGGCAATGAAATATCACAATGTATATATTGTATTGTAAATTTGTAAAAGGTACAAAATAATCAGTCATGACCCAACAAGGACAGAAGAAGTTTCCTCCAGCCTACCCAGTAGGGAGGACAGGGGAGGCTACGGTGTTATGTAATTAGAGAATTACAATCTTTCATAAGGTTAGATTCTCTTCAAGACCTCAAGAGACTCATCAATAACAGAAAGACTGATCAATAGGCAGTGCTTTGTCCTCAAGAAAAATTAGAAATACTTGCACTGCTAAAATGTTTTAACTTAAGAGGGAGTGAACATAGAAGCTAAAATTAACAGGAGTAAATAACAAGTATAACTATTCTATCAAGACCAGTCACATTATAATAATTTCTGGACATCTAAAATCTTCAGCATAATTTGATAATGGCTCACAAACAGCATCTGGAGTCATCTTGTGCAGTGAAAAAAATCCATCCAAGGGCTATAACTCAATGATACCCTTGACAGGAACACAAAAGAACCATCTACCCCTCTTAAACATAATTCACCCAACTTGGCATATCATCTCTCCCCATCATAATCCGTTAGTATGTCTTCGAAATCAAGCAGCTGAGATTCAAGTCAATTTTATGACACTCAAGACGTCTCTAGTGATAATCACCACTTCCAACATTCCAAACTGTCAAAGAAAGAGGGGGAAAAAACGGTTTCTTTTTTCAATTGTACCCAGTCCCTGACTTCCTATTGCACCTTGGAGACTCCAGAATTTGACGAGACTGTTGTTTCCGTCTGTCACTAAATTCTCGTATAACTTCGACATCAGTCTGTCGCAGTAGGGATTCTCCGCAAAATAAGAAACAAAATGGCATGGCGCTAAGACGCTGGTATCCGAAACTAATCAGGAAGAGACGCAATGGGACACACACAATCGTCAAAGCTCGTATCTTTTTAGCAATATCAGTAGCGCAAAATCTACAGACGTATCCTTCTGATGATTCCAAGGAACAAGCAAGCAAGCAAGCAAGCAACCAACCAACCAATCAAAGATAAAACACATTGAAGCTAAAAAGTATTACTAGATTATAATAAAAAGATATCGCTTTGAAGCAATAAGGAACAACGAAGTTCATGTTCATAGTTCCGATTTCAAACCTCAAAAAGCATGAGATCCCATCAGTTCGATTAAAATTTCATAGCTGCAATAAATTAAAAGAAAAAGGCGAAAAGAGAAAAGGTCAGTTCGGCTTACGGAATCATGATATGTGCAGGAGCCCTCAGGATTATCATCCTCTGTGAACATGGCTTCGCAGCCGATTCTTTGGCATCGAAGTTTTGCCCCTTTCTCCATGCTCGCTCCTACACGCTCCCCTTCTCTCTCTGGTCAAGACTTAAGGCGAAAGCAGAATCTCGAGGAAGAAAGGGATGGAAATAGGAAACTGGATAGATCTTTTATAGTGTCGAACAGAGGAAAGCTTCCTTATAGTGTCGAACAGAGGAAAGCTTCCGCGAATCTCTATGGAAGTGGGGAGGTGGGACTTGGGAGGAATCTCTAGACTCTTCTTTGATTAGAAACCCATAGTTGGATCTTGATTGTGTTTACTTCCTCTTCTTATATAGTAACTACGAACCAGCTTTCCTACTCGGAAAAGAAAAGGTTAGGCAAAGAGCGGTAAAGAAGAATCCCAAATTGGGCTTGGGTGACCTGAGCCCAACTCAAAGCAAAATTGTTCAAACCTAATGGTAAGGTTTTTGGATTTAATTTTTCTTCACCCTATGGTGATTTGAGTAAATTTGATATTATAATTAAGGTGTTAATCCGGCTTGGTTCGGGTTTGATTCAGGATATGATATGTAATAATTGAAACTGAACCAAAATCAATTCTTATATGGTTTTGAAATTGATTTTGGTTCAGTCCATTTGGTTCTTATATAGTTTTTCGTTTTAGGTTTGGGTTTGGGTTCGGTTTCGTTTGCATATGTTTCAAGTTCATTTTATTTGGTTCAAACCATTGTTTTAACTTTGAAATCAAAACCACACTAAATCGAATTGAATTTCATTTTCCAAAATCAAAACAAAACCGATTACTTTGGTTTGGTTTTAAATTGACACACTTAGCTATGATTAAACTCTAGGAGGAGTCACAATATTATAAAAGCTTTGAAATATAAATATTGGGGAAAAGATTGCTCCCTGATTGCAAAGCCCCTACACCAGCGTGTGAGCCAAGGAGGGGGTGTATATAGGCATCAATATGGGTAGATTTTTTGGATTTCATAGGGACGAGGGTACCATTTTGTCACCCCTGCATCTGCATCTGCATCTAGGTGTAGGGCCGCACAACTAGGGAGTATCCATTTCCCCAAAAATAGTACCCTATATTACATATGTAGATTTGTGATTTTAAATAAAAATATGGAGTCCAGTACTCTAGTTCTTACACACCCGTGGTAGGGGCCTTCCCTACATGCCCACTTACATGCCAACTACCACATGTTATAGAGCTCAAAGTTTTGTGGATAAGAATACTTCAACTCACATGTCAAGCTCTTTTTTTTTTTGGGTAAGCACATGTCAAGTTCTAATGCTATCAAAATATATATGCCATGCGGTAAAACAATGTTCTAAAAGTCCAAGACTCCGGGAGAGTGCACAATAGCAGAGGGAGGATACCCTTAGTTGTGCAAAATATATGCGAGAAAATATTTGCTTGAATTAAGCTTTGAAATTTGACGTGTAACTAATTCAGAACATGACCTCTTTGTCCAGAAGTCAGAATAACCACATCATCTGTCTATGGTAATATTTTCACATGATACTAGAAAAGGTTCCTACCAAGGGTATGTATGAACAGTAATAATAAATAAAAATTCTGAAGATACATAATAATATCACAAGGACTCCACTTGATTTCAAGGGAAATTAAATGGAGAGAAGTGAATATTTTGATCCTAAAAAAAGAAGTTTCAAAATTATTAATTTTTTTTTTTTGGCAAACAAACTTTCATAATCATAAATCTCTTCAATTATTACACTTGCACTAATCATTCCATATTTGGTTATTAAATTTCACTCTTACTTTTCATCCAAATCTGAAGTTTTAAAATGTAAAATAAAAAATACATCTAAAAAATATCATTACCAAATATGATATTATATTTAAAAAGTTTACATGATAATATTAGATGTCAATTACAAAGTTTCATTTTTAAGTTTAAGAAAACTCCACTTCCCTTCCCTTTAATTGCAATCAAATGGAAACACAAACCTTTCTTATCTGAAAAGTATTTAGTTTTTTACTATTTTTTATAAAAATTATTAATATTTAAACTTGTTTATCGTGACTATACTTAAAAACAAGCAATCATTTATAATCATTTTTCCGGAAAATGCATCGGAAACATTTAATTTTATAACACTTCATTAAATAAACTTGCAATAATACATTTTCATTTTATGCCGCCTAATATTTTCTCTAATCCCATTCTGAAATGGATGAGGGAACCAGAACATATAGGCTGAGCAATCGGGTACAGTGGCTCTCGAGCTTATCCCTCTCCACTTCAACTTCGCATCCAAGTGCCTCTCCAGAGATTCTTGAAGTGCCAGCTTATGACTCCAGTGATTGCATGGGTTTCCCTCCTGGGATTTGCTTTTCAGGTTGTTGGCTTACACGGTTTGTAGGTTTGTGGTGGGTGCCCTCTCTGTTTCAGTTGGAAAATTTCGGGGGAGACGAAAGAGCTCGTTGAAGGCTGCTGCGAAATGGGGCTCTACAACCTCTTCCTTCCTTCGACTTATGTTCTTTGTTGTCATTACTGGGCTCGCGATATGAAGAATCCAAATATAAACTGGCACTATTTTAGATAATTTTGTAATGGACCAATTTTCCCACAGCCTGTCTGTCAGATGTGGTATGGCCTCTATAGGGGATCTCCCTACAGTATAGCCTCTATGGGGATTCACCGACAGTACGGATAAGGGGGTACTGCACGTACCCCTCTCTTAGATTATAAAGAATGCACGCACCCTTGCTATAAATGTATAGCCAAAATCTACATAGACACATTACCAAAAATACCACCAGTTCATCAAGGTCCCAATAACAAAGATAACATGTAAAATGATCCAATTTCTTCGACCCCTTGGACTTTTAAAACCCCTCTAGAATCATCCCACAAACCCCATGCAGCAAAATACAAGACATCCTATTCCCAACAAGGTGCAGTCTCGTGCATGAATCCCCTCCCCATTAGGTTAAAGTAAAGATAGATTAGTTCTGTAAAATTAAACCCATTTATAGGTATTCTTGAAAATTTTCCCCGTGAGACACAATGTAAAATGCCACTAAAACCTCAAGTTTTCTGGACTGGTGAATTAGTATCCTTTCGAAGCAATTAATGCCAAATGTTCATCTAATCATTATCAACAATAGCAATCATAATAAACTCTGAAAAAATATGGGACAATGCCTAACAACCACAAGTTAACGCCGGTTGTGTCTCTCTCTCTCCCCATCCCATGGCCCCATGGAAAAAAATCGTCTGCAATTCCGTGCAATACTACCTTCAGGCGGTGACATGTATATTGATACCAATACAATGGTCCAGATCTGATTTAAATGCATCTTTACTGATTTAATGTTTTATTAGTTGTATCAGATCTGGACCATTGTATTGGTATCAATACACGTGTCACCGCCTGAAGGTGGTATTGCACGAAATTGTACAAGATCGGAATTACAGAGGCTCTCTTCCCATCCCATGGCCCCATTGGTGCCGCTTTGAAATGACCCTGCCCTTCTCATATATCATGCCCCATCCCATGGCCCCATTGGAGACGCCCACTCGCTTACGGCGCAAGTGTGGGGTGCCAATCCCTTTCCCATTAACTATTTATAAAAGCAAAGGTTGAAACATTGGTCTAGACAATCAATGAAAAGTTTTATCCATTAGATCATCAATTATTATTATTTTTTTTTTCGTCTTTTGGTGGAATGAAGGTTGTAACTATAAGTAAACTCCCAGTATGAACCACCATACCTTGTAAATTAGAATCATATCTTTCTTTGGCTTACAACCACTTGCAGAAGCTCTGTATGGCCCAATTACATCAGGGCCATTAAAAGTTGATCAAATCCTGATACTAAAATTTTAAAGTAGTGCAGAATATATGGTACCTCTTACCCAAAAAAGAATATATGGTAGACCCAATTGTGAACCTCCAGGAAAAAACCATTAGGTTTAGGGTATTTCACTATTGTAATTACGAAATCTTAAATTAAAAAAAATAAAAAAATAAAAAAATAAAAAATAAAAAAATAAAAAATAAAAAAATAAAAAAATAAATAAATAAATAAATAAAAAATAAATAAATAAATAAAAAGGGTCAAAGCAGATTCTAATCCAGCGTTGATTGTGCAAAATATTACAATCCTGCTGTAGAACTTAGCTTTAATTCGATCTGTTCATCCAGAATCAATTCCCTCCCCTTCCCATTCATATACAGAATAAAATAGCTCGTTAATTTCAAATGGTTTCCTTCCTGGATAAGTTTTGAGTCACAATCAAGATATAACCCGTTTTACAAGGACCAGTGAAAGAACAAACAAACAAAATAATTAAAAAGGACTAATCCAATAGTTCAATTGTATGATATTGCAGCTAAAAGCCATTTATGCCCACTAAAGAATGCTTAAAGATCGAATAAAAAAAAAAGAAGCTTAAAATAGATGTTTGATGAAATGCCCAAGAGAATTTGCTTTGTATTTTACTCAGTCCCACCACAAAGCTTAGAAATCACCCAAAAAATCCCACCCAATCTTCAGTGTGTTTGTTCTAACTGCAACATCCAGCATATAAAGGTTACAGACAGACAGGGTAAGTATAAGAAAGAGGGAACTTGTTTACCCCTTTCCACATCTCACCAAAAACCCACCAAGATCAAATAAAGAAAGCAAGATGGCAAAGAAAGCTTAGACTGCAACAACCCACTCTATACATTAAATTTGATCCCATTATTCAGTTGATGATCTACTGTTTCTTTTTGGCTAAAAATTGATGAATTAGGTTGGAAAATGGGGGTCAAAATTGAAAGATAATAAGGGGGTTTTGAACAAAAAATGGCAGTTCTCCAGATGCATACCCGAGATGACGGCCACCGATGAATGAATTGATCGATTAAAATCGATAATCTGGTTAATGAGCTGCAACTCTGGATCTCTTCTTAGCCTCGCTGTAAAGCACCACCCCCATGATCGTAACAGCAAAGCCCGCCATCCCCATCACCGTCACCGGATTCCTGAAAATCAATACCGACACAACAGCCGCAACGGCAGCTTTAGCATTCCCAAGAACCTGTAGCGTCAAGGCGCTTGTATGCTTGGTAACCAGAAAATTCGTCAAGTTCACCAAATAGGCCACCGTTGCATTCCCCAGAAGCAGAAACACTATAAAGGGACCCTCCCTTGCCTTCTTGAAGGTGAATGCAGCCACATTGCCTTCAATGTACAGAGTGAATGGAAGCAGAATCATAGCTGCAAGAGGGGCCATATAGAGAAGCAGATTCATGGAATGAAGCTTCTCTGCCTCCGATGTCAATAGCAATCCTTGAACCACCGACTTCAAAGCTCGGCCAGCGGTGGATCCGATACAAACCAGAAAGCCAAAAAGATGGAAAAGAGGCTCGCTATTGCTGGCAACGACGATCCCAAACACGACGGGCACGAGCGCTAAATAGACCTGGGCGGACTCCTTCTTGCAAGTAATAAGGAAAGCAAAGACGGCAGTAAAGAAAGGGGTTGTGGCGCCAATGGCTTGGTTGAAGGAGACAGGAATGTAGCGGAGAGAGGTGTTACCACAAACGACGGAGAAGCAGAAGATAACACTGAGAGCGGCGATCTTGAAGAACTGTCGGCGGGAGAGGATCTGCTGGAAAGGGACAAGTTGAAGGCCATGAATGGCAATGAAGCTGTAGGCGGCGCAGGAGAGCATGTGAAGCATAGTGAGGAAGATTGGGTAGCGATAGCCATAGAAGCTGAGGAGATACTTGTTGAGGAGAAGGACTCCGATGTTGGAAAGATACCAAGAAGCGATGATTAGGGCAGTGATCAAGTTGGGAGAGAGGAAATGACCACTAAGGGAGCTGTAGTTGCGTACTTCGCTGGTGGGAGTAGCAGGGATGTCGACGACCTGGTCTGTCTCTAGTCTTGGGTTGCTCCCTCGCCTCGTCGTCCATGTTTGAACTTCAACCATGGCCGACCTCTATGAAGTTATTCGGGAAGGATTTGATTTGAAAGAAGAGAAATCGGAACAATGAGGCTCTCTATCCCTAATCCCTCCTCTCCTCTAGTCTGCAAGTGGCTTTGGACAGGGAGAGGGAGAGGGAGAGGGAGAACGAGAGGATTTCCAGATCTGGTATGAGAGTCTGGGTGGAGGGAAGAAGAGATGATGAAGTGGGAGAGAGAGAGAGAGAGAGAGAGAGATCTGATCGGACGGTCGGTGGGTAGTTTAGATTTCGTGGTGGGGCCATGCGATTGACGTACTTGCGTTACGGTACTAAGGGGTACGGTATTGGGTCTACTGACTCTTGCGTCTTTGGTTAATCGCTCCGCCGACACTCGTTCTCTGTTCAGTAATGGGGTGTGTGTCTTTATTTGTTTCCTACATTGGCGGAGTAGGAGCAAATATCTCCTCCGCGGATTTTGGGAAAGTTTTCCATATTAAGGATAAATTCCAAGTTAATATATAAGCTATGGGATATATAATAAATCGGGTGGAAAATTGTTTTTTGATTTTGCTGACAGTGTATGGTCAAGTGGGGCACACAACAACGTGGCACTACATCATCACTTGCCCTTTCTGGAAATTGATCACGTGAGGCACCACCCACATCTACCTGACCTGATCAATTATATGAATAAAATAGAATTATTATCTAGGGTTATTTTAATAAGAGCAATGTTTTCTGTTGGAGAGTGCAGGTAAGTATGTACACGAGAGCCAATAGAGCATAAGAGAAAGTATCCAGAAAGTGATGATTTTCCATTTCATCCCAGATGTGAGGCACAGAAGCCACACTTTTCCATTAAAACCTTTTACATTTTCAGTAATTACAAACCGAGTTCCTCTTCCCTCATCTTGAACTAAAATTCCTTTATCTTGGACATCACCAAAGGAAAAGATTATTTTTTACCCCACACTAAGAGACTTAGTTTGATTGTCAATAAATGAATAGATGGATGTTGATTGGCTAATGTGTTTATATATCTCATTAATTTTTTTTTTTTCTTTTTATTTCTTGACAACCAAACTAAGCCTAAGCATGAGGGTTTATGGTGAAACATGAGTCCCAATATATTGCCACATCACCAATGATGAGACATTCTTCCTTCTCACTAGTTACAAAGCCTTGCACACCAGGAGAGTAGTCTTTTCTCCATAATATATACATAAAAAAAGGTTCTTTGAGCCACTGGGGTATAGGATAAATTTTACTGCAACTCACTCACTGATGCATTCTTATATGCCGTTTGCTCAGTGAACCACCTCGGTAGACACATTGTATATGTATTTGTAGATGTAGGAGTATGAATCTTGACTATTACAATGTAGTCCATGGAAAACACAAGTTGGCCCTAATGTCATTTTCTTGAGGTAAGCAGTATTAATTAGTGTCAATTCAGGGGCTGGGTTCTGCATCGACGCATTCTTGATTGATTGCTACAAGGCAGACACCAAAGATCAAACTAGTTGGCCTGCCAGACCTGTCCTCAATAGTTAGTTTGAACATAGACAAACAATTGATATATTAGCTTCCAACCATGAAATTGGACGAGCACCCCCCAACCCCCAACCCCCCTTTGGTAGCACAATGGCTGTCAATGCTTCTACCCAACTACTAATTTACACAACCAGCTCTGCCTTTGGATCATATTTATGACCTATACAGTGAAAGTGACATACCTCATTAAATTAATTAACCATACACAGAAAGTCTTAGAAGGTTAGGAGAGAAAAAAAAAAAGAAGGGGGAGTCAGGACAAGAAAAAACCACTTAAGGTCAACTTGGATGGATCTTATATCCTAAGAAAGAATAAGGTTGGGGGAACTAAAAGAGAATTGTTGGCACAGATTTATTCATCCTCAAGCATCTCTCCATGTACATGCATACATGATGTGCTGCAGTACTTGTAGTGATACCTATGGAAGGGGACTTTACCAGCCAAGGATGCATTACAGCAGGAACAACTAATATCATCTCCTACCATGCCTTTGGGCTCTGAACTGCTTGGTGCATAAGTTGTCTTCACCCCTCTGGCATTGAGAGTTACTGTTGTTGCTGCTGCTGCGGCTGCCATTCTCCTCTCGGCTGCAGCTGCTCTCTTTTCTCTCTCAGCTTCCCGTGCCCTTTTTTGTTCCTCCTGATTACAGAACATCCACCAAATTATTTTTTTATTTTCTCATCATAAGATAAATAAAATCTTTAAAATTGAAACACTAGCAAGAAGGAATCCAAGAACACAGTTGTGTAATATAAGCAGGTCCAGTAATACTATCATGAATTCAGATTGACCTCTATGGATATGTGTGCTGCTGCACTTGATTGCGGCTGTATTTTAACAGTTGAGGCAGAAGAAACTCCCACACCACGTGGAGCAATAGCAGCAATCTGGGATACAGCTGCCTCCGCCTGCACACGCCATTCAAATGTCAAGGTGTTCTTTAAATTTGTATTTTTAAAAAAAGGAAAAAAAAGGCGTACCCAGTGTACAAGGCTCCCAAAATCAGAATTGCAAGAAAAATAAATTATGGCAAGGATTAGAACTCAGTAAAAACAAGAAATCAGCTTCTTTTTTCCTCTCCTCTACCATTGGTTCGTTAAGGTTTCTTTCTGTTTCTTTTACCAACAACAACAAAGCATTCTCTATGGTAAAGTGAACCAAATCCGACTGTTATTATATCTAGATCGTATAGTCATAGTCAGTGGCATTTAGAGTTATACTGACAAGGACAACACTTGGGGACTTAGGATGTATCAGAGGAGATGCAGACGCACAGCCACTCATCACCTCATTGTGGCTAGATGTCCCTTATTAATAACATGTGTTGATGTATATTTCCGTTTACTTGTGTAGTTTGTTTTATTTTAGTGAGAACGCTGCCTGCCAGCATGGCTGGTGCAGTTTCCTCTCTCTCTCTCTCTCTCTCATCATTCATCATCTACATCTCTTGCGCATCTGACAAGTTTATTTTTTCCATACTATTCGTCTTCTGTTACCTGAAATTACCGCCGGCAGCTCCCTTTCACTCCTTCAAGTAGGAGATCATCTGTAAAGCTTCGAACTATCCCCCCACCCTCTCTCTCTCTCTCTCTCTCTCTATATATATATATATATATATATATGAACTCCTGCACTTCTTCAACTGGTTTCTTTCAGTTTATAGCAGGACATTGGGTTCTTCAACACAGATGCAAGAACAGGTCATATCATTTTCAGTATCTCAATGGCAACCGTTCTCGTCCAAGATGCCATTAGGGAGAACGTCCGGAACAGGTGATACTGTTTTTAGCATCTCCATGGATACTGTTCTCGTGCAAGATGCCATTAGTGAGAAGGTTCAGTCTGCATTTTCCACTTCCTTAGTTTTCCTTCCGTCCAACTCCCCGATAGGTATTGGCCAGAATGCCATTAGTGATTCTTGCCACCATTTTCTTGCTAAATATTTTGTGGGGAACTGGGTGTATTTCTGGTGATTACAGGTAGGCAACTTCATAGTTCATACAAAGAAACAACATGCTATTCTTTTCATATGACGATTATTAGTGTTTCTACTCAGATTTTCTGTTATGCATTCAGAAAGTTAGTTATGGATGGACGTTTCCGCTATCTAGTTTAGAAGGTGATTTGATATGCAGAGGATTTGCCCAATGTTTGGGTGATTCTGAATCTGTTTTGCACCTTCTACTTCGTTGTCCTTTCTCTCATGAAATCTGGCCATCTGGGGTGCTTTGCTTGGTATTTACTGGATGATGGTGCAATCATTGCCCAGACCTGGATCAGCAATTCAGAGCTTTTGGCTTTATAGAAATGATAGACCTCTAACCAATATCCTCAGCCTTCTGGATTGAGGGTAGTGGGTAGTATGGCATGCTAAGGAGAAAATGATCTTGTGGGCCTTAGTATTTTAGGGGCTTTTCTGTTAGTGAGATCATAAGGGATTGGAAGTTGTTTTTTGCTTATTTCTGAATCCTTATTTTGTATAGAACTATAGATTTTATCTGGCCTTACAGTGGCCTCTTCTAATAAATTTGATTTATGAACAAAGAGTTCATTGATTTACATAGACATCTAAAACTAGCAACAAGAAAAAAATTTAAACAGTGGTAACCCAACTAGTTATATTTGGAACAACAAATGCTATTTACAGCGAAAAAGCTTGGCTTTAGGATATTTTACCCACAGCTCTGATATGGCAATGCATGTTTTGCATTTTCATAATGAATCATATAAAGTTCTGAATTAGTTCAATTTTTATTTGAAAATCACCATTCATGATCTTATTTATGATGGTGAAAAATAGTAACGACAATTTTTTTTTGGGATAGGCATCCAATACAAATTGTATTCATAATAAAGCACACATACTTTCAAATAAAAATTGCATTCACAACTAAAATAAAAAAAAAAAAAAAAACCAGAATATATGAACATGAACAGAATGGAAAATGCTGCATTGATCTTCCAAAACGAGTTCCTTCCAATTACAGCCAAAGCTCGTGAGATACTCGACACAACCTATTCCCCTACCCCCATTCTTCCCTTTATTCTCTTATTTCTATTTTGTTCATACTATTTGTCCCTAAATCTGATTTTTATTGAATTTACTAAAGATCC
This sequence comes from Macadamia integrifolia, assembly GCF_013358625.1. Taxonomy (NCBI): domain Eukaryota; kingdom Viridiplantae; phylum Streptophyta; class Magnoliopsida; order Proteales; family Proteaceae; genus Macadamia; species Macadamia integrifolia. The sequence goes on from NC_056564.1 coordinate 22,107,534, forward strand.
TACCTGGGATTAAATCACTTGTGATTCGATCTTACATTAATTATCAATGGCTGCACATATCCCTGATTGAATTGCAGCAAGATATATATATATATATATATATTTGTTCTCTCTTCCGTGTGCAGTGTTACTTTGTAGAGTTAGATTTTGTAACAGTACACTCTTCCTGTCCCCAATAAAAGATAGGAAGAAGATGGATCCAGTAACTCACGGCAGACATATTCCCAAACCAAGTCAGAGAGCTCAGAAAAACTAGTCCACAAGCATGAAGTATATGCAATTAAAAACTGAGAATTCTCAGAAAAAGAAAATGTGAAATCCAGTGTATCATCATAAGTACTTATAATCGAGGAAATATGCACCTGAGCCTTTTTCTCCTTTGCTTTCCGCAATTTCTTCAATTCTTTTGATTTGGCTTTCCTCTTCGCATCTTTCTCAGCCTAAAATATGAAACCAAATATAACATCACAAATTCTATAACTTCCCAAACATTTCAACGTTGTTTTTAGGTTCCTCTACATGTGTTCAGTATGTCAATGATAGTTTAATATCTTATGAGACTAAATATGAATAGGTCATAAATTTTAATAATGGCAAATATATCGCTTCACATTTAGGTAGGATTCAAATGAATCTAGTTAGCTTAATTTACAGCTCAAGTACAATAGATGGACCATTGACCCTTCAAAAAGAGCCAGAGACCAACATTGTCAGACTCTCAAATAATGATACCTTTGCCACTACCCCAGAAACAGGATACAACCATGAAAACGGAACCAAAATGATATTTCAAAGAGGCAGAAATAAAATTCAGACCTTCCAACCTTAATTCTCACATTGAATAATCCTTTGATACACCCTTGTTCAATCTTGTCTTGGCAGGTTAGCATATGTTACAATCATGCACATATGCGCAAAACAAGTAAATAAAGTGTACATGGCTATAACACTGCACCACTCTCAACTGACTGAGAAATTATGAATGCCAAGATGAGTCTTGGCTTGGAATAACAGTCTAATAACTGTTTTGAGGACAGTATTATAAAAATATTTAGACACAGGTACAGACAAGAACGTAGAGGAGAATAAATCAGTAACAAGGAGAAAATAAGGACCCATTACCTGTTTAGCAGCTTGAGATTCCTCCATTTCTTTTGTCAGTGGACTGGGTACATTAGCAGCATGCCAATCCCACTTATCCAGGTTCAAAGCCATGAAACGCCTAAAAGTGTTCCTAACTTCCTTCTCATCTGCTAGCATATATGGTGTCCGTCCCCTTGAATCTCTAACGCAAGGATCCAAACCCTGTTCTAAAAGCTCCAAAGTTTTTTCAGCATTGCCAGACATTGCTGCCTCATGTAGAACTGTTGATGTAACAATAATTTCATTTTCAGTGGATGCAGGTAATCCATCAGAATTTTTTAGATCTGAACTCACTTCAGCGGTTTCCTCATTTTGCAATTGATCCAACTGTACATCATTGGACTTGGGGTTGCTAGCCTGTGCAGTGCTCAAAATTAATTCAGAGTCATCCTTTATGCTTGGTTGACATTCCTTCTCATAGACCACACGAGTCAAATGATTGTACACCCGCTTGGCTTCCTTGAACGTAGGCCGCCGGACGGTTAAAGGGACATGCCATACAAATGAATGCTGATGATTGAAGTGTGCTTTTCCTCCAGTAAAAAGCAGTTGACGATTATTTGAAGGAGCATGCACAAAAATGCATGATGAAGCATCAAAAAATGGCTTCCAAGCAGCAAGTAATTCTTGAATTTCCTATAACAAAAAAATATGAAATCATAAGCATATGGCTAACAAAACCTATTTGAAAAACCAGAAAGACACCATACCAAAACTTGACTCTCTTTTTTTTTTTTTCTGGTAGAAACCAAAACTTGATTTCATATCATCAGAAAATGCCAAGAGAAAATGAAACAATGGCAACAGACATGATTCATAACATCACTAATGTCAAGTAAGAAAAATTAAAGAAAACAACATCTCAATGACAATTTATTTCAACATGTGAATATATTCTGGTGTGATAGATGCAATACAGTAACTTCAATCAGGTTACATTTGATGTCCAACTATTTAGAAGAGAAATAAATCTTCAACACCTTCTTCAAGGCAGACTCGTTATATCGCCGAAGAGAAGATCCAGCAGAATTCGCAGCTTTGCCACTTGCATCTTTAGATGATTGCTTTTTACCAGCCTTAGCCCTGACAACATACCTACCAAAGAAAAACCACATGGTAAAAGATGGACTTAGGAAAAACCCAATTAAATTTCACCAGAATTCCTCAATTCATTAACTTTGTTGGGATTAATTTTTCCAAGAACCCACCTGGTAGATTCAAAATCAAATTGACACCAACTCATTAAAATCAAATATGAAATAATGCACAAACACAAGATTGCTGCATAAAAACAAAAAATTTAATATTCACAAAACAAAGTCAGTTTCAGCTAGAAATGGAAACAAAAATCAGATACACGAAAAGATAGTAACCTGAGCATTTCAATCAACTTCACATCCACTCCACACAAGTCTAAACTAGATAGAGACATAAAGTACGAACTGGCATATCTAGGGAGAGCTAAAAGAATTTAAAAATAAAAAATAAAAATCATCTAGTTTGGCTAACTCACTCGATGGGAACACATTAAACATGGGTGAGCAACAGTCCAATAACAACAGACAAACCTGTGGAAAGTTTTGCGAGCCACAATGGAGTTTCCATCAAACACACATCCAGCAAAGTGCCCTCCACTTGCAAGCAACACAACTCGTAGACATGTTTTATCCCGAGGTTCACGTATCAATCTTTTCAATCTCCCAACAATCTCATTCTCTCCCAAGCATGATGTAGATTCACCATTCTCCACATACACTGACTTATCGTCATCAAATGGGAGATTTTCAGATTCATCCAACAGCAAACACTTCCAAATAGAAACTATCCCTCCTGTCTTTAGACGGATAAATAGTTTCTGTTTGGTGCTATCCCCTGTTTTCCTTTGCACATCGTTGCTTGGACAGGATCCCTTCTCTGTCTCATCTTCTGACCCTGATATACTTGATATGTCATAATCATTGGTAACAGACTCTGAGGTCAACTCATCAAAATCTTCCTCTTTGAGAGTAACTTTCCCAGAAATGCTCAGCTTGACCTAAAGACCAGACATGAACAAGCAAATTAAGACAAGGACAGAGCAAGGTACGAGAAACATCAGCTGTATTCCATGTAATGATTGTACATCATGATCCCTGAACACAACGGTGGGCTAAATACAAATAAATAGACACCTGTGACAAATAGAGAAAAATGGTACCTTTGGATGCCTATGGCCTGTAAACAATCAAAATGTATATCTTAAGAAAATTAAGTAGGAAAGAGAACGCCATGCTTCATCACATTCCAAGGTGCCCAACAGTCACAGTCAGTATGCTGTCATATGATATTTTCAAAATATAGAAAAACCACAACCGGGGGCTAGGCTATTAAGAAAATGACAAATAGTTTTTATGATCCTGGAGAAATATTTTAAAATTATAATACATCACACAAGTACTTTTGTAACGGAGAATTATTTGAGTAAAAACAACAGGCCGACATAATGTTGTAAACATAAGCAATACCAACATGAAGCCTCATTACAGTCAAATTTGTAGAGAACAACCCAAGTGCAGTTATGACAAATTCCAACTGAAATGGAATTTACAACTAATCACACAGTCGAGGAAATTTAAGTTGTCACTATTGGATTTGCAGTGACAAACACATAAAAAAGAAGAAAATGGGAGCTAGAGAAAAATGAAACCCTAGTTAATGGTCTTCTCAGTTGGCCAAGTTGTTTGAATACTTCTCATTTTTAAGGCTGAAATACCATAAAAGTACCTTTTATACCTCAGGTTTCTTGCACAAGACCTATGAAATTTCTTACTTCTTTTTTTTCAAACCTCATATAGACTATTCACATGATCTTTCAATGAATTAACTAGACAAAATGCCCTTAAATCACATAACTACTCATACAATTCATCATTAAAAGCAAGTACGACAACATCTCTACTTATTATTACCATATTTTAGTGCTCCACAGCATCATATTAAAGTTTACAGGCATATTGTTCACCTCAGTTTGCATATATATTCATTGTCCACCAGTTACTCCTGATCCAAGTTGTAGCAAGGTTCAAGGGGTACTAAAAATTTGAATCAGAACAAATTATAACAGTTTCCATTAAGCAAAACACATCAATGGTTTGATAAGCATCCAATGAACATATGTTGATATACATTGTTATTGCCCTTGTTTAACAGCTCAAGCTTTTAGGATAAGTAGTTGTAACATGGTGGTATCAGAAAAAGAGAGGTCAAGTGTTTGATCTCTAGGAAGTGCAATTGGCCAATAGGGTTCCCTAACACATTTTCCCCTCGGTGCCACGTGATGGTGTTTCCGCATGAGTGCGTGTCACGTGCAAGGCAGTGCGCATGTACAGGCCTGCACATGCGAGGGGTGTTGATACTTGATATACATAGTTGCTGCCTTTACTTCACAGCTCGTGCTTTTGAGATAAGTGGTTGTAACTGCATATATGTGAATACATAAGCCTACATTATTGTTTGGGTACTGACCTGACGATGTAAAGCTCATAGCGCAGTTATTAACAAAGCTAATTAATGGGTGAAGTATCAAATTCCATTGCATACTTTGTAAAGGATCAACGTTTAAGGGAGTTCAGATTGAAAGACAATGATAAAGGTCAACTTCACCATCTACATCTTGACCACTCTCCAAAGGAATCAGTTTGATTAGCCTTGGTGGAAAATACGTTTGATTTGAAATTTGAAATACAGGCTCAGGCACCCAACCAATCGTATTGTCAATCTTTAATCGATATGATAAGTTGCCTCTGAAGTAAACTAATGGACTTCTGTTTTTCCCATTGCAACCAATTTTTAGTTAGATTACTTTACTACCTGTTGCTGCCAAAAACCCCGCTAGTCCAACCTACACAAACACAGGCGACAGAGGCCCGGAACTTGGTCCGGGGTTAGTCCTCCGACGCTCAAGTCAGGGTCGGCCGCACAGTTCAATAATAGAGTAATGGTGAGGGTATCAAAGCTTACCTTCCCCTTTCTTCCGTGCCTTCTTATATAGCTCTTTGGCCTTAGGGTTTTTCCCCCTTCGGCCTTCTTAGAGTCCTACTCGAATACGTCCAACCTTCTGGGGGGAATATTCCCCTCATGCAGACGACGTGATCCCGCATGATTCTGCGGGCGTGCCTCGGTGATTGCGCGTGCTCGATTGGGAGTGGTCTCTTGGAACCTTCGTCTGGCGGTGGACACGTGTCTCAAGGCGACACGTGTCATGGCCCCCACCGAGAGGTTATTTTGGCTATATCAGGAGCCCCCTTACTTCCACTAGGAGCTTCTTCCTGTGGGAGTAACCATCTTCTTTGGTTGACTTGTTCCTTCGGCCTTGGCATTACCAGTGTCCAAGGTTTGGGGTTGATCGAGAGAGACCTTTGACCGCTTCGGATCGACTTTGCTGAGCCCCCTGCCGATCGGTCAGCACCATTCGGCTCTACCGAGCCCCCTGCCGAGGGAGGGACCTTTGGCCAGTTTCGTTCGTCTCTGGCCGAGCTCCCAACCGAAGGACAGACCCTCGGTCAGGTCTGTTCGACTTTGCCAAGCCCCCTGCCGAGGGACGGACACTCGGTCAGGTCCGAACTCCCAACCGAAGGAGGGACCCTCGGTCAGGTCCGTTCGGCTTTGGCCGAACTCCCAACCGAAGGAGGGACCCTCGGTCAGGTCCGTTCGGCTTTGGCCGAACTCCCTACCGAAGAAAGGACCCTCGGTCAGGTCCGTTCGGCTTTGGCCAAACTCCCAACCGAGGGAGGGACCTTCGGTCAGGTCCGTTCGGCTTTGGCCGAACTCCCAACCGAGGGAGGGACCTTCGGTCAGGTCCGTTCGGCTTTGGCCGAACTCCCTACCGAAGAAGGGACCTTCGGTCAGGCCCGTTCGGCTTTGGCCGAACTCCCTACCGAAGGAGGGACCCTAGGTCAGGTCCGTTCGGCTTTGGCCGAACTCCCAACCGAGGGAGGGACCTTCGGTCAGGTCCGTTCGGCTTTAGCCGAACTCCCTACCGAAGAAGGGACCCTCGGTCAGGTCCGTTCGGCTTTGGCCGAACTCCCAACCGAGGGAGGGACCTTCGGTCAGGTCCGTCCGGCTTTGGCCGAACTCCCTACCGAAGGAGGGACCCTAGGTCAGGTCCGTTCGGCTTTGGCCGAACTCCCAACCGAAGGAGGGACCTTCGGTCAGGTCCGTTCGGCTTTGGCCGAACTCCCAACCGAAGGAGGGACCCTCGGTCAGGTCCGTTCGGCTTTGGCCGAACTCCCAACCGAAGGAGGGACCCTCGGTCAGGTCCGTTCGGCTTTGGCCGAACTCCCAACCGAAGGAGGGACCC
>NC_056564.1:22114640-22115183 GCF_013358625.1 Macadamia integrifolia
ATCAAGCATTGGACTTAGGTTACACTCACCTAGAAGTTGATTTTACCAAACAAAAAAAAAAAAAACCTAGAAGTCGAAACAGATAACAAGGAGATCGTTGACTTGATCAATGATTTCTCCAAACTCCCACCATTGGAAGTTTCAGTTGTGTTGCATGATATTGTATCAGTTTTGTCATCCTTTCAATCTATCAATTTCTTTTGTATTTCAAGAGCTACGAATTGTGTAGCATATGCTGCGGCTAGGAAGGTGTTTCCATCATGTGTAGGACATAATGGTCGCATTTCATTTCTTGGCTTTCAAGATTTTGCATGGCTGAAGCCTTTTTTTTTTTTTTTAACCAATGTGTCCGAGCCAACTTACGTGCATCTCAACTAATTCTCAGAGAGACTAGCACAGCAACCCACCGTCACGATCTCCACTTAAATCGCAGATGCACATATGGGGAATCGAACATGAGACCGTGCACCCTAACCGTCTGAGCAACCCAAGGGGTTGGTTGTACTCATAGTTATCATCTTCACTAAATTTCTTTTCAACCTT